>NC_044553.1:74186345-74538307 GCF_007565055.1 Rhinopithecus roxellana | reverse complement strand
GCCTTGGGAACAGCAGGTGCGGACCCAGGGAGGCCAGAGACAGTTTGGCTTTAGGGAACCATGGTTCAGTATAGATAGGACGTGGAGTAGGATGGGGACAGAGGGTGAGAAATGAGTCTGGAGAGGTCAGCATGATGACCTTTTTAGGTTTACAGGTCATTTGAAAGGACTTGGGTTTTACCAGGATGGCAGCTGGCAGTCAGAAACATTGGAAGTCAGCAGAGTGCCCACAAATGATTGTGATTTTTTAAATATCCCCAGACAATAAGGTAGAAAATTAATCCATGGAGAGGCAGCAAGACTGGAGGCTGGGAGGCTACTTAAGAAGCTCTTGCAGTAACCCCAGTGAGAGCTAATGGTGGCCTGAGCTAACATACAAGCAGGGAAGTGGGTGAGAGAGAGAGAGAGACAGACAGACAGACAAATGATGGGAGGGGTACAGGCAGTGGTGTCAAGGAGGACTCCCATGTCATTGGCTTGGAAAGTGAGTGTAAGCTGGGGCTGTTCACTTCATCCAGGGGACCCGAGAGGAGGAGACATGTAGAGAATTAATTTGAGGGGTGCCTGTGGAACATCCAAGCATAGCTTAAATAGGTTTGAAACTAGGAGGGAGTTCTGCGCTGAAAGTATTTGATTTGATACTAGTCTCTTCTCAGTGGTAACTGAAACCATAGGCCTAAATTGGATCACCTAGGGAGTATATGTCTCTTGAGAAGGGATAGAAACTTAGGAAATATACACATTTAACAAATGGACAGAAGCTGAGATTGAGAAAGAGCAACAGCCAGAAGCCTTGGGGATGTGGAGTTATGGAAATCAGGGGCTCTTACTTATCTCTGTATCCACTGTGCCTAGGACAGAGTCTGATGTGTACCATAGAAGACATTCACCCAATATTTGTTGAATAACCCTAAAAGTTCTTAAACTTCTGTGACTCTGGGAAGCACACATCACTACGCTTTTGCTCTGGCACTGGCAGGCAAGGATTGCAAGCCAAATGGGCCCCTCCAGGCAGTGGCAACAGGTCCAGTCTTCCCAGGCCTTCCAGTCCTAGCTTCTGTTCTTCCCGCGAAGGGGGTACGCGAACCTGAGAAGCACTGTTCCCAGGGCCTTTTGAAACATCCTGTTTTAAGTGGGCCTGAAATACAAGCGAGAAAGTGGAGAGGACAGCAACTGAAACAACAAGGAATAAAAGAGCAGAGTTCAAGATTCGGGAGGCAGAGAGCCTGATGGCCTGAAAGGATCAATTAGGCATTTTTGAAGAGAATTTCTAAGCCCTGTCACTATCCATTATTCCATTTGCTCCATGAGAATAGAAGCAGGGATTTGGGTCACGTAGTGGGGTTCTTTGCGTGCCAAGGATATTTGAACTGAGAACATTTCTACAGAGTCAGAGTGGATGGAAATATGGGATTTCCCTGGATGAAAACGTGAAGACCCACCCACTGATAAGGCCTTTCAAGACGTTAACGGAGAAGGTAAGAAACAGGCCTGTGGTAACACTGTGTGGCCATGCTGTTTCCTTCCTTGAGTGATTTTATCAGGAGCTCAGAGGAGTTCAGAGCACATTCACTCTCAAGTCCCTAAAACATCGTCTAGGACTCAGTAAACTGTTCACAAGCTTGCCAGTGAGCAACTCCTCAGGACCAGCTTCCAAGAGCCCAGCCTCACTTTCTGTTCTTTGGCTTTCAGAGGCCATTGGTGAAAGAAGCATCGTTCAGCACTTTTAGGCTGGGCCAAAATGCATTTGTAGTTCTGCAACTGAACTGAACCAGGAAGGGGTTTGGTTAGGGCAGGGCAGGGAGAAGGCGCAGTGAAATTGCTGGGGAAAATTCAGCCAAGCCGGGTATGGTGGCTCACGTCTGTAATCCTAGCACTTTGGGAGGCTGAGGTGGGCGGATCACAAAGTCAAGAGATAGAGACCATCCTGGCCAACGTGGTGAAACTCTGTCTGTACTGAAAATATAAAAATTAGCTGGGCAGGAGAATTAGCTGAGGCAGGAGAATTGCTTGAACCGGGGAGGCAGAGGTTGCAGTGAGCCAAGATCATGCCACTATACTCCAGCCTGGCGACAGAGCAAGACTCCATCTCAAAAAAAAAGAAAAAAGAAAGAAAGAAAAAAGACAAAAATAATTTATTTTATTTTTTTTGAGGCAGGGTCTCTCACTCTGTCACCCAGGCTGGAGTGTAGTGGTATGATCTCGGCTCACTGCAACCTCTACCTTCCAGGCTCAAGTGATCCTCCTACCTCAGCCTCCCACGTAGCTGGGACTATAGGCATGCACCACCATGCCCAGCTAATTTTTGTAATTTTTTAGTAGAGACAGGGTTTCGTCATGTTGGCCAGGCTGGTCTTGAACTCCTGACCTCAAGGAATCCTCCCACCTCAGCCTCCCAAAGTGCTGGAATTACAGGTGTGAACCACCATGCCCAGCCAAAAATGATTTCTAATACATGGAAGATACAGGTAATAGAGAAGAGAATCCTCAAGAAAATATGGTTAAAAGAACGCATCTCTTGCTTAAAAAAAAAATTGATTACTTAACATATTTGGTTTAACTCAACTCTGAATTCTTATCTTGCAATCTGTAAGATTCTTTGTAAGCTTTAGTCCTAGGCCTAGTGTCACGTGTGAAGGATGGTGTATGTATCTTTGTATTCATGTTGACTATCTATTAAATTGTACATAGACCAAAAGAGAATTCTTTTTTTTTTTTTTTTTTTTTTTTTTTTGAGATGGAGTTTCACTGTTGTCACTCAGGCTAGAGTGTAGTGGCACAATCTTGGCTCATTGCAAGCTCCGCCTCCCGGATTCAGATTCAAGCAATTCTTTTGCCTCAGCCTCCCGAGTAGCTGGGACTACAGGCATGCACCGCTATGCCTGGCTAATTTTTGCATTTTTAGTAGAGATGGGGTTTCACCATGTTGTCCAGGCTGGTGTCGAACTTCTGACGTCAGGTGATCCACCTGCCTTGGCCTCCCAAAGTGCTGGGATTACAGGCATGAGCCACAGCGCCTGGCCCACAAGAATTCTAAATCTAATAAATTATCTTTCCCAAACTCACAGGAGAACTTTATGCAGATGCATTTTGGCAAGCTCTCATCTTCAACAACTACTAGAACATGAGGAGTCACTCTCCTGTTCCTGTTCTTTACCTACAGATTGCAGATAATATCATTAATAATGTCTGGCACATTTCCTCCCAGGGCAGGAGAGACTGTAGTATCTTATACCTAAAAACACCAGAAAGACTGCGTTTTGGGTAAGATGCAAAGGATCTTTTGACCTTGTGAGAGAAGGCTAGCGCTAACTAGCACCCCCACCCACAGTGGGATCCACCTTCCATGCGGAGAAGGGCCAGGGAGAATGCTGGGGTGTGTTCTGCAAAGTGCTTCTGCTCAAATTCTCTTCTAGGAGAAGGAAATTTATCGCTGGCCTGCCCGAGAGTCCCTGAAAACCATGCTAGCTGTGGGCTGGACTGTGGAGAGGACCAAAGAGGGAGAAGCCTTGGTTCAACAGCGGGAAAATGAGAAGCTTCGAAGTGTGTCCCAGGCCAACCAGGTACAACGCCACACCCAGAGGCCCACGCCCGGCCGATGGAACCCATGGAGAACCTGGGAGTGTTCTGCCTGCGGCATCCTAGGTGGGACTGTCTAAGATGAAGCCTGGGGATTTTTCAGGCCACATCTTTCACAGCTGAAGTTGGGGATGCTGATAAGAACCAGAAAAATAATGGCAACCCAGTGACTCTGCCTTTGCTTTCCTAGGGCAACAGCTACAGCCCTGCTCCCCTCGACCTCTCAAACGTTGTGCTCTCCAGAGAGCTCCAGGTCAGTGCCCCAGGTCCGGCATGACTTGCTTTCAAGTGCAGGACGCGTTAGTTTCCAAAGAGTTAAAGGGGAAGAAAAGGGAAAGAATATCTAGAACATATCACCACTAAAATTCAGAACTGAAGATGGTCACATTGTGCAGAGGCCACAGGGAAGGTCTCCGCAGAGTGAACCAATCCTCCGAGAAGGGGAGGCTTTGTGCTTCTTCCAAGGATGCCCTGACGGGTGCTGACTCAGTAGGAAGAACCACCAGCGCACTAGAATCTTTCCTCAGTATCCATGAGGGCTTCACCCTGGGACTTCCCACAGACACCAACACCCACGAACGCTCAAGTCCCTGATATAAAATGGCATAGTTTTACCTGTAACCTGCACACATCCCCCCCATATACGTTAAATTAGCTCTAGATTATTTATAATTCCTGACACAATGTAAATTCTATATAAATAGCTGTTATGCTGTATTGTTTAGAGAATAATGACAAGAAAAAAGTCTGTACATGTTCAGTACAGACACATTTTTTTCCAAATATTTTCAAGCTACAATTGGTGGAATCCGCAGATGCAGGACTCATGGTTAAGGAAGGCTGACTATACTGTGTCGAAACCCAAAATAAACAAGACAACTAGGAGAAAATCTGTGAAACTTAGCTCCTCAGTGGAGGTGCTTGCTGGTATCATTGTAAGACCCCCAAAACATAAGGACAACGCACATGTCCCATAGTGGGTTTGCTGGAACGCCCTCTGATGGTGCAGGCAGGCAATCATTGCAGGATAGGGATGTAAGACCAAGGGGTTGAAACTGAAAGCCCGTTGCTCCCCTCCTGTACACATTAGTGGCTGTGGCCTGCCCTAGCCTGGGGCACTCACCCCTCTGGAAGTCCATCAGACCAGCCCCTTGGATCTTAGAGAAAGTTTCTTTCCAAAGTACATCCTTCATTCTAAGTCACTGTTTTACAAGCCTTACAAAGATGGATTCTACTAGAGAAATCTTACTTACAGCACTTTCCTTTAAGACGTGATTATTTTTAGTTTGTTAAGCTATAGGCTTTCAAGGGTTCTAGACTTTTCTTGGCCCGCACTCCCAACTTCCCATCTGAGGTCAGGGGTACAATACTAAGCCGCTGTGAAAAATGACGTGCTGCCAGCATGCAGGTTCAAGCGGAAATGGATGTTTCTCCTAAATGCATCAAGCTGCCAGAATAATAAGTTACAAGGGAAGGAGAGAGTTAGAAATTGTGTTCTGTGTGTATGGGAAGATAGGAACCGAATGAGGTACATAAGCACAGAATCATTAATGATGGGAGGCCCTTGGCTGTGTGCTGTTAGTGTTCAGTGGGGTGCTGTTCCCGAGGCTGCCTGAAATAGCCCAGAAGCTATGATGCTAGCTTGCCTGCTTTCTTTCTGTTTGACTTGGCTCTTCTTGGTGGGACACAGGGAATGGTGGAGGTCGTGGCTGAGAACTATCACAATATCTGGGCCAAGAAGAAGAAGCTGGAGCTGGAGAGCAAAGGTGAGTGAGATTCACGGCATGCCCTAAAGAAGCTGAACAGGGCGGGTATGGTCTCCCAGAAGTGCAAAGGAAGAGCCAAGTGTCATCTCTCACCTTACTGACCCCAGGTGGTGGCAGTCACCCTCTTCTGGTACCATATGACACCTTGACTGCGAAGGAAAAGTTCAAGGACCGGGAGAAAGCGCAGGACCTGTTTAAGTTCCTCCAAGTGAATGGCGTCCTAGTTTCCAGGTAAGTCACCTTCCATGTGATGTTAGTGGGACAGGGCTGTGGGTGTGGCCTCTGCCTCCCCAGGTATTTAATTACCTGCCTACAAAACCCATCCAAGTAAGGAGAACAGTTGAGTCTTTTAAAATGAGAACACTTTTATTTGGGAACATGAAGCCCTCCTTTTTTTTTTTTTTTTTGACAGAAGCAGAAATGCTAGGTATTAATTTTTAAAGATCAGTGACAAAGAATTCTTACAAATTATACCTACATACCTTAAACATTTCATTGTAACTTAAAATATATAAAAATGCATTCGTTCGTAAATCTTGTGCTATAGGCCAAGGCTCTTTCTTGGTATATTCTCTTTATTGGCGTTATAAACAACATCCGTAATACAACCTCAAAGTTTTGGAGTTTGGGCTTCTTTAAAGAATGGTGATAATTTGCAGCACATGATAACAGTGTACATCCAGTGCCCTAGATTTATTATTATTATTATTATTCTTTAAGTTCTGGGGTACATGTGCAGAATGTGCAGGTTTGTTACATAGGTATACACGTGCCATGGTGGTTTGCTACACCCATCAACCTGTCATCTACATTTGGTATTTTTGCTAATGCCATCCTTCCCCTAGCCCCTCACCTGCCAACAGGCCCCAGTGTGTGATATTCCCCTCCCTGTGTCCATGTGTTCTCATTGATCAACTCCCACTTATGAGTGAGAACATGTTTGGTTTGGGTTTTCTGTTTGGTTTTCAGTTCTTGTGTTAGTTTGCTGAGAATGATGGTTTCCAGCATTATCCATGTCCCTGCAAAGGACATGAAGTCATCCCTTTTTTATGGCTGCATAGTATTCCATGGTGAATATGTGCCGCATTTTCTTTATCCAGTCTGTCATTGATGGGCATTTGGGTTGGTTCCAAGTCTTTGCTATTGTGAACAGTGCAACAATAAACATATGTGTTCATGTGTCTTTATAGCAGAGTAATTTATAATCTTTTGGGTATATACCCAGTAATGGGATTGCTAGATCAAATGGTATTTCTAGTTCTAGATCCTTGAGGAATTGCCACACTGTCTTCCACAACGGTTGAACTAATTTACACTCCCACCAACAGTGTAAAAGTGTTCCTATTTCTCCACATCCTCTCCAGCATCTGCTGTTTCCTGACTTTTTAATTATCGCCATTCTAACTGGCATGAAATAGTATCTCATTGTGGTTTTGATTTGCATTTCTCTAATGACCAGTGATGACAAACTTTTTTTTGTATGTTTTTTGGCTTCATAAATGTCTTCTTTTGAAAAGTACCTATTCAAAGCCTTCACCCAGTTTTTGATGAGGTTGTTTGGTTTTTTTCTTGTAAATTTGTTTAAATTCCTTGTATCGTGGATGTTAGCCCTTTGTCAGATGGATAGATTGCAAAAATGTTCTCCCATTCTGTAGGTTGCCTGTTCACTCTGATGATAGTTTCTTTTGCTCTGCAGAAGTTCTTTCGTTTAATTAGACCCCATTTGTCAATTTTGGCTTTTGTTGCCATTGCTTTTGATATTTTAGTCATGAAGTCTTTGCCCATGCCTATGTCCTGAATGGTATTGCCTAGGTTTTCTTCTAGACTTTTTATGATTTATTTTTATGATTTTATGATTTTAGGTCTTTTATGATTTATGATTTTAGGTCTTATGTTTAAGACTTTAATCCATCTTGAATTAATTTCTGTATAAGGTGTAAGGAAGGAGTCCACTTTCCTGCATATGGGCAGCCAGTTTTCTCAACACCATTTATTAAATAGGGAATCCTTTTCCCATTGCTTGTTTTTGTCAGGTTTGTCAAAGATCAGATGGTTGTAGATGTATGACATTATTTCTGAGGCCTCTGTTCTGTTCCTTTGGTCTATATCTCTGTTTTGGTACCAGTACCATGCTGTTTTTGTTACTGTAGCCTTGTAGTATAGTTTGAAGTTAGGTAGCATGATGGCTCCAGCTTTGTTCTTTTGGCTTAGGATTGTCTTGGCTGTATGGGCTCGTTTTTGGTTCTATATGAAATTTAAAGTAGTTTTTTCTAATTCTGTGAAGAAAGACAATGATAGCTTGATGGGAATAGCATTGAATCTACAAATTACTTTGGGCAGTAGGGCCATTTTCTCAATATCAATTCTTCCTATTCATGAGCATGGAATGTTTTTCCATTTGCTTGTGTCCTCTCTTACTTTGTTGAGCAGTGATTTGCAGTTCTCCTTGAAGAGGTCCTTCACATCCCTTGTAAGTTGTATTCCTAGATATTTTATTCTCTTTGTAGCAGTTGTGAATGGGAGTTCACTCGTGATTTGCCTCTCTGTTTGTCTGTTATTGGTGTATAGGAATGCTTGTGATTTTTGCAAATTGATTTTGTATCCTGAGACTTTGCTGAAGTTATCAACTTAAGGAGATTTTGGGCTGAGTCGATGGGGTTTTCTAAATATATAATCATGTCATCTGCAAACAGAGACAATTTGACTTCCTCTTTTTCTAATTGAATACCCTTTATTTCTTTCTCTGACCTGATTGCCCTGGCCAGAACTTCCAGTAATACGTTGAATAAGAGTGGTGAGAAAGGGCATCCTTGTGTTGTGCCTGTTTTCAAAGGGAATGCTTCGCGTTTTTGCCCATTGGCTGTGGGTTTGTCATACATAGCTCTCATTTGATGTCTTATTTGATATTGGCTGTGGGTTTGTCATAAATAGCTCTTATTATTTTGAGATATGTTCCATCAATACCTAGTTTATTGAGAGTTTTTAGCATGAAGGGTGTTGAATTTTATTGAAGGCCTTTTCTGTGTCTATTGAGATAATCATGTGGTTTTTGTCATTGGTTCTGTTATGTGAAGGATTACGTAGTACCCTAGATATTTTTCAGATTTCCTCCCTTATCTTTGACAGTTGTCTCACCCATACCTAATTCAAAAATTACATATTTGGAAGCTTGCAATTGCAGGTCTTTACAAAATAGTTTTATAGAATCAGCAGTTCTCTTCATACTTCTATTTTGTTGTTTTATATGATATCTTATTAAATTACATAGTAATAATAGCAAGCATAACTGACATAAACAGTCTTGGAACGAAGGGAATTGATTCTTATGAAGATACAACTTTACTGGAGAGATTGAATGCATCACGATGTCCTAAGATGTTTTATCTCAAACTTACATAAGTCAAAATCATCTAGATGAATGTTTTATATAGGATGGCCTTGGCTGCTCAAGTCTTAAAGTCATACTGTTTTCTGCCTGGTCTAATGGTGCTGGTGGGCTGTGCTACATAGGATTATGCTTACTGAGTTCTTTGTCAAATGAAAAGCCAGTGTTTTTATTCCGATATAGCCATTCTTCCTAAAAGAAACATTTACTGAGCAAGCTGCTGTTTCTTCTAGTTTCCTATAGAATTTTTGCCATTGAATGGCAAAAATAAAAATAAAAATCTATACAAAACATTTCTATTGTATCTCATATGAAAAAAATAACAAGACATATTTGCCATGTTGTCGAGCAGGAAAGGTCAGACAGCAGGAGATAGCCTCCGGGGAAGCATTCGAGAAAGACTCCCGTCGTCATTTTAATCCTGTTCTTAACACCAAGATGAATCTGTGGTGTGATTTCCTGATAAATAGCTTGCTCACAGAAATGAAAAATTCCCATTTACTGTAATGATAAAGGAAGTCAAGGAAATAGGAGGAAATCAAGAAGAAAGATAATTGAATTCAGCAAACATATCCGACCCAGTTGTCTACCACGTACCAGACCCTGTGGTAGGAATTTGGATGCACAGGTGATCAAGCGAGGTCCCTGTAGCCAAGGAGAAATACTGGCTTCCCCCATCTCCTGCTCAGACCTGTTCTGTCTTCAGCTTCCCCATCACTCCATGGCAAGCCATTCTTCTACCTTCTCAAGCAAACAACCTTGACTCCTCTTTTTCTCTCAATCTACATCCAGTCCTTCAGGAAATCCTGGCAGTTTTACCTTTAAAGTATACCCAGAGGCCGGACACGGTGGCTCATGCCTGTAATCCCCGCACTTTGGGAGGCCGAGGCAGGTGAATCACCTGAGGTCAGGAGTTCAAGACCAGCCTGGCCAAGATGATGAAACACCATCTCTACTAAAAATACAAAAAATTAGCCAGGCATGATGGCATGTGCCTGTAATCCCAGCTACTCAGGAGGCTGAGGCAGAGAATTGCTTGAACCCGGGAGACGGAGGTTGCAGTGAGCTGAGATTATGTCACTGCACTCCAGCCTGGGCGACAGAGTGAGACTGCATCTCAAAAATAAAATACCCAGAATTTGACCACTTCTCACCCACTTCATGCTATCCTCATCCTCCTGCCTGTGTTCTCTGCTTCTGCACTTGCCTCACCACGATGGTCAATTTTAAACACAGCAACCAGAGTGATCCTGTTATGATGCAAGTCATATCATGTCACTTCTCTATTCACAACTTCTAATAGCTTCCCTTCTCACTCAGAGCAAAAGCAAAATTCTAAGGATGGCCTATAGGGACGTACGTGATTGTCCCCACTTCCTAACCCATACCCCTCTAACCTTCAACACAACATGCATGCTCCTGCTTCAGGACCTTTGTACTGTCTCTTCACCCCGCCTTGAGAACTCTTTCTCCCGATGTCCATATGGCTCACCTCCTCATCTCGTTCAAGCCTTTAATGCAGCATCAGTCTCCAAGTGAGACCAACCCTGACTACTCTATTTAACACTACAGTCTGCAAACCCTCACTCCCCCAATTCTGGACTTTTTCATTCTGCTTTAATTTTTCTTTTACTCACAAAATGTGTTAACTTCTAAGATTCCATCTAATTTATATTTTGTTTTTGTCTGTTTATAGCTAGCATGTAAATTCTTTCCATAAAAGCAGAGATTTTTTGCTTTCACAGACATCCCCAGCTCAGTACTCGTTGTATGCATAATAAAGGTCTTTCTGAAAAATCTGTGCTCACATAGGCAGGTTCCAAGTGACAAGGGAAATCAGTCAAATGATGAGTCATGTCACTACGCCAGAATAACATTTGGAAATTAAATTTAACACTGGTAGGACTGGTGGTGCACCTGAGTGACATGGTTGTCTCTGTTACTTCCTGGGGTCTGTCCATGTCCAACGTAGGGGTATGAAGGATATGGAGCTGGATGCCTCCTCCATGGAAAAGAGGTTTGCCTATAAGTTCTTGAAGAAGATCCTGAAATACGTTGATTCAGCACAAGAATTTATTGCCCATTTAGGTAAGTATCATCATGAAATATCCCAAAAGAATTCAGTATTCTTTTATCAAGAAATAATCCTTTCAAACTGTAACTTTTTATGATTGATTTAGATGCATGAGTTTAGGGGGAAAACAGTGGCTGAGATTTTCCCCCCCACTTTAAAAAAAATCAATCCAGCTGGGGCGCAGTGGCTCACACCTGTAATCCCAGCACTTTGGGAGGCCGAGGCAGGAGGATCACGAGGTCAAAAGATGGAGACGGTCCTGGCCAACATAGTGAAACCCCATCTCTACTAAAAATACAAAAAAATTAGCTGAGCGTGGTGGTGCGTGCCTGTAGTCGCAGCTACTCGGGAGGCTGAGGCAGGAGTGAACCCAGGAGGCGAAGGTTGCAGTGAGCCAAGATCGTGCCACTGCACTCCAGCCTGGTGACAGAGGAAGATTCTATCTCAAAAAAAAAAAAAAAAACTCCTTAGTTTTTTTAGTGGAGTGATTGAACCTTTTGTCATTTTTTCACTCAACTTATCCTATTTTAACTTTCCTGTTGTCTTGCTTTATGACTGTGGACATATGACTCAACCTCTCTGAAGCTGCTCTTTTTTTTTTTTTTTTTTTTCCTGAGATGGAGTTTTGCTCTTGTTGCCCAGACTGGAGTGCAGTGGCACAGTCTCGGCTCACAGCAACCTCTGCCTCCCGGGTTCAAGCAATTCTTCTGCCTCAGCCTCCCAAGTAGCTGGGATTACACATGCCCGCCACCACGCCTACCTGGCTAATTTTTGTATTTTTAGTAGAGATGGGGTTTTACCATGTTGTCCAGGCTGGTGTCGAACTCCTGACCTTAAGTGGTCCACCTGCTTCAGCCTCCCAAAGTGTTGGGATTACAGGTGTGAGCCATCGCGCCCAGGCTTGAAGCTGTTTTCTGATTGTTAAAGTAGACAAAAGGGTAGTGAAACAGCTTAAAGAATTGACACAAGAAATAACTAGCCAGCACAGTTGTAAAGTACGTTGTAAAATATATTTTGTGAAATAGATAGCCTTTTTTAATAGCCTTTAGGAAAGCTGCTCTGTTTCTAAAATGTTGTGACTGATTTGTACTTTGTAACTCTGGCCAACTCTGTGTTACCTGTGTCTTTGTAGAAGCCATTGTCAGCAGTGGGAAAACTGAAAAGTCTCCTCATGACCAGGAGATCAAATTCTTTGCCAAAGTAAGTGGCCCTGCACTTAATCAAGTTACTTTCTTCTTAGGATCTCTACTATTTAGGAAACAGGTTAAGCAGATTCAAAGAAGATATCTAAAACTCCAGTGGCTTCAGTGAGGTACATTTATATTTCTCTGTTGTTTGACAGTCCCAAGGGAGGCTGGCAGTCCAAAGAGGTATGCAGCCTGCCTAGCCCCACACCATCACCCGGGAATCCAGGTTCTTCCTGTCTTGCTACTCCACCATCTCTGGAGGTGTGGCCTGTGTACGTGGTTCAACAGGCTCACCTGCACGGCATCTGTGGGAAAGGGAAAAGGAGAAGGGAAGGCAAGCTGTTGCTTTTCAAAAGTTCTATCCCAATGGCTAGAACTTGTCATCTCTCACCTTACTGACCCCTCGAATGCCAAGGAAAATTTCAGGGACCAGGAAAAGGGACAGGACCTGTTTAAGTTCCATTCGAGCTTCATCTAGCTGCAAGGGAGACTGGGTGATATGTTTTCTGCCTGGGTGGCTCTCTACCCAGCTAAAACACAGTGGGATTCTGTTGCCAAAAGGAAAAAGGGGAGAATGAATTTGGGTGCTAGTTAGCAGTCTCTTCCATACAGCCCTACTCAGAGGACTAAAGGCACAGAAGGGCTTGAGTTGCCTTGCTCTGAGAAGCAGACAGAATGCTTGAGGCTAGTGGCACTAAGCCATGCCTCGAGTGCCTCTTGGATGCAGTGCCCAATAAGCCCTATCTGAGTGCACCTGTCCCATAGGACTCCTCTGCAAATGCGCACACATTTCTTTGGGCCCTTCGTCCATGACTGTCTCCTTTTACATACCCCCAAGGACTCTGGTTTGAGGCATAGAAAAGGAAAATGTGATGGAAACTGGGACCAAAGGGGTAGAATTTCCTGGAAATTACAGGACGAGGGTTCAGAGGCTTTTCGCTCACTGAAAATAAACACTTTTAAATGAACCACATGAAGAGTTATGGATAGCTTCCTAGAAGTTGATTTGTGGTGGGTTTTCCAGGTTCTCCTCCCGCTGGTTGACCAGTACTTCACCAATCATCGCCTCTACTTCTTGTCATCCCCTCTGAAGCCCCTTAGCAGCAGCGGATACGCCTCTCATAAGGAGAAAGAAATGGTGGCCAGGTGAGTCTCCAAGATAAAGAGAAGGTTATGGTGCTGATTACAATTTACTTAAAATGCCAGCTTCCTGTGGACGACAAGGTGAGTCTGTTGAAGAAATGAAACAGGCTGATGTCTTTGTCATCTTGGTTTTGAAAGAAACTATATTCATACAAATCTGAATTATTTCAGCAACTACATGAGGTATATTATGTGGGAATACCCGTGGGGCCTGGGAAAGATTTATATACTTAAATCAACATTGGGACAGAGATTAAGATGGCCAAATAGGAACGCTCTGGTCTGCAGCTCCCAGCAAGACCAGCGCAGAAGGAGAGTGATTTCTGCTTTTCCAACTGAGGTACCCAGTTCATTTCATTGGGACTGGTTAGACAGTGGGTGCAGCCCACGTAAGGCGAGCCAAAGCAGGGTGAGGCGTTGCCTCACCCAGGAAGTGCAGGGGTCGGGGAACTCCCTCCCCTAGCCAAGGGAAGCCATGAGGGACTGTGCCATGAGGAACAGTGCATTTCGGCCCAGATACTACGCTTTTCCCATGGTCTTCGCAACCTGCAGACCAGGAGATTCCCTCAGGTGCCTACACCACCAGGGCCCTGGGTTTCAAGCACAAAACTGGGCGGTCATTTGGGCAGACACCCAGCTGGCTGCAGTTTTTTTTCATACCCCAGTGGTGCCTGGAATGCTGATGAGACAGAACTGTTCACTCCCCTGGAAAGGGGGCTGAAGCCAGAAAGCCAAGTGGACTTGCTCAGTGGATCCCACACCCACGGAACCCAACAAGCTAAGATCCACTGGCTTGAAATTCTTGCTGCCAGCACAACAGTCTGAAGTCGACCTGGGACACTCAAGCTTGGTTGAGGGAGAGGCGTCCATCATTACTGGGACTTGAGTAGGCCGTTTTCCCCCTCACAGTGTAAACAAAGCCACCAGGAAGTTCTAACTGGGTGCGGAACACACCACAGCAGGGCAAAGCTGCTGTAGCCAGACTGCCTTTCTAGATTTCTCCTCTCTGGGCAGGGCAGCTCTGAAAGAAAGGCAGCGACCCCAGTCAGGGGTTTATAGATAAAACTCCCACATCCCTGGGACAGAGCACCTGGGGGAAGGGGCAGCTGTGGGCGCAGCTTCAGCACACTTAAAAGTTCCTGCCTGCTGGCTCTGAACATAGCAGAGGATCTCCCAGCACAGCACTCGAGCTCTGCTAAGGGACAGACTGCCTCCTCAAGTTTGTCCCTGAGCCCCATGCCCCCTGATGGGAGACACCTCCCAGCAGGGGTCAACAGACACCTCATAGAGGAGAGCTCCAGCTGGCGTCCATCAGGTGCCCCTCTGGGACAAAGCTTCCAGAGGAAGGAGTAGGCCGCAATATTTGCTGTTCTGCAGCCTCTGCTGGCGACACCCAGGCAAACAGGGTCTGGAGTGAACCTCCAGCAAACTCCAGCATACCTGCAGCAGAGAGGTCTGACTGTTAGAAGGAAAACTAACAAACAGAAAACAAGAGCATCAACATCAGCAAAAAGGACATCCATTCATAAGCTTCATCCAAAGGTCGCCAACATCAAAGACCAAAGGTAGATAAATCCACGAAGATGAGGAAAAGCCAGCACAAAAAAAGCTGAAAATTCCAAAAACCAGAATGCCTCTTCTCCTCCAAAGAATCACAACCCCTCACGAGCAAGTGAACAAAATTGGACAGAGAATGAGTTTGACAAATTGACAGAAGTAGGCTTCAGAGGATGGGTAATAACAAACTCCTCCAACCTAAAGGAGTATGTTCTAACCCAATGCAAGGAAGCTAAGAACTTGATAAAAAGTTAGAGGAATTGCTAACTAGAATAACCAGTTTAGAGAAGAACATAAATGAACTGATGGAGCTAAAAAACACAGCACGAGAATTCAGTGAAGCATGCACAAGTAGCAATATCTGAATCAATCAAGCAGAAGAAAGGATATCAGAGATTGAAGATCAACTGAATGAAATAAAGCATAAAGACAGGATTGGAGAAAAAAAAGAATGAAAAGGAATGAACAAGGCCTCCAAGAAATATGGGACTATGTGAAAAGACCAAATCTACGTTTGATTGGTGTACCTGAAAGTGACAGGGAGAATGGAACCAAGTTGGAAAACACTCTTCAGGATATCATCCAGAACTTCCACAACCTAGCAAGAAATGCCAACATTCAAATTCAGGAAATACAGAGAACACCACAAAGATCCTCCTCAAGAAGAGCAACCCAAGACACATAATCATCAGATTCACCAAGGTTGAAATGAAGGAAAAAATGTTAAGGACAGCCAGAGAGAAAGGTCAGGTTACCCACAAAGGGAAGCCCATCAGACTAACAGCAGATCTCTCTGCAGAAACTGTACAAACCAGAAGAGGGTGGGGCCAATATTCAACATTCTTAATATAATTTTCAACCCAGAATTTCATATCCAGCCAAACTAAGCTTCATAACTAAAGGAGAAATAAAATCTTTCACAGACAAGCAAATGCTGAGGGATTTTGTCACCACCAGGCCTGCCTTACAAGAGCTCCTGAAGGAAGCACTAAACATGGAAAAGAAAAACCAGTACCAGCCACTGCAAAAACATACCAAAATATAAAGACCATAGACACTATGAAGAAACTGCATCAACTGATGGGCAAAATAACCAGCTAGCATCATAATGACAGGTTCAAATTTACACATAACAATATTAACCTTAAATGTAAACGGGCTAAATGGCCCAATTAAAAGACACAGACTGGCAAATTGGATAAAGAGTCAAGACCCATCAGTGTGCTGTACTCAGGAGACCCATCTCACATGCAAAGACACACATAGGCTCAAAATAAAGGGATGGAGGAATATTTACCAAGCAAATGGAAAGCAAAAAAAAAGCAGGGATTGCAATCCTAGTCTCTGATAAAACAGACTTTAAACCAACGAAGATAAAAAAAAAAAAAGAAAAAGACAAAGGGCATTACATAATGGTAAACAGATCAATGCAACACGAAGAGCTGACTATCCTGAATGCATATGCATCCAATACAGGAGCACCCAGATTCATAAAGTAAGTTCTTAGAGACCTACAAAGAGACTTAGACTTCCACACAATAATAGTGGGAGACTTTAACACCCCACTGTCAATATTAGACCAAGAAGACAGAAGATTAACAAGAATATTCAGGACATGAACTAAGCTCTGGATCAAGTGGACTTAATAGACATCTACAGAATGCTCTGTTTGCAGATAACATGATCCTATACTTAGGAAACGCCATCGACTCAGCCCAAAACCTCCTTAAGCTCGTGAGTAACTTCAGCAAAGTCTCAGGATACAAAGTCAATGTGAAAAAATTACAAGCATTCTTATACACCAATAATAGACAAACAAAGAGCCAAATCATGGGTGAACTCCCATTTGCAATTGCATTTATTCTCACAAAGAGAATAAAATACCTAGGAATACAACTTACAAGGGATGTGAAGGACCTCTTCAAGGAGAACTACAAACCACTGGCCGAGAAAATAAAAGAGGACACAAATGAATGGAAAAAGATTTCATGCTTATGGATAGGAAGAATCAATATCGTGAAGATGGCCATACTGCCCAAAGTAATTTATATATTCAATGCTATTCCCATCAAGCTACCATTGTCTTTCTTCACAGAATTAGAAAAAACTACTTTAAACCTCATATGGAACCAAAAAACAGCCCGTATAGCCAAGACAGTCCTAAGCCAAAAGAACAAAGCTGGAGCCATCAAGCTACCTAACTTCAAACTATACTACAAGGCTACAGTAGCAAAAACAGCATGGTACTGGTACCAAAACAGATATATAGACCAAAGGAACAGAACGGAGGCTTCAGAAATAATGCCACACATCTACAACCATCTGATCTTTGACAAACCTGACAAAAACAAGCAATGGGGAAAGGATTCCCTATTTAATAAATGGTGTTGAGAAAACTGGCTACCCATATGCAGAAAACTAAAAGTGGACCCTTCCTTATACCTTATACAGAAATTAACTCAAGATGGATTAAAGACTTAAACATAAGACTTAAAACCATAAAAACCCTAGAAGAAAACCTAGGCAATACCATTCAGGACATAGACATGGGCAAAGACTTCATGAGTAAAACACCAAAAGCAATGGCTACAATAGCCAAAATTGACAAATGGGGTCTAATTAAACTAAAGAGCTTCTCCACAGCAAAAGAAACTATCATCAGAGTGAACAGGCAACCTACAGAATGGGAGAAAATTTTTGCAATCTATCCATCTGAGAAAGGGCTAATATCCAGAATCTGCAAGGAACTTAAACAAATTTACAAGAAAAAAACAACCCCATCAAAAAGGGGGTGAAGGATATGAACAGACACTTTTCAAAAGAAGACATTTATGCAGCCAACAAACATGAAAAAAGCTCATCATCACTGATCATTAGAGAAATGGAAATCAAAACCACAGTGAGATACCATCTCATGCCAGTTAGAATGGCAATAATTAAAAAGTCAGGAGGCCAGGCACAGTGGCTCATGCCTGTAATCCCAGCACTTTGGGGAGGCCAAGGCAGCCAGATCACGAAGTCAGGATTTTGAGACTATCCTAGCCAACATGTGAAAACCCCGTCTCTACTAAAGATACAAAAAATTAGCCAGGCATGGTGGCACATGCCTGTAATCTCAGCTACTTGGGAGACTGAGGCAGGAAAATCGCTTGAACCCAGGAGGTGGAGGTTGCAGTGAGCCAAGATCGCACCATTGCACTCCAGCCTGAGTGACAGAGCAAGACTCCGTCAAAAAAAAAAAAAAAAAAAGAGGAAACAACAGATGCTGGAGAGGATGTGGAAAAGTAAGAATGCTTTTACACTGTTGGTGGGAGTGTAAATTAGTTCAACCATTGTGGAAGACAGTGTGGTGATTCCTTAAGGATCTAGAACCAGAAATACCATTTGACCCAGCAATCCCATTACTGGGTATATAACCAAAGGATTATAATCATTCTACTATAAAGACGCATGCACATGTATGTTTATTGAGGCACTGTTCACAATAGTGAAGACTTGGAACCAACCAAAATGTCCATCAGTGATAGACTAGATAAAGAAGATGTGGCACATACACACCATGGAATACTATGCAGCCATAAAAAAGAATGAGTTCATGTCCTTTGCAGAGACATGGATGAAGCTGGAAGCCATCATTCTCAGCAAACTGTCACAAGATCAGAAAACCAAACACCACATGTTCTCACTCATAAGTGGGAGTTGAACAATGAGAACACATGGACACAGAGAGGGGAACATCACACACCGGGGCCTGTTGGGGGGTGGGAGGCAAGTGGAGGGATAACATTAGGAGAAATACCTAATGTAGATGATAGGTTGATGGGTGCAGCAAACCACCATGGCACATGTATACCTATGTAACAAACCTGCACATTCTGCACATGTACCCCAGAGCTTAAAGTATAATTTAAAAAAAAACAAAACAAAAAACAAAAAACAGCTGTCCTGAGACAATAGTGAGAAGAAGGCAAAGATCATTCTGAAGCTTGGGAAAAGTGGACACGTAACATCGAGAATAAATAGCTGGACACTGCTTTCAATTCCATGCTTATCAAACTCTGTAAGATTAAAACTTTTGAAAAGACTCAGATCGACTGGGCACAGTGGCTCATGCCTGTAATCCCAGCACTTTGGGAGGCCAAGGCAGGTGAATCACAAGGTCAGGAGTTCGAGACCAGCCTGACCAACGTGGTAAAACCCCGTCTGTACTAAAAAATGCAAAAATTAGCCTGGCATGGTGCCGCATGCCTGTAATCCCAGCTAATCAGGAGTCTCAGGCAGGAGAATTGCTTGAACCTGGGAGACGGAGGTTGCAGCAAGGCAAGATCATGCCACCGCACTCCAGCCTGGGCGACAGAGTGAGACTTTGCGTCAAAAAAAAAAAAAAAAAAAGGCCGGGTGCGGTGGCTCAAGCCTGTAATCCCAGCACTTTGGGAGGCCGAGACGGGCGGATCACGAGGTCAGGAGATCGAGACCATCCTGGCTAACACGGTGAAACCCCGTCTCTACTAAAAAATACAAAAAACTAGCCGGGCGAGGTGGCGGGCGCCTGTAGTCCCAGCTACTCGGGAGGCTGAGGCAGGAGAATGGCGTAAACCCGGGGAGGCGGAGCTTGCAGTGAGCTGAGATCCGGCCACTGCACTCCAGCCTGGGCGACAGAGCGAGACTCCATCTCAAAAAAAAAAAAAAAAAAAAAAAAAAAAAAAATCATACAAGTCCTGGTGTGGGTGAGATGAAATTTGTAGTCTAAAGCAACATAATTCAGTTTAAAATCCTAATAGGAAAAAAAAATTTTCATCAAAAGCACCAGCCTTCCTACTCATTCCACTAGGCTAACATGTAGATACATTAACAGAAATAAGAAAAGAGGGCATCTGTCATGATTGGGCTAAAAGATAGATTCTACTATGCCTCAGGTTCTCTCTGTATTTTATTAAAGAAAGACAGGAATGGGGGCCGGGCGCGGTGGCTCAAGCCTGTAATCCCAGCACTTTGGGAGGCCGAGACGGGCGGATCACGAGGTCAGGAGATCAAGACCATCCTGGCTAATACGGTGAAACCCCGTCTCTACTAAAAAATACAAAAAACTAGCCGGGCGAGGTGGCGGGCGCCTGTAGTCCCAGCTACTCGGGAGGCTGAGGCAGGAGAATGGCGTAAACCCGGGGAGGCGGAGCTTGCAGTGAGCTGAGATCCGGCCCCTGCACTCCAGCCTGGGCGACAGAGAGAGACTCCGTCTCAAAGGAAAAAAAAAAAAAAAAAAAGAAAGATGGGAATGGACTAGACTTTGAAGTAGCAAAAAGCTAAGACCCTAATGAAAATAGGAGGCCAGGCGCAGTGGCTCATGCCTGTAATCCCAGCACTTTGGGAGGCCAAGGCAGGCGGATCACCTGAGGTCAGGAGTTTGAGACCAGCCTGGCCAACATGATAAAACTCCGTCTCTACTAAAAATACAAAAATTAGCCAGGCATGATGGCACACACCTCTAGTCCCAGCTACTCTGGAGGCTGAGGCAGGAGAATTGCCTGAACCCAGGAGGCAGAGGTTGCAGTGAGCCGAGATGGCGCCATTGTATTCCAGCCTGGCCAACAGGTGAGTCTCCATCTCAAAAAAAATAATAAATAAATAAAGAAAAACCAGTCCTCTCTATCACATCGAGTATGATTTATTCTACACCATAATTACTTACTCTAAGACAGGAGAAGCCCCATGCTGTCAAAACAAGATACTCTTAAAATCAGGTGCTGACCAAAGATGACCTCCTAAACATTTGCAGGATGCAGCAGTGTATGTTGTAAGAAGCTAGGGAAACAGTGGGTAAAGTGAGATATTCAGATAATCCAACAGAGGACAGGTGTGTCTGTTTTCTTTACCTGTTTTTCTTAGATTATTAATTCATGGAAATGTAACATTTGTTCAACCAGGCACCATTTGTCACGGCTGAAATACAACCTGGAGCTGATCAGCCTTGCAAATAGCTCTCAAATCCATCAGTGGGCTTTCTGCCCTCCCACAGAAGCAGTCGTGTTTGCACTGAATGTGTCTGCATTGCCAGACTCCTCTTTGCAGCCTTCGTCCTTGCCCCACCTCTTCTGCATCTGCAGCCCTGTGCTCGTGGGTCTCAGACTCTCCCTGAGATTCCTTTCATTCATTGTCTTCAAACTCTGAGATGGAGGAGGGGCTCTTGGGGACTTGAGCCCCTCATAACTCTGGGCTAAGGACAGTGCTTCCAGTTAAATCCTGGGCTCCATAGGCAACAAGCAGTAGCCTTTGGAAATTTCAGATCCAGGCCTTGGCATGTCTGAGAAAGCACTTCTGACAATGAGGTTAGCCTTGTTAGTATCAAGATCAAACAACTCAAATATCTGCCTTTGTTAGAAAAAGATTGTTTTGTGTTTATACAGAACATGTGTCCACTGTGAAGCATTTTCACCAGATATATCTGAGTTTACCTGCCCCTTATTCTGAAACTCAAGTCCTATGATGACTCTCTACAGTGAGAAAGTTAGCACACAGAACAGTTAAGGGGCTTCCCCAAAACAGCCCAGCTAATCACAGAGCCACAGAGCCCACATTCCACAGGGTTAGCCCCTTGCCCCATTTCCGTGAGTTTGCATCCAATATCCGTCTCTGAAAAAACACCATGGGAAAGGAAAAAGAGCGGCCCATATTTAATTTCACCCTAGATGGCTGCCAAATGTCTGGTAACTTACTGTGTGTTCTCTTAAGCTATAGGCCAGGGGTTCCCAACTCTTTTCCGCTGCAAAACCAAATAACTAGCCATGGGAACTTTTGTTGTGATTTTCCAGTAGACAGCCCAGAAAGACTCAGGGCATTTATTGAAAACCATTTAGAGGTGAGCAGGTTTTCATCCCCATCAACTCTCAGGATGCATTCCTTCCCCATTTGAGTTGTCCTGTGGAAGACTTCTGCCCTGAATGGGGTAAGAAGCTCCGTGACAAGTTACGAATCAGAAACTGGGAATGTGTCACCAGGGGGCCCCATGGCCTATACAGGTGGCTTTTCTCTCTTTCTCTTTTTTCCCTCTTTCTATTTCACTGCTTTCTGAAGCAACTGCAAAGTTCTTGTCTAGCCATGCCAGTGTCAATAATGTCAGTTCTGAGCAATCTCTTCCCAAGAGCTTCAGCAACAGAGGTCAGATGATGGCCACAGTGCCCCTAGATGAGGTCCATCAGCAGCATGTTCAGAAACAGCGACGGGCTCCTTTCTAACATCACAAGGTCCTCGTTAGGCACGGTGGAAAGTCAAACAGTGAGGCACAGCTGAACCTTCAGCGGTTCCACGTGCAAAGTACGGGTGAAAGCATGAAGGAGAGTCAAAAAACACAAAAATAGACAGCATGGCTTTCCTAGTTTCCAAGGGCCCAGTTAGAACAGTGACCTGGTCAGGCCTGGAGACTAATTGGAGATGACAGAGAATATACAGTTCTTAAAATGCTTTTGTTTAACACAATCTCACCTTGTACCTGAACCGTTAACACTTCCCAATCCCAACTTTCTGCCAACCTCCCAACTAAAACTTCACACCATCAATGGAAGGCTACAAAATGGTTTGCAACCCATTGCAACAAGGGGAACATCATGCCTTTATCCGGAGTCCTCATTTATCCCTGAATGTCATGCAAATAAACGTTTCAATACATGGTTCTCTGTAGCAAAGGATACTTTGCACTGTGTCTCTGCAAAATACTGTAAATGTTTCAGAGGGATTGTGTTTAATAAGCATGCAGCTGCCTGCAAGGTACTTTTCATGATTCTCCAAGGCAGTGTGAGCCACACGTGTTCCTGAGTGTGGACCAGAGGATTCTTTGCTAGGAACATAGTGCATCTTCCAAGAATGCCACTCTGTGCTCTCTGTTTCACAGTGTAAGGGACATCGGGGTGGGGGATACAAAGTATGAGTCCTTTAATCTCTGTGACTTGCTGAATTGCTTTCTTTTCTGCTTCAGCCTGTTCTGCAAACTTGCTGCCCTTGTTAGACACAGAATTTCCCTCTTTGGTAAGTGAAGTGTTGCTAAAGGCACCGCTCCTCCCTGTAATCATCCTGAACTTGTACTTTGCCTTTATTTGTGTCTTCCTCAGACAACCCAGGCCTTGGGACTAAGGTGTCACCTAAATTTGCCATAGAAAATTGGTCTGAAGCATGATGAATGACCTCTTTACCCTTTTAACTGCTCAGATTTTCCACACCAGTGAAAATTTTAATCTCTGCCTCTGACATCCATCATAAAGCAAAGGCTGTGTCAGGCTAGAAATTAATGCATTGTCTCTGAACACAGGCCCGGCACTCTATGTGTTGGTAGTTAATTATGCTGGGCTGTGGTTTGTGCATATGGAGAAGACTGCATTTGAGAGACAGGCTGAGTGGTTTGGGGGAATCACAGATGATATTTTTTATTCTAGGTAGTGATTCTACTACAATGGTGAGCTGTCTTCACATCTTAGCTCAGACACTTGACACAAGGTAAGTCTGCCCAGTTTTTCCCAATAGTTTCTCATGACTTCCTCTCTGACCCTCTCATCTCACTAATTATACTGAAGAGAAGACAGATCACTGTTGCCAGGGTTTGGGAGGAGAGAGGAGACAAGGCAAAGACCCTAGAAGTTAGCACTCTCTTTTTCACAGTTCACGTAACGAGAGCCACTGCCATGGCAGAGACGCAATGCTAAGGCCTGATCAATTCTTGTCTTTCCTTCCTAAGAAGTTCATCTTTCAGAAGATAAAATATATAATGTGGCATAGCCCACTGGTGGGTGGTGAATCTACAAATGTTATGGGAAAGATGAACAACAGCCCTCTGAATTCAAAATGGCCAAGGAAGGAAATGCACAGAGATCTGACTTCCAAAGAATCAGAGACAAAGATGATCCCATGGCCTAGGGATTTGGGAAGAAGTGTTAAAAGATAATACATAAGTTCTGGTAATAACACAAATGATGAGACTGAAAAAGAGAGATGCAGGCCGGGTGCGGTGGCTCACGCCTGTAATCCCAGCACTTTGGGAGGCTGAGGCAGGCAGATCCCTTGAGCTCAACAGTTCAAGACCAGCCTGAGCAACATAGTGAAACATGTTATCTACAGAAAATACGAAAATTAGCTGGGCATGGTGGTGCATGCCTGTAGTCGCAGCTACTTGGGTGGCTGAGGTGGGAGGATGGCTTGAGTCCAGGAGGTGGAGGTTGCAGTGAGCTGAGATAGCGCCACTACACTCCAGCCTGGATGACAGAGCCAGACCCTGTCTGGGAAAAAAAAAGCAGTGGAAAGAACTGACAAGGAGCTTTCTTTAATGTGTCTGTTAAGAAGGGTCCTTGTCAGAGTCGGGCACCATAGTTTTTGCCTGTGGTCGAAGCTACTCAGGAGGCTAAAGTGGGAGGATTGCTTGAACCTAGGAGTTCAAGACCAGCCTGAAGAATGTAGCGAGACCTCATCTAGGAAGGAAGGAAGGAGGGAAGGAGGGAGGGAGGGGGACAAGAAAAGAAAGAAACGTTTTTATCAAAGTTGGGAGGAGAACACACCTCCTAAGACCCAATGCAAAAGAGGTTACCAGCCTAAAAGAGTGGAACACTAAAAGAGTGTCCCAAAGATGAAAATCCTTGATGAACTGAGAATGGCTATGAAAAAGGAGGGGAGTAGGGACTATTAAAGGGATGAGAAATCTTTAAGAAACTTGGGAAAAGTCTTGAGAGAGTCCAGTTTTTGTTTGTTTGTTTGTTTGTTTGTTTTAAATGACGATCAGTTGCAGGTTGGTGTGTTGAGTAATTATTCCTAACAAAACCTGGGACTAGAAAGTTAGGAAGGGTCAGATGCAGTGGTACACGCCTATAATCCCAGCACTTTGGGAGGCAGAGGTAGGGGGATCACTTGAGGCCAGGAGTTAAAGACCAGTCTGGGCAACATAGACCCCCGTCTTTACAAAATTTTTAAAAATTAGCCAGACATGGTGGCACATGCCTGTGATCCCGGCTACTCGGGAGGCTGAGGTGAGAGGATCGCTGAGCATGGGAGTCTCCCATGAGAGGTCACTGCACTCTAGCCTGTGCAACAGAGTGAGATCTCAAAAAAAAAAAAGTTGGCCGGGCGCGGTGGCTCAAGCCTGTAATCCCAGCGCTTTGGGAGGCCGAGACAGGCGGATCACAAGGTCAGGAGATCGAGACCATCCTGGCTAACATGGTGAAACCCCGTCTCTACTAAAAAAATACAAAAATCTAGCCGGGCGAGGTGGCGGGCGCCTGTAGTCCCAGCTACTCGGGAGGCTGAGGCAGGAGAATGGCGTAAACCCGGGAGGCGGAGCTTGCAGTGAGCTGAGATCCGGCCACTGCACTCCAGCCCGGGCGACAGAGCGAGACTCCGTCTCAAAAAAAAAAAAAAAAAAAAGTTAGGAAGACAGCTCATGAATACTTATAGGACAAGAACAAGACTCACTGACTTAATTTCTTTGTTTTTATTGTCTTCATGAGTTGAATGATTATCAGGAGAATGATGTAGATAAAAAGCATCTGTCTTTGAACGAAGTCTTTCATAATCTTCTGAATAAGATACAGAAATATAAAACTTATAGATGACTTGTAAGCTTTGTTCCAATTCTAAGTTTTATGAAATACTGTAGTTTTGAGGGAAGGCTTCACATGTCCAGAGCTGATCCTTATCCCTGTAGATCACATTTCAACATTTTGTTTTGTATTTTCCAGAAGTATGATTAAGCTGTTTACTTTAAAAGGGCTAGGTGTCTCTTTTCTCTTTCTTCATCCAATCTAGGACATTTCCTGCAAACTAACAGAAGTCTAAGCTTCTGTTGACTTATTTCCATGCTCTTTTTCTCTAAGAGGTCTCGCATCAAAAGAGTTTATGTTTCTAGCTAGCCTTTATAAAAGTTGTTTAGCCAGGCTGGGTGCGGTGGCTCACGCCTGTAATCCCAGCACTTTGGGAGGCCAAGCTGGGCAGATCACCAGGTCAAGAGATGGAGACCTTCCTGGCCAACATGGTGAAACGCTGTCTCTACTAAAAATACAAAAATTAGCCAGGTGCGGTGGTGGGCGCCTGTAATCCCAGCTACTCAGGGAGGCTGAGGCAGAACAATTACTGGAACCCAGGAGGTGGAGGTTGCAGTGAGCTGAGATCACGCCACTGCACTCCAGCCTGGTGACGGGGTAAAACTCGATGTCTCAAAAAAAAAAAAAAAAAAAAAAAAAAAAAAGTTGTTTATCCCACAACTTTTCTTTTTTTTTTTTTTTTTTTTTTTTTTTTGAGACGGAGTCTCGCTCTGCCGCCCAGGCTGGAGTGCAATGGCCGGATCTCAGCTCACTGCAAGCCCCGCCTCCCGGGTTTACGCCATTCTCCTGCCTCAGCCTCCCGAGTAGCTGGGACTACAGGCGCCCGCCACGTCGCCCGGCTAGTTTTTTGTATTTTTTTAGTGGAGACGGGGTTTCACCGTGTTAGCCAGGATGGTCTCGATCTCCTGACCTCGTGATCCACCCGTCTCGGCCTCCCAAAGTGCTGGGATTACAGGCTTGAGCCACCGCGCCCGGCCCCACAACTTTTCTTAAAGCTCATTTCCCTGTTCTTTTAACTAGATATTTACAGAAGACTTTAGCCAGTTGCAACTTACTATAGATAATAGCAGGGTGGCCAATATTGGCTTCATTCTAGATTGTTCTCTGCATTTCCTAAAGAGGTGAGCAATATTTTCCTCAGATTTTCCAGTGGCTAGCCCCTCTGGGATTGTGTGATTCAGGTTTCTTCCTGGATGTTAACTGCTATCTCCCTTTCTCCTGGCACAGTGTCACTGAGTGACAGGAGTGGCAAATGTCTGCCTAGGTGACACTGCCAGCCAGTTTCAAGAAGAGGACTGGTCACAAGTACAGATTATCCTTCTAGATTTTCACATTGTTTGCTTGCAGGACTGTCATGAAGTCAGGCTCAGAGCTGGTGAAGGCTGGGTTACGAGCATTCTTTGAAAATGCTGCAGAAGACTTGGAGAAGACTTCAGAAAACCTGAAACTTGGGAAGTTCACCCATTCCCGAACGCAGATTAAAGGCGTTTCTCAGAATATTAACTATACTACAGTGGCTCTGCTCCCCATCCTGACGTCCATCTTTGAGCACGTCGCTCAGCATCAGTTTGGAATGGATCTACTCTGTGAGTTCTACTGGTATTTGTCATGGATTTATGTATGCATGGCCCCAGATAAGAGGTGCAGGGCCCATTCACTTATGTTGACCTTGAGGGCAGAGCAGAGAGAGAATTATTCCATGACTTTTCCTTCTTAGATTAAAAAAAAAGAAGAAGAAGAAAAAAAAGGGAAGTAGTAATATGCTCTTGGAATGAAAAGAAATTCCCTAACTTGAATATATAATATTTATCTTTTTCCACTTTTGTTCTGGACCAGAATTTCCCATCTGCCAGTCTAGCTCTCAGCTATTGTACTCTCGCTTCATTTGAAAGGTTATCTGAGTAATACAGTGGGAGATACAGATTTGCTCCTGAGTTTTTGAGACATCATTTTTCTTATTAAGAAGCCTTAATTTATTCATTGGATACCAGGAGCAAAGGAAAAATGCTAACATTTCATTATCTGAGCTTTCAGAAGACTAAAGTTGGTTGGTTTTATTTTAGTTTGCATTAACACCATGTTTAGTGCCACCATTTCCAGCCCCCTGTGCAGATAATCTGCCACCAAACTTCAGTTTTACACTTTAAATGTTGGGACATGATTTAATTTGACCAGTTGTTGATAGCTAAGACGATGCCTTTCATATCCTTGAACAACTGAAAATCAATGATTTCTGCTGTGTGACGGCTGGGAGAACACCCAAACTCATTATTTTGTGTCATAGAAACAATGCAATTCCTTAGTTGGAAAATAAAACATTAAATTATTTCTGAAAGTAGTCCCAGCCTTGGTATAAGCTCCAGACATAGCTAGGGATGTTTAGCCTGCAGATTCACAAGCAAAACATGCCCATCCCCTAGGAAACCTAAAAATCATGCTATTGAATTGCCTTTTGCAGCACACCCAGCAGAGAACTTGGGATAGGCAGACATGAGGGATTTTGCTCGATCTCTAAGGAAAGACTAGCAGTTGGACGTATCTTCCTGGGAAATGAGCAAAAGGCTCATTCAAGCTTCAGACTTTCTGCATTCTTCCTTCCAAAGGAAGGAAATACTGCACTGGATACAATTTGGCTAAAATGTCTGTCTCTATTGGAAACAAACCAAATCGCATTATGGAAGGACCCATTGGTCAAGTGAGTCCTTTCCCTGTGAAGCAATGCGATCTTCATGGTGAGCCCCACAGAGGAACTGGGATTGCTCAGTGAAGGATTTTTCCTATCTTTTTTTTCCCCCCAGTCCAGCAATTAGCAAACTGGCATCTGGGTAGAAAAGGGATATGCTTGTTGAGAGAGAGAGAGAGGTTTTACTCTTGACTGATGCTCATGCATTTTTTTTTCCTCTGCATGGATCCTTTCTGTGTCCGGGATTGATGCAAATCAATGAAATTTCTTCTTTGTTTCAGTGGGTGATGTGCAGATTTCCTGCTACCACATACTGTGCAGCCTCTACTCCCTTGGGACAGGAAAGAACATTTATGTTGAAAGGTAATTAGTGAACGCAGAGGCTAACACTTTGAGGCGTAGCAAAATGTTACTTACAGTTTTTGTAAACACTTAATGATGTCATCTCAATCCAGCAAAAACCAAAATGCTCACTGTTATAGAGTGGTGGTTTTGAGATTCTTATGGCAATATAAAGAAGTGCAATGATGAGGCTATTGAGATTTATGACTTCTGTGGAGATAGCTGGTGAATGTATGTGGATGGAGAAGCAATATAGCCAAGCTAAATCATGTGCTTGTAACCAAACTGTGTTGGAGATATGTCCGTTTCTTCAGAATCACAGCTTCTAAATAGCTTCCAGAGTGTCTGAGGTTAAAGTTTGCTGAGAAGCTCAAGGGACATGCGGCAGGTGCTTTGGTGTTTAATGAGTTTCTGTGTGCTACAACCCTGGACCTTTACCGGTCTTGGCTGTCAGATTTGCTATAGTTTTCAACAAGTGCACACTTTGGTATTAGCAATGCTAGTCAATCCTCTTGAGTCTGAGCAAGCTGATTGCAGAAGTGTGTGGGTTCCAGTTGGCCTCTCTAATCTGCCTGTCGCAGCAGAGGCCCTCGGTGACCCCTTGCTTTTCAGCATCAAATACTTTGTGTTCTATTGTTCTGTTTAATCAATGGGGAAGATTGGAAGGATAAACAGTATTAACAAAACTCTGGATCTTACTCTTATCCTTGGAAGATTTTTGTTTTCTTTCTTGCCTTTTCAAACAAGCCAACTGGAAAGAATTGAATCTGTGCTTACAATTACTTAATCTAAAATCCTTCGGTATCTATTTTCCATGATGCTTTTATCAAACAAATCAGTGGTGAACACTTGTCTCGTGTCAAAACTTATATTTATTCAAATTACAATTTCTCAATAAAGCCAAAAATGAAATAAAAGCCTTCAGCCCCTTCAAGAACTAAGGAACTACTGACTTGAAGTCATGTACTAGAAACCAGAAACTGTTGTAGAAATGTCTGTTGCTTCATAATCACGGCATCTGAATAGCTTCCAGATACAAGAAATTAGTTGAGGAACTAATGACTACATTTGTTTTTATTATGATTTTAAGTCTTTAACAGTTGTCAGGCTTTTCTTACTGTTTTACATGAAATATAGATAAATCTTTTGTAATTTAGTATAGGAACTGGGCAGACAAAGTTTTATCCATATTTCACACCAAGTCACAGAAAATCAACAAAAAATTTTCTATTGATGCCAAATTTCACTTAAGGCAGGTGTTTTTAGTTTATTCCTCCCACTGAGCATTTGTAAATACGTTCCCAGTATCTTTCTCATTCTCTCATTATATGTCTACGTTCACCCATATGTCTGCATGGTTCTTTGTACAAGTTTTTATAAAGCTTATGCATTCTTCTCTTGAAAAAAAAAGTCAAAGAAAAGTCAACTCTGATACGTCAGACCAGAAAAAGACTGCTGTTCATGTGACTTTCTATCCTTCATTCATGCATTCATTCCAGGTTGACTGTGTATCTGCAGCACCGTGAAAATTGTGTCTGTGCTTCGTACTCCCTGTTGGTAGAAGTCAAGGCTTGGAGAAGTCCCTAGGTTAAGGCTGTCCCTATTGCTTTTTTCTGTATTTTTTTTTTCCTAAATATTTTTTCCCCAAACTATGTTTCTCATCTGTGTGTTGGTTATTAGGTGCACTGCCAGTTCTCGAGAGTGGAGAGGATGTGTGTGCTTGTGTGTTTTAAAATGGAGGAGAATGGGCCGGGCAGGGTGGCTCAAGCCTGTAATCCCAGCACTTTGGGAGGCCGAGACGGGTGGATCACGAGGTCAGGAGATCGAGACCATCCTGGCTAACCCAGTGAAACCCCATCTCTACTAAAAAATACAAAAAACTAGCCGGGCAAGGTGGCGGGCGCCTGTAGTCCCAGCTACTCGGGAGGCTGAGGCAGGAGAATGGCGTAAACCCGGGAGGCAGAGCTTGCGGTGAGCTGAGATCCGGCCACTGCACTCCAGCCTGGGCGACAGAGCAAGACTCCGTCTCAAAAAAAAAAAAAAAAAAAAAAAAAAATGGAGGAGAAGGAACAGGAAGAAACAGCAGGCAGCTTCACCTCTGAGAAGCTGGCTCAGGACTAACTCTTTCTCCCTAAATCAGCAGTGTGTTTAGCCCTAGCAAGGTACCAACGCTCAGCCTCTGATGTTCTCCCCCAACTAAAGTAAGCAACTGGCCCAGCCCAGGTGAGAGGCTGGTGAAACTCAGTGCATCCTAGAGTCACAGGACTTGTGTTTAGTGATTTAATGCAACTGTATCCCCTACTTAGAGAACTCAAGTCAGTGGCCACAAAATGGGCTACTTCTCTCACTCTTTCGCTTCACCTGACCTCCAGGGTTTCTCTAGGCTAGGAGTCCAGGTCACGAGAATGGCAGGATGGCATGTATACTTTTCCCTACTCTGTTCCCATCTGCTACTCTGTAATATGGAACATGGCCTCACACGCATGCTGCCCGCCAGGTCTCCCGTGGCCTGCTCACACCCTTCATCCTCATTGTTTCAGGCAAAACCTTATCTTTTGGCCCCCTTAAGACCCCTATATTTACTTGCAAAGATTTCTATGTCCTCTTCCAGGTCTGGAAAGTATGTTTCCATTTCGGTGTCCTTACTTGATTTGGTTCCTATTTTATGGGGTCAGAGTTATCGTACGTTTTCCAGTTTTCGCATAGATCAAGATGTCTTCCTAGTTTCTTTTCCTCGTTTCTTGTGGGTTTCACAGAGGAAAGTACAATGAACCCACCATTTCTCTATCACTTTTTGCTGACATCTCCTAGACTGATGAGCGTATGTAAGGGAATCACTACATACTTGCTTTCCAGCTCCACCTGGAGTATGTTTTGTAGATAGAAATGATTCAAGACACCTTGGTGATAGGGTTGACTGTGAGGGGAAAAGTCATTGAAACAGAGTACAGACATTTCTTTTGGAATATTTTCTAATTGAGAATGTCATTGACAAATGGAGTTTGCAGACATGAAATTTCAGAGAAGGATAATGGTTTGTGCGTTTAAACATGCAGAATACCTAATTATTTAACTTGGAGGCACTTTGATGAACTTAAAGAACATTTGATGGGGGTTATTCAAGAAAGCAAAGCTTGAAACTTGATAACATTAAACCCTGGGTCTCAGGTTTTTTTTTTTTTTTTTTTTTTTTTTTTTTTTTTGAGACGGAGTCTTGCTCTGTCGCCCAGGCTGGAGTGCAGTGGCCAGATCTCAGCTCACTGCAAGCTCCGCCTCCCGGGTTTACGCCATTCTCCTGCCTCAGCCTCCCAAGTAGCTGGGATTATAGGCGCCCGCCACCTCGCCCGGCTAGTTTTTTGTATTTTTTAGTAGAGACGGGGTTTCACCGTGTTAGCCAGGATGGTCTCGATCTCCTGACCTCGTGATCCACCCGTCTCGGCCTCCCAAAGTGCTGGGATTACAGGCTTGAGCCACCGTGCCCGGCCGCCTGGGTCTCAGTTGTGCTTCAAATGAAGACTGAGTTTTCTACTTCATGCTTTAAAGCTATTTTGTTTCTTTCATCCTGCCTGGCTCCCTTTGACCAATTATTTCTGATCAGACATTGCACAATGTTCCCTAAACCTCTAAGGTCACCAACACTGCTGTCTAGACCCGTGTCCTGCCCTGTCCCCACTGTGCTTTCTGCTTCTCTGTTGCATGCTATTTCCTCTCTTTAGTACCCTCTGGAATATAAATGAAGGAACTTTCAAAATTGCAATGCACCATTTACATGCAAGACATTATTACTTTGATGACTTCGTCTTTTCCTGCATTTCTAACAATAGATTTTGAGAGGCATGGTTCAGATCTATGGAAATAAAATTGAGCGATTGAAAAGGAAAGTGTGACTTGTCAAATTAGGATATAACAAAAACTGAAATACAAACTGAACACTGTCCAATCTGTCACCCATTGACCAAGTATGTATTGTGTGAAAAATACTGTACGAGGCAGTAAGAACCGAGACCAGACGAGCCTGGGCAACCTGGCAAGACCCAGTGGCTACAAAAATTTTAAAAATCAGCCAGTCATGGTGGCACGTGCTGTAGTCCTAGCTACTCAAGAGGCTGAGGTGAGAGAATCGCGTGAGCCCAGGCTTTCAAGGCTGCCATAAGCTATGATAGCACCACTGCACTCCACCCTGGGCTACAAGACGAGAACTTGGCTCTAAATAAAGAGAGTTTCTGTATCCAATGATAAACCCTTCCAATATATCCTCTGGCTATTATGGAGCTGTTTCTGTTTCTGATAGGCTTTTCTCTGCGGAAAGCTTGGCCCATGCCAACACTCCCTGCTGGGGAGCACTGATGACCAGGGAGCCTTATATGAATAACAGCAAGTCTTTGCCTATCTCAATCCTACCTTGGGCTTTGGGGCCAAAGTCATTCACACTGATATTTCACAGCCAGGAGCATTAATTGGCAGACTTCTGGGTTTGACTTTTACAGACTTCTGGGTTTTACTTTTTTTTTTTTTTTCCCTGGGTTTAACTTTTAACAGCTAGGCCAAGAGAGCTGTTGTTTATTTCTTGGCAAGAAGCTAGTTAGCACCATTGTGCGCCCCAGACTAGAAAATGGCCTGTTGTGGAGCTTGTGGAGTGGTCAGGTTTGTCAGTAATTAATATGAGAGGGCAGGGCCAGTCCCCTGAGTCAACACAGCACCAGAGAACTGAGACTTAGCAACCGCCTTTTACCCCAAGGACTGCCTTCGTGTCTGACTAACCTTCTAGAAATCCACTTTCAGGAGATCGTGGTTTTAATTTTGATCAAAGAGAGAGGGGATAAAAAAAAGAGAGAGAGAAGAAGAATGGATCCATTCAGTACCAAGCCACCTCAGGACCTCTTGTCTCCTAGGTTCATCTCCGTGTAAAATTTGCTATCAGGCAGGGCACAGTGGCTCATGCCTATAATCCCAGCACTTTGGGAGGCAGAGGCGGGCAGATCACCTGAGGTCAGGAGTTTAAGACCAGCCTGGCCAACATGGTGACACTTTGTCTCTACCAAAAATACAAAAATTAGTCGGGCGTGGTGGTGCATGCCTGTAGTCCCAGCTACTCAGGAGGCTAGGGCAGGAGAATCGCTTGAACCCAGGAAGCAGAGTTTGCAGGTGAGCTGAGATCGCACCACTGTACTCCAGCCTGGGTGACACAGTAAGACTCTGTCTCAAAAAAAAGAAAAAAAAAAACTATCAGATTTCATATCTCACCCCTTGTTACTCCTGATTTTCACCCAGGTTTCTTTCACCACTGCCCTCCCTGTGGCCTTGTGCTTTCACAGTTTATCTCCTCATTTCTTCCTCCAACTCACAAAGCAAGACCAAAGAGAGAAAACACCACATTTCTACTCACTGGCCACTGTGGTAAAGATGGTAAAACTCTTAGCTGAAAAAAATTGCCCCTCGTGAATGCCTGTATTTGATGTGTGGAAGCACTCACTATCCTCAGTTGTCACCAAAGGAGTTGGCAACTCAGGTCTGAAGTTAAAATGATACCCCTCTTCCCATGCCTGGCCACCACCTGGAGCTTAGTAAAGAAGAGAAATAATCGGGGAAGAGCAGATGCTGAGAAGGAAAGGCGGGGGAAGAGGCCTGGCCTGGGGCCTGCTCAGAAGTGAAGCTGCCTCGTGAGAGCCTCCCCGAGAGCACCTGCGTCTCAGCAGTCTCCGTCTCTGTGCAGCATTGATACACAAGGCACAGTAGGATTGGTTTGTCCAAGGGCTTCCACTCTCCCTCTGGAGAAGTCCTGGGTGGGGAGGTTTTAGCAGGCAAACCTTCATCCAAAGGACAAGACTGAGCCATCAGCTAAGAAGAGATTGCCTGACTGAGGACCTGTCAATCCAGTGTTGCTGACTGGGGCCGATTTTAAAGTTATTGGCTCAAATGCTTCATAGCCAAGCAGGCTATCATCCAAGCCTAAGAAGATAAAACATAAAACCGCATATATTCACTTCCTCTTATAGTCATTTGAAAGATCACTTTTTAAAATATGTTTGGTAACTTGAATGAAGACTGGGTGGGTTTTCGAAGGAATACACAGCTTTCTGCCAACTCACTCACCCTTCCCTCCTCCTCCTCTCTAGTTCAGCAGATTTATCTTATATCTCAAGCAGAACACGTCTGTATACCCCCAGATTTGCCGTCTGCAGATTCCATCATAGTTTCGTGCTGTCATTTCTTTCAAGACCAGTTAAGATCATAATTTTTCTTTTCTTTTCTTTTCTTTTCTTTTCTTCTTTGCTTTTTGAGATGGAGTCTCACCCTGTCACCCAGGCTGGAGTGCAGTGGTGCAGTCTCGGCTCACTGCAACCTCCACCTCCCAGGTTCAAATGATTCTCCTACCACAGCCTCCCAAGTAGCTGGGATTACAGGCATCCGCCACCATGCCCAGCTAATTTTTGTATTTTTAGTAGAGACAGGGTTTCACCATGTTGGCCGGGCTGGTCTCGAACTCCTGACCTCGTGATCCACCTGCCTCGGCTTCCCAAGGTGCTGGAATTACAGACGTGAGCCACTGTACCCGGCCAAGATCATATTTTTAATCCAACTCAAGTATGTCTATTTCTCTGTTAGAACAAAGCTGCAGGTTGACTCTAATCCTTAAGATTAGTCCATGCAGATATGTTATTTGACCACGTTGTTGATTTAGAGTTCAATATAGAACACAGGTTCTACATTTGCCCTGCATTTAATGAGAATGAATCTGGAGGACAAAGGTTAAGGTTAAAACTATCTAGTTTACTTCTCAGTTAAAAAAAAAAAAAAAAAAAAAAAACAAGGCTCCCCTAACCTCCCCATAATAAATACTTGTTATCCACTTTAAGACAATCTAGGCTTTTGGCATTCTAGCTTCTTGGTGCTGCTGGAATTATTGGCTGTTGTCACAGTGACAGGCAATTAACACATAGTCTTGGGCACAGGTCTCAGTGGGGAGCTGAAGGAAACCCACAAGAATTGGATGCCCTTCTGCTTCCACAGAGTCACAGTAATGCGGCAAGTGTTGGCTCTTGTCTCTAAGTGCCCTTTCTCAAGCTGGCCATTGTCGTGTGATGATCCTGTAACATTCCCCGAGGTGCAGCCCAGCACTCTCAGTTCCCAGGGATTCTGCTCATGAGCTCATATGCACAGCATCAGTGCTTGACTTGGGCTGATCAGTCCTAGAGGAAGGCAGAGTGAGGGCTTGCATATGGTAAGCCTCCCACCTAAGTCTTTTTCTTTCTTCTTTTTTTTTGAGATGGAGTCTTGCTCTCTCGCCCAGGCTGGAGTGCAGTGGTGCAATCTCAGCTCACTGCAAGCTCTGCCTCCCGGGTTCACGCCATTCTCCGGCCTCAGCCTCCCGAGTAGCTGAGACTGCAGGCGCCCGCCACCACACCCAGCTAATTTTTTGTAGTTTTAGTAGAGACGGGGTTTCACCATGTTAGCCAGGATGGTCTTGATCTCCTGACCTCGTGATCCGCCCGCCTCGGCCTCCCAAAGTGCTGGGATTACAGGCGTGAGCCACCAAGCCTGGTCCCACTTGAGTGTTAATTATAGACCTGTTGTCTGCATTTTCACCTATTATCTTTGTATCATGATCTGACAAAGGGCTCCCATTATTGGTTTGTTTGAAAAAACTCCCTCGTATCTGGGAGCTGATATCACATGAAACTTGCAAGTCAGGTTCATAGTCTCTCTGTGATTAGATATGGGCGAGTGGCTGACAGATGTTGATGGGTGGGAAAGAGATGCCTCTGGTTTCTCATTCATTAGAAAGCAACAGTTGTCAGTCCCTGCACAGGGCCCTCCTAGCCAGCTCTATCACTGTGTTATCTCACTAGCAGTAGATAAGATACAAACCCAAAGTTAAGCCCAGATCTGGGAGGAAGAAAATTTATTGCAGTTCTGACTCTGCTTTGACTAGCCAAAGGTTAGTTCCCATCCCTTGTACTTACAGACTTGGTTACCCTGCAGGCAAGTGTAAGTACTCTCAGTTGGAGAACTTGAACTCTGAACAAAGAATCCCAAGCCTTTTGTTTTTGTTTGTCTGCTTGCTTCACAGAAAGACTTAAAAACCGGACCTTAAGATATGGTGGACAGTCAACTATTTGTACAAAAGAGGGACAGGAGTAACAGTTATTTGAGGTCTCTCCTATAAATCAAGCAGTAGGTTTTAGGACCTATTGTTTCTGTTAAAAGGCAGGTCTTTTATTTTTGTGTCTCTTTGGTGCTTTGGTGTGTTACCTACTGTTCCCACTAGTGGACACCGGCTCCATCCATAGCAGAGAATAGACACAGAGAAATTACACAGATTTCAAAGCTTTTTTGAGAACAGAGGGGAATGCATCTCAATTTGGACAGCAGCAGAACTTGCTCTCACACATGCTGGGAGAGAGGGACAAAGCTGCACAGTGTATTATATCATCTTAACCAGTTAAGAACTAGGCCAGGCGCGATGGCTCATGCCTGTAATCCCAGCACTTTGGGAGGCCGAGGCGGGTGGATCACGAGGTCGGGAGATCGAGACCATCCTAGCCAACACAGTGAAACCCTGTCTACTAAAAAATAATACAAAAAGAAATTAGCCAGGTGTGGTCGTGGGCGCCTGTAGTCCCAGCTACTCAGGAGGCTGAGGCAGGAGAATAGCGTGAACCTGGGAGGTGGAACTTGCAGTGAGCCGAGATTGCGCCACTGCACTCCAGCCTGGGCAACAGAGTGAGACTGTCTCAAAAAAAAAAAAAGAGAGAGAAAAAAAGAGCTAGGATCTAAGTAGTGAGAGCGTTGGTTAGTGTCCAGAGAAAGATGAGGGGAAGAAGTGCATGCAACCTTGCTGGGCCTAGTGCCTGGGGATGTCCATGGATTAATCTATGGGGAAGGCCTGGTCCGTCAATGCATGGGGCCAGCATGTGGGGGGCAACACTTCTAAATGGACTTCTTTGTTTCCAGGCAACGCCCTGCCCTTGGAGAATGTCTGGCCTCGCTGGCAGCTGCCATACCAGTGGCATTCCTGGAGCCCACCCTTAATCGCTACAATCCTCTCTCGGTCTTCAACACCAAAACCCCCAGGGAGAGGTCTAGTAAGTATCTCCCCACAAAGGTCATCAACCCATTTCATGTGCTGAGAGGAGGGGAGCCACACAGGCAGGTAGCAGCAGTCCTGCAGCACTGTGGCTTTCTTGGTCTGAGAGGAGCCAGGAGGTGAGGTTAGGGACTAGGTTGCAGGTCTCCATCTTACTGGAGGAAAAAGCTTGGGCAAGGCTTTGTTGTGATTAGGCTTTGATGTCTTCTTCTGTAGAGTGAGGAGTCAGTGTTGCTGATTTTGAAATCCTTTCCATCCGAAGACCTCAGGGTCTCTTGTCTGCTCTGGGTTTCAGTTCCCCATCTGCACCTGGGTATGTGACTCCTTTTATGCAGTCCCTCTCCGGAGTGGCATCAGAAGGTGCGCCTCCACACTAATAACCTAATTATACTCTTCCAGTCCATGGAGAGGCTGTGCTTCTAAAGATGCTGACCACACGTTTTCATCTTCGCGGAAGATAAGACATAGAAAAGCACCAGAAGGAAGAGAAATTATACAAGAAAGAGTATTTCTTAGCAAAAGTATTGACACACTAGGTTCCACAACAGGGTGGCAAACTATGACCACAGGGCCAATCTGGGCCCCTGCCTATTTTTGTAAATAAAGTTTTATTTGAACACAACCACACCTACTTATTTACATCTGGTCTGCGGCTCCTTTAGCACAGCAGTGGCAGAATTGAGTAGAGGCAGGAAAGTTTGGCCTGCAAGGTCTAAAATATTTACTATCTGGCCCTCTACAGAAAAGTTTTCCACCCTGTCTTGTAGAATAATCCTGGAACTAAAATCCAAGGCAGGTTGTAAATCTAGTTCTGGAGGGTCCTTGTATCTGGGTTAATTGTGATCCTGCCTAAGGACAAGGGAATAGGATAGAGGAGCTTCAAGTAGGAGCCTTGAATCAAGCTTGGACTCCAACTAGAAAAAACTGCGATGATTCCATCTATTCTGAAGCAAAAATTACCAAACTGTAGGCTAATCAATATTGAGGGGAAAAAAGCCACAGTAAATTATTTTCAACCAGAACTTTCTCTATTCAGAACCAATGTTTTCTTAAAATATTGCTATACACTACCAGTAGATGGCTGAACGTGGTGGCAATTCCATTTAGTTCAAGCCCCCTTTCTCAAACGGCCGTGAGATTTAAGGAAGAAGCGTTCTGAGCGAGAAAGGGCTCATACCATACTTTTCTTTGCCACCGCTGTTTTTTTCATCTAAAGATGTGAAGTGCTAAGCCATGGCAGCTTTACTCCCACTTGCTTCCTGTTACTTCAGGTAAGAGGAGCACATTGCCCCCCAGAAATGATCACCAGGACAATTCAGATAAGGCCACTAATAAAAATCTTTCACTGAACTAGAATACAGTGGAGACTAGTGTTCTCAGAGCTAGTCAAGAGAGAAACGTTGCCAAGATGCCTCAACTTTCCAAAGTCCCATATGAAATCTGGAAGTTAACCTTTCCTCAACCCCTTCAGCCTCATTTCGCCCTTTCTTCCCTTCGAAACTAGCCCAAAAAAAAGTATTTCCGACCTTTTTTTTTTTTCTTCCCACTTCTGATTCCAAATGAGTCCTAGCTTTCCACCAAAGTGGAAGCTGAGCAACAGAGCAGACTTTGGTGAAGTTGAGAAGGAGCTGTGACATCTCCAGGCAAATGCCAGCCCAGGTGTTGCTCCCTGACTCCAAAGGGACATGGGGCCCAGTCATGACAGTTCTGGATATTTATACATTTATTCTGCTTCAACTGTGACTTGAGAAATAGTATATCTCTGTCTCTGTACCAGCACTGTGTAGAGCTTCACCTGGGAAAAGAGAGAAACTGCCTCTGCCCTTCAGTTCATAAAGGCACAATGAGGATGTTTCGCCCTGCTCCTCTGCCTTTATGAACTGAGGAAGATAGAGGGAAGCCTAGGGTGGCTTTGGAAGGGAGGGGAATTAGTCTCTTGCACTGTGCTCTTTCCCTCTCATTCTATACACCTCTACATTGATGTAATAAGACATATTCATAAATAAAAAATGACTCCCCATCATTGCATACTCCAAGGGAAGTAAAGAAACAGGGTTGTAATTGGAGATGACACAGTCCTTTATCCATTAGTGACACACTATGGGACTCTGGGTCCAGCTCCCCTGAGCCCATGTGTTTGATCACTGGATTCAGTGAAGAGTGAATGCTGACCATGTGTATGGCTCTTAAAAAGTTTATCTAGAGTCAGAGAATGACTGATGCCTTAATGAACTGTAAGAAGGTAGACTTCATTCATTACAAAGTGAGTGGTCTGAGAAACAAAGGGCGGGGAAGAATGTTTAAGATGACAGGTGATGTGAGCCTGTGGTTTAGAAATACAATATGAACTGATTTATCATGTCTTCAGTTAATTGGGCATCTCTATTAATTGACACTTGATGCTTTGCCAGCAGAATTACTCAGATTCGTATCTTTGATGCCCTGTAACATCCTGGTGCATTTTCTTCCTCATCCAAAAATTATTAAGATATACTTAGAAAAAGTTTAATACTGTTATGTGCCAGTTATTCAAAACTAGTTACATCCTTGGTTATGGGTGGCAGTGATCTATTACTCAGAACACTAGATAGACCAAAGCATCCTATTGCCAGTCAGTTTGCTTTTCTTCTGTACCCTATTGGAACTCTTTTTCTCTTTGGTTGATTATTCCAATTCTAATGTAAGCCATCTGTATTGCAAAGAGAAGAGGTGCTAAGGTGAGGCACACAGGACTTTACAATCTAATCCAGTGGTTCTTGAATTCTAACATGCATCAGAATCACCCAGGAGGCTTGTTCAAGACTGTCGAGCCCCCACCCCTAGGGTTTCTAATATGGTAAGTCAGTTTGGAGTGAGGCCCAGGAATTTGCGTTTTTAGCCGGTCTCCAGATGATGCTGATGCTGCGGTAGGAGGACCGCACTTTGAGAAATCATTGATCTAGAAGATAAAAGGACAATGATTCTAAAGATTCCCCCCTCACAATCTTGTGTCTGATTCTAAGAGGACACAGCTGAGGCTGTTTTTCTAGCAACTCACTCAGAATTCATTCTGTGGGTTTATGCTGTGGCATTTGAAGTACAAAACACCTGAATCACAAATGTTTGTTCCACTCAAGGACCAATTGCGTATAAATAACTTTTAAAGGTCATTATAATGGCTCCAACGCAGCAACCTTAAGCAACTCTGTTTTCGTTAGGCAGCAGGCAAAAAGTGTTCATGATGATGTATTGTATATGTGACGTTTAAACAAACACACCTGAGCCTTATCATTTACAATCCCACGGCAAATAGTTGTAAATTTCAGTTGCATCTATGGCAATGGCATTTTTCTGTGTGTAGAACCTCAAGGTAGAACGTTTGACTTCCCTGTGTTTACCTCTGTACTCTGAGAGTGTGTGTGTAAAATTATGTTGTTTGTAAGGGTCTCTCTAGACTCCCGTGTTCTTGTTACCCATGACCATTGTTTTCTTGCTGCGAGATGCAGGACAGACTCATTCTCTGCAAATGACCATATCTGACCCATAATTTCCTTCTACGGCAAATCACAAGAGTTCAGGGTTCTTTGGCTTTCATACTATTAATCCCTTTCAATTGTCTGGGTTTTAAAAGATGTTGGTCCACTCCTGACATCCAAGGAGGAGAGATTTTTAGCCTTCTATCTACCAAAAGGCACTAGTGATAGCAACAAAAGTCATCACTAGGGAAAGAGTAATAGTGCTTCACCGGGGCTATCCCGTAGCATAAAGTCTGCTGGGATCCATTGCTTTACAACTGCACATCCTGTCCAGGTAGAACCACTTGTCTCAGCTGCAGATTCATTCTCTCCAAGATAGCCAGGATTAGTCTGTATCTCTGCTCCATGCAGTATAACCATGAGAGAAACTGAGACCGTCCCTTTCAATTGACCAGTATTCGTAAAGGCCAAGGAATTTGGTATGGCCTCTCCTATTTATTAATCCTTCAATTCCAATGGATATAAAACCTGAAAATCTAGAGAAGAAAGACCTCAAGCCAACAGTAATCCCAATGGCAAAGGGCCTGCAGGCGTAACCCAATTCACGAAACATACGTTTGTATTTGCAGTCTTCTGCTTTATATTTGGAAATGTATGAGAACTTTGCATTTGATTCCAAATATCAAAAATAATTTCCTCAAATCTTCCAGGGAACTGATGTACTGGGAAAACACACCACATCTTTCCTGTGACTTCCCAGACTGCCTAGCTCCTTCAGTGCCTGATGTTTTTACCCCAGTGTGAGAAGTTTGGCCTGAGGATGAAGTAGACACATTCTGTAGCAAGCAGTTAGATCAGTGGGTGTGTATGCAAAGCTTTGGGCTTGTGGCTCTTACTCAGAATTGTCCGTGTCCCTCCACTCAGAGCCCTTGTTATCTTCTCACCTGTCAGGAACTTCAGGATGCTTCCAGTCTTCCTCCCGTCTTGCAGGAAAGAGTGTCTTTTACCTTATGGAAAGCAGGACAGATAAGCCCTGGATTTTTCTGTTTACAGTTCTTGCATCTGGCAGCCCTGCCTGATTGAATATTGAACTCTGTCTGTTGATCCTTCAGCCCATATGTCCTTGTCTAGAGCAGCATCCTCAATCATTCAGGGTGAGGAAAAGATAGCACTCCCACGATTCCTTACAAATCAGTCCTTGGAAACAAAAAGGATTAAGCAATTGACAGGGAGTCGATCAAGCCACCTCAGGTCATCCATCATTTCTATTGTGAAGCCAGAAATCAGTCCACGTGCGATGCTTTCCCCCCCGAGAATTCCAGCTGGATGGAAAGTTGTTGTTTCTGGTCCAGCTGAAGGACTGTTAGATGAGTGGACTTTTATTTTTCCTTTTTTAAGCTGTACAGATATGATCCAGGCAATGGCACCACAACTTGAAACTAAACACTCATCAGTTGCTTTTCTCCTCTGATTCCTCATTTTCCTGCAGGGGACACACTAAGGCCCAGGCAGTCTGGCCAAGAGGGAGAAGCCAAGAGACTGGCTTCATTACAGGGTAGTCTTAGGAACTAACTATCCCTCATCCTTGTGTCTGCTGTACTCCTTTAACCGCAGGTTTGTTTTAACCTCACCTCAACATGACATCTAGGAAGATAATGCAGCCTCTGGAAGCTGCAGTCTGTTCACAGACAGCTGGAGGACAAAAGCCACTCCACATCCAAGCTCACTGCTGTGAAGCTCTGGAAATTTATTTCTAAAGACCAAAGGAAAGGAGGGGCAGAGAGAAAGAAGCTTGCACCCACTGTGCTTTTGAATTTCTGTCCCTTTATTCTTCCTCTCGATCAGTTCTGGGGATGCCAGACACGGTAGAAGACATGTGTCCTGACATCCCCCAGCTGGAAGGCCTGATGAAGGAAATCAACGACCTGGCCGAGTCAGGGGCACGGTACACAGAGATGCCGCATGTCATCGAGGTGATCTTACCCATGCTCTGCAACTACCTGTCCTACTGGTGGGAGAGGGGGCCTGAGAACCTGCCCCCCAGCACAGGGCAGTGCTGCACCAAGGTCACCTCTGAACACCTCAGTCTCATCCTGGGCAACATTCTGAAAATCATCAACAATAACCTGGGCATCGATGAGGCCTCCTGGATGAAGCGCATTGCAGGTACCAATGCCTTTTCTCTCCGGTCCCCAGCCCAGGGGACAAGATAACTGGATTCTCTTTTCATCTCTATTATTAATTCCAAGATGGTTTTGCACAAGCTCTATCCTATATTTAAACCTCCCCGTCCCCACCCCAGCTGCTTAACAGTAAAAAGAATTGACATATTCCCCTGAAGAGCTTCCTCGAGCAAATGCTCCTGCCCTACTCCCCTACTCATCCAGGCCCCTCAAATCTCCAGGAAGCCCTTCTTAATCAACTCCACTCAAATCCAATGAACATTGCTTTATTTGATTTTGGTACTCAATAATCCCATTTGCTCTTACAGTAATAATTGTCCAGAATTTTCCTGGTAAGTAATCCTGTGTGTTTTCCACTTGTATAAAACTCACTCCCATCTGACCTACACTGTAAGTTCCTTACTGTCACTCTGCATTTGTGTTTCACTTTATGCTTTCTAAGACACCCTCATGCAGCCTCACAGTAGGGGCACTTTGGGTTTTTTCTTTTGTGTCCCTCTAAAGTTACTTGCATACAGTCAGCTCTCAATGAATGTTATTAGCCAATTTTCTCTTCCTAAAGCAACTTCAAAAAAAGGACAGGCTTGGAAAATCAATAACTACTTTCCACAGTCAGGAAACCACAAATATTTTGTGTCCTCTGTGTCAAACTACAGTCCAAGAAGATAGAAGCTAAGGCAAAATCACTGCTTTTGATGGACCTGTGATTTAGGTAGTGGAGTCCACCAGTAACATCTTTACCCATATGATCTCCTGGATCATGAATACAATGGCTAGGCTAAAGGGAGCTATTAATCCAACACTGGTATTTACTTTCCTGGACCAAGGAATCACTGTACTTCTGCAAGACCAAGGAAGAAAAGTTACTGCTTCTTCCTGTCTCACAGATGAACTGAGATCAAAATTATAAATATCTTGGGTGCCAATGGCAGCTAGATAATATAAGCCTCTGTGGACATTTGAATAGAGTTGGTGTTCCTCTATTACCCAGTAGCCCTAAAATATTGTTAACCATAAGGTAATTTTTCAATGAATTTCACTTGGTAAGTCTGAATTAAGGGAAGGAAGGGTTTCAAAAAAATCTCCTCCCTTACCTTCCTAGAGGTGCATGAAGGGAAAGTGTCACAGCATGAGGGGCACTGATGGAAACTGAAGTTTGGCCTGTTATTCCACAGGGTGAATCTAGATTTCATTCAGACAGGCTACTTATTTCTTGGTGACTAAACAAAGTCAATTTTAAGTAGTAACCTCAAATCACCCACCTAAGGTGTAGCTATTCTGATTACATATCCAGAGCAGAGTTGCTCATTGAAGAAGGCTAAGAAGTCACAACTTCTTGGTTAATGTGTCTCATCAGAGGGTGCCATTGACCTTCTCTTTCTAAAAGTATCTTTTTTATAAAAGTAAAATATAAAGTGATATTTTGAAGAAAATGGCTGGAATGCAAGCTGTTTCCAACTGAAATGTCTTAAGCTAAAGACGCTTTGAAATACACATGTGAATGTACATTGTCAATGGTTCACAACTCTCAGTCACTCATTTTTTTCTTACAATTACTCTGATCTTTAAAAAAAAAAAAAAAAAAAAAAAAAAAAAGACCAATGGAATGGCACATTGCTCTTTTCTAATTGCTTGTTTCTGCTTTTCAACTTCTAATGATCACCCCAGCCTCTTTTTATTTGTTTATAATTGATACCAGACTTATATCCCTCCCTTGGAGCCCAGAGGAGTCTCCAGGCAATAGGTTGGCAGGTTTCAAGTCTTGAGGGCTGAGGATGGTAGTAGGATTAATGTGCTTTTAACAACAGATTGTTCTGTAAAATAACCAGAAAGCATATATTGAGTGCGCGCTCTTAGCACAGTACTTGTTGTTAATAAAAGGCTTCCTTCAGGAAGTTTACAACCTGCTAGTGAGCCAAAAGCAAAAAGAATGGACTGTAAAATAATACAAAATAGTCTGTCGTGAAGAGCTAAGGGGTGTGGCATAGGCCATGTGTGCATGAGAGGTTCGGGGGAGGCAGGGGCTCCCCATGGCCTGGAAGAGCAGAGCAGGAATATGGACCTTGTCCCATAGTGGCCTCGGTCCCCCATCCCCCGAGGTGGCTCTATGAAAGGGAAGTATCAAGGGGAAGATTGAAGAAGGGAACAAGGGGCAGGTGCCATCCTGAGCTGATGGGATTCCACGGCCCCACCTTTCAATCATGTCTTTCATTTTCATCAATTGCCATAATATGTGAAATGACGGAGAGGCTCTTTGTAAACCCAGTGTATGCACAGCCCATCATCAGCAAAGCCAGGGCCGACCTGCTGAGAAGCCACTTCATCCCAACTCTGGAGAAGCTGAAGAAAAAGGCTGTCAAGACCGTGCAGGAGGAGGAGCAGTTGAAAGCCGATGGCAAAGGGGACACCCAGGAGGCGGAGCTCCTCATCCTGGATGAATTCGCGGTCCTCTGCCGAGATCTCTATGCCTTCTACCCCATGCTGATCCGCTACGTGGACAACAACAGGTACGGAGGAGACCACTAGGAGCCTGTCTGCCCCTCTGTGGGGCTAGTTTAGGCAACGGAATAAAACGGAAAGATGGTGTTGGGTTGTTGACAGTGAGATAAAGGAGGTGATAGCCGCCCCCACCATTCTCCTTCCCAACACCAATGGTTCCTGCTGTAGGAGCTCTGGGCAGTGCTTTCCTGGAGCAACGATTTTGTATGGTCTGTGACATGGCCATCCCCTCCATCTTTATGGGCTACCGCAGGTCAGAGGAAGTTGGTCAAATAAAGGTAGCAGTGACCCACTTCTGCCCCTCTGCTGTTCACTCATGTATTCCTTCAACCAGTACTGCCTGACTGTGTGTTAAGCGCTCTTCTAGGCTTTAAGTGATAGGAGTGAATAGAAGAGACAAGCTCTCTGGCCTAGGGAGATTTCTTTCTGGAGCTAGGAGAGGTGCATAAACAATAAACAACCCATATAAGTAAATTATATAGAGCGGGGCAAGGGGAATTAGGAGGGTCAGGGTGGGGTGGAGTTGTGTTTTTAGATGGGATGTTACTGAGAAATCTGCATTTGAGCAAAGACCTGAAGTCAGTAAAGTTTGGAACCAGAAAGATCTGGGGCGAGGATGTTGCAGGAAGAGGAAACGTCTGGTGCGGGCCCCGAGAAAAGAGTGTGTTTGGGATGTTCAAAGGACCAAAAGGAGGCCAGTGTAGCTGAAGCAGAGGGAGGGGTGGGGAAGAGCAGTACGGGATGTCAGACGGGCAACATGGGGCTGAGCGTCCAGGCCTGGGAGGCCACTGTGAGGACTCTGACTTTTACTCTGAGTGAAATAACAAACCCCTGGAGATGTTGAGGGAGTCTGGAATGTGATCTGATTCACTCTTTGAGCACTGTAGCAAGGGGTGGAGGTGGTAGGGAAGGAAGACGACCAGTGGGAGGCTCTCCATGATCCAGGCAAGAGTGGAATGTGATCCACAGAAACTGAAAGTGGATTAGCAGTGTCAGGGGTGGGAGAGAGTGATGGGGAGGGACCGCTTTATGCTTTTTCTTAAGGACTGGGGTTTCCTTTTGGGGTGATGAAAACGTCCTGGAACTGGATAATGATTGTAGTTTCACAGCATTGTGAATGTACTGAACATCACTGATTGCAAATTTTATGTTATATGCATTTTGCCAGGTTTTATTTTTTATATATATAATATATAAAATATATAATATTTATATTATAATATGAAATATATATATTATATATATATATATTTTTTTTTGAGATGGAGTCTTGCTCTGTCACCCAGGCTGGCATGCAGTGGCATAATCTTGGCTCACTGTAACCTCCACCTCCTGGGCTCGTGCAATTCTCCCGCTTCAGTCTCCTGAGTAGCTGGGATTACAGGTGTGCGCCACCATGCCTGGCTAATTTTTTGGTATTTTAGTAGAGATGGGATTTTACCATGTTGCCCAGGGTGGTTTCGAACTCCTGAGCTCAGGCAATCTGCCCGCCTCGGCTTCCCCAAAGTGTTGGGATTATAGGCGTGAGCCACCACGCCTGACCCTCTTTTTTTTCTTTTTTTTTTTTTAAGTTGATGGTGACTGAGGCCAGGATGGTAGCAGTGAAGGTTGCCAGACGTTATCAGATGCTGGGTCAGTTTTGAAAGTAGAACCCATGGAATTTCCAAATTGGGAATGAGAGAAAAGAGAAGAGTCAAAAATGATTCCAGGAGTTTTGCCTGAGTACATGGAAGAACGGCCTTTTCAGCAATTGAGGAAGACTGTGGATACATCAGATTTGGCCAAGGTTGGAGTGAGGTTGTTGAGGGGAGGATCAGGAGATCACTTTCAGACATGTTGAATTTAGTTGCCTATTCAGTAGAAAAGTGAAAATATTGAATGGGTAATTGCATATAAGATCCAGAGTTCAGGGGAGAGGTCTGGTGTACACATATGCATTTTGGAGTAATCGATACATGTAAGGACTGTAAGGACTGTGAGACTAGATGAGATAAGTAAAGGATTGAGGAAGAGACAGAAAAGTTCCTCAGTACTAAGAGGTCAGGCAGAAGAAGAGGAACAGCAAATGAGACTGAGAGGGAGAAACCAACAAGACAGTAGGAAAGCCAACAGAATGTTGTATCCTGGGTGCCAACTTCACAAAGAGCTTCTAGAAGGAAAGAATGACCAACTGTTTCGAATGCTCCTGGTAAATAAGATGAGAACTGAGAACTGAGACTGGGCATTATATTAAGTAGCTCATTAGTTATTGGTGACTTTGACAAGAGCAGTGTCTGTGAAAAGTATTGAAGATAAAAAGCCTCTTTGGGATGGGTTAAAAGAATGAGAGAAAAGGACTTGGATCCAGCAATGCAGGCAACTTGTTCAAGTTTTACTCTAAAGGAGAACAGAGAAATGAGACACTAGCTAGAGGCAGAAGGAGGGTGGTCAAGAGAGGAGTTGTTAACATAGGAAACTTGTCAGGTTGATTCTTCACCAATGGGAAGGATCCAGTAGAGACGGGGCCTACGATCATGGAAGAGAGAGACAATTTCTAAGACAATGCCCGTGAGCAGGCAAAAGGTCAGCCTTAGGAAGTTCATCCACAGCAACAGACAGGAGGGCAGAGACTGTGGGTGCTGATGCGTGCACACACACACACACACACACCCCTACATTCAGAGAGAGAGAGGTCTTTTGGGGTCCTTTTCTGATTGCTTTTATTTTCTCCATGAAGTAGGAAGCAAGATCATCAGTTGGGGATGAAGATGGGGAAAGGTGCTAGAGGTTTGAAGAGTAAAGAGAAGGTATGAGGTGGTTCCCAGGGAGAGTGGAAGAGTAGATGGACCAGGGAAATGCAGGGTGATTACCAGGCAGCATTAAGAGATCTCTGCTCATGAATTTACAGTAAGACCCATTGGCAGGTTATCTTTTTCTCCAGTCAAATTCAGCTGTCAGATATCAACCAAGAATAGGAAGTAAATTGCATTTAATGAGAGGTGAGGTTTTGCAAAGTGAGAATAACAAAAACAGGTTAGGGAGTTAAGGGTATATGTAAGGGGGTAATTATAAAGATTTATCATGGAATTTAAGCCGGATGAGGAGGAGGACAAAACGTAGAAAGCCTAATGTGCATGAACAGACAGAGGATCAAAGGATTTTTGGAGAGTGGGTACTAGATAGGAGGAAGGTGGAGGTCAGAGAAGTGAAATGCATGGATTTCAGATTATGGGGTTAGGGGAGGTTACAATTATTAGTAATGACCATGGGATTGCATGCTGAGGCAGGTGGAGGGCAAGACCCTTAGAGAAGAAATCAACAGACGAAAAGGCTATGGAACTGGAAAATCATAAACACATATATTGAAGTCACTGAGAATGAAGACCGGTGACATGTTGAGATGAATATTAGTGAGATATGTGCTGAAAGCATGGGTAAAGGAAGGGGAATGGCTCAAATTAGTGGACACCTTGGTATGAGATGAAATTCAAAACTGGAGACTTACGGAGATACTTCATGCTGCGTGTCTCTGTTCTGACATTTGAGCACCATTTAGAGAGGAGAGGTGGAAAACAGCACAATATAATGAACTTATCCAAACCTGCTGCTCCCTATTCTCAAGGCCTCTTCCCCCAACCTGAGTCCTTCAGGAGGGTCACCCAGAATCCTCATTCTCCCCCTGTCCCTTGCCTTCAGCCCTTCACACTGACTCTGTGCACCTTCCCTTCTCTCCCATCAGTCAGTCCCCTGGGGTGGTGGCCATATGCTGTGCTGGACAGGCTGCGTATCCCAGCTCACCGTCATCACTCCTATTCTACAGAACTTCAAAGGTTGAAAATCTCTAATGTCATAATTAGGAAAATTAATTCATGTCATAAGATAAATTTTTAATGTAAGTCACTCTTTCCCCAGTGTTCATTTGGTGCACAGAATTTAGCTGAGTCAAAATAAATAATTAAACAACAATTATATGAGAAATGTGAAGGCTTGTGGGAATATAAGTCTGCAAAATCATAAAGCTATTGATAGGATGAACACAGACATTTTCATTGTATCTTATGGTATGATCCTTACCCTATTTGTGGGTTTTGTTGCTTTTTTCCCTGCAATCAAATACGTGTCAGTTGTCCAAGTCCATTCTCCAGTTCTCCAGCACCAATTGGGTATCCAACAATCCAATTTAATTCTGACAGTAACTATGCAGAGTTAGTGCAGATCCCACAGGGTAAGGGCTCAATTCTGCAAGACTGTTCCACTTCAGACACCAGCCACAAATGAGTTGCCCAGGCTACTCACACTTCTGCCCAGTGAACTGCAAATCCCATGGTTCTCATGACCTGGTTTGATAATTCACTCAAGTCTGATAATTCACTGGAATAGCTTATAGAACTCAGGAAAGCACATTAACAATTACAGGCTTGTTAGAAAAGAATCAACTCAGGAACATTCAAATGAAAGAGACGCATAGGGAAATGTATGGGCGTAGGGGAGTGCAGGACCTCTGTGTCCACCCTGGCACACACCACCCTCCCAGCCCATCGATGTGTTTACCAACCTGTAGGCTCCCTGCATCTCATCGTACAAGCTTTTATGTAAGTTTCATTGATAAATCATTGGCCATTGGTGATTGAGATTGAACTCAATCTTCAGCACCTCCTCTCTCCCCAGAGGTAGGGAGTGAGGCTGAAAGTTCCAACCCTCTAACCATGTGCTTGGTCTTTCTAGCAACCAGTGCCATCCTGAAGCTACCTAGCCCTTCCCCACTCAAGGGTCACTTCATTAGCATAAACCCAGGTGTGGTCAAAGGTGCTCGTTATATATAACAAAAGAAACTCCTATTACTCAGGAAATTCCACGAGTTCTAGTAGCTCTGTGCCAGGAAACAGAGGACAAAGACTAATACATATTTTTATTATACCATACCCTTCTAAAATTTAAAACCCTAAAATACAAATTTGCAAATGTTTAATTTTAAGGTACCCATTATAGATATTGAAGGGATGCAGAAATATTTGGGGGAACATTGGTAATTTTGAGTGGTAACCCATTCTGCCACGGGCAAGAAATGGGCCTGGATATACTCATTTTAGCATTTATTTTAATTTATTTTATGAGGCAAATTGTACTTACTATTTAAAATAACCTAATTAAGATTACTTATATTTAACATTCCAAAAGAAACACTTTACAACAACACCTTACACACACACATACACTCGCTGTCTCTCTTTCTCTCTCTCTCTCTCTCTCTCTCTCTCTCTATATATATATATATATATATATACACACACACATATAAAATCTTATCTTTCCTTACCTATCTATGGGAAATTGTAGTCATTTTCACACACAGAAAAACCCTGCTTTTTTGAGGGTTATTTTAGTCATTTCCCCATCATAATAATGTTAGCAGTGTAGAGAAGGAAATTGCCAGAGTTTGAAGTGAAAAATAAAAGTAGAGTAAAGTTGCTCCTGGAAAGCTCTTTAATTGCATTTGTCACTATTGACGATCAAGACTCAAGACAGAGTATGTTATACTTATGCAGTGTTTGACAGTTGCTAAAAATGGCAATGTCAGAGAGTCTTTGAGATCATCATTAATTCATTCATCCCCACTTTTCAATCTGTTCTTCCCAGAGCATCACGGTCATATGAGCCGTGCTGAGAAATACAGCCTTCCAACATGAGTGCCTTTACTTTCTTCAGGTCCTCTCTTCATCCAAAAAATTAGCTGGCTTTGAATTACGGAATCGTGGCCTTGGCAGGGTTGTTAGAGGTCACCTCATCTTACCTCCCGGTGGATGGAAAAATACCCCTTCCTTTTTCCTATCGTGACTTTCTGCCTCTGGTTGTTGGGAAAAGTGGAGGGCAAAAGACAAGAGGGACAGCATTGCCATGCATGCAATCCCATTCTGGTTTCAGACGGTTCAAACCATGTGAGCTCAGAGGATAACTCCTACCTATCAGCTCTGATTTTACTCTCCAGAACCACACAAAATTACTCTAACCCCCCTTGTGGCAGCTCTTTAAATATGTAACAGAGCCATCTTGGGCTTTCCTCTTCCCTGCTTTTTCTTGTCATATTAAACCTCTGTGCTCTTTTCTGCCCTGCCACAGCAGTGTGTGAAGTTTCTTTGGTGTCTGGAATACTCTTCTGAAGAACGGCTTCTGTTGATCAGTGTCCAACCTGAAGCTGACCCAGAATAAGCAAGAACCAGTTGTGGTGTACTCAGTGCGGGGCACATAAGTGCTTCGCTTCCTTTTGCGAGGAGATAAAAGTCAAGATGTATTAAACAAGTCTCTCTCTCTCTTTTTTTTTTTTTTTTTTTTTTAGACAGAGTCTCACTCTGTTGCCCAGGCTGGAGTGCAGTGGCATGATCTTGGCTCACTGTAACCTCTGCCTCCCAGGTTCAAGCGATTCTCCTGCTTCAGCCTCCTGAGTAGCTGGGACTCCAGGTACACGCCACCACACCTGGCTAAATTTTTTTGTATTTTTAGTAGAGACAGGGTTTCACCATGTTGGTCAGGCTGGTCTTAAACTCCTGACCTCAGGTGATCCGCCTGCCTCTGCCTCCCAAAGTGCTGGGATTATAGGAGTGAGCCACCGCACCTGGCCTAAACAAGTCTCTCTTTCTAAAAGGCAATCAGCTTCCTAGGCCCCTTCCTGGGAGTCAGAAATATTTGGAACTTAGCACTGAACTTTAAATAGTGAGATTTTTGGTGAAAACCTCTCTCTCAAACTGTTGAAGGGAGTTAGAGTAAATCCCATGCAGTTAGAGTAAATCCCATGCAGTTAGAGTAAATCCCATGCAGCAGCTACCTCAGGCTTGGTCTTCTGGGGGAGGCTTTCGAACAAAGCTGAAAAAAGCTCTTACCTCCAAAGTAGACATGCTGACTGTGAACACGGGAGCGTGGCTTTAGTTTCTTTCCAAACCTGATCATTTGTCCGTTGTTTTTGTTTTGTTTTGTTTCTGTTTGTTTGTTGGTTTGTTTTTTTGGGACAAAGTCTCGCTCTGTTGCCCAGGCTGGAGTGCAGCAGCGCGATCTCAGCTCACTGCAACCTCCACCTCCCGGGTTCAAGTGATTCTCCTGCCTCAGCCTCCCTAGTAGCTGGGATTACAGGCATGCGTCACTACACCTGGCTAATTTTGTATTTTTAGTAGACACGGGATTTCGCCATGTTGGTCAGGCTGGTCTTGAAGTCCTGACCTCAGGTGATCCACCCGCCTCGGCCTCCCAAAGTACTGGGATTACAGGCTCATGCCTGCGCCCGGCCCCATTTGTCTTTTTGAAAATGAAAGTCTAAGTCTCCATACTCCTGCCACCATCCAGGATTCTGTTCCTATGCTTCTTGTTTTTTTCTGCGACTGTGCTCAGTTATTTTATCCACTTGGGTTGCTGCTGCTCTTTTGGTTATTGTTATAAAGTTAAGGGGTACAAGTACAGTTTTGTTACATAGATACATTGCTTAGTGGCAAAGTCTGGACTTTTAGTGTAACCATCACCCAATACAAAAACCTCTCTGGAAAATAGTTTGGAAATTTCTCAAAGAACTAAAAATAGAACTACTATTCAATCCAGCAGTCTCACTGCTAGGTATCTACCCAAAGGAAAAGAAATCATTATATCGAGTAGATACTTGCACTCATATGTTTACTGCAGCACTATTCACGACAGCAGAGAGATGATATCAACCCAAGCATCCAATCAATGGATGCCTGCATTTAAAAAAAAAGTGGGATACACATACACACACACAGTAGAATACTGTTTAGTGATTAAAAAGAATGAAAGCGTGTCTTTTGTAGTAATGTGGATGGATTTTGGAGGCCATTATCTTAAATGAGACAACTCAGAAACAGAAAGCCAAATACCACATGTTCTCACTTAGTGGGAGCTGAATAATGTGTCCACATGGGCATAGAGTGTAGAATAATAGACATTGGAGATTCAGAAGGGTTGGATGGAGCTGAGGGATGAGAAATTACTAAATGAGGACAATGTACCTTATTCGAGTGATATGGCAGAATCTCTGACAGTTACCTCTAAACCCAGCCTTCTTCTCTGCCTAGCCTTGAGTTTTCCAATTGCCTTTTGGCAAGCAGTGCAGATGTTAAAAGAGACCCACAGATCAGCTAGGTATCTACAAGAAAATCAAGCGACTAAATATTGACAGAGATGGTGAATCCCATAGGAGACTGGGATCAAGCAGGAGAAGCACCTTGTTGCATTAATTGGGGGCAGAGAGGGTATGAGTGAATATGAAAAGCTGGGTCAGGATCTTCCGTTCTCCCACAAACACCTTCCTTGACTTGCGTGCCTAGGGGAAAACCTTTAATGAGATGTTTTTCATTGCACTTATCACTCTGAACTTGAAGAAAGAACCTCAGTAGAGATAAAGAGCAAATATCTGCCTCTTAGAAGAGGGGTGGCCAAAGAGAAATATGTTCAGCTGAAACTGCATTCTCACACGAAGGCAACAAGATGAAAATCCTTTTCCTTCTCCCACCAGGAAACCATAGTTACTCAAGATTTTGTTCCTGACGCTCTTGCTCCTCACAGTCCCTGTGGCTGTGCTTTTCCTTGGCTAGATAGGATATGACCCTCACCTTTTCCCACTGAAGGCATCTCGAAAACCTATGAAGCTCATTTAAACCAAAACACTAAGGAATGAACAGCTGGTAGTTCTGATAAAATTTGACATTTGACCCTGAAAAATCAATAGGAAAGAAATCAGAAAGCATTGCCAACTTCAAGCCTCAAGTTTGAATTGCATTTGGCTGCTTATAATGGAGAATTGGCTATAGTGGCTTAAACAAATGAGAAATTTAATCTCACACAGGAAAGAAGTCCAAAGATAGCTCAGCTAGGGCCAGTATTGTTCCTCGTTAGAAAGCCTCATTCCTTTGTCTTTCTTTCTTTCTCTTTCTTTCTTTCTTTCTCTCTTTCTCTCTCTCTTTCTCTCTCTCTCTTTCTTTCTTTCTTTCTTTCTTTCTTTCTTTCTTTCTTTCTTTCTTTCTTTCTTTCTTTCTTTCTTTCTTTCTTTCTTTCTTTCTTTTTCTTTCTTTCTTTCTCTTTCTTTCGAGACTGAGTCTTGCTCTGTGGCCCAGGCTAGAGTGCAATGGCACAATCTGGGTGCTCACTGCAACCTCTGCCTCCCGGGCTCAAGCGACTCTCCTGCCTCAGCCTCCTGAGTAGCTGGGATTACAGGTGCCCACCACCTTGCCCAGCTAATTTTTGTATTTTTTTTTTTTTTTTTTAGTAGAGACAGGGTTTCACCACATTGGCCAGGCTAGTCTCGAACTCCTGACCTCAAGTAATCCACCCGCCTTGGCCTCTCAAAGTGCTGGGATTACAGGTGTGAGCCACCATGCCCAGCCTCATTCCTTTGTCTTTATATCCTCAACATTGCCTTCCATCTTTGAAGTTACTTTATGACATAATAAGCCAATTAAGAGTTCCATCCACCATATTTTCATTCCAGACAGGAAGTAGGAAATCAACAGGAGAAAGGCAAAAAGGCACCTTCAGCTATCTGATCCCTTCTTAGAGATTTATTTCCAGGAGGCCCGTCCAACAAGTTCTGCATTCATCGTATTGATCAGAACTTAGTTACATAGCTGTAGCTCAAGGGAAGCTGGGTAATGTGATCTTTAGCAGGGCACAGTGCCACCCTGAACAAAATGGGGTTTGTTACTATGGAAGAAGAGGAGAATGAGTATTGGGCAGACAACCAGTAATGCCAGCTATATAAAGGAGAGGCTGCTTGAATCTGAAAACAAGAGAGATTACATAAGAATGTCCCTGAGGCTGGAACCAAGGGCAGTAAGGAATTCAGGAGATAAGAGAGGGATCCCAAAGTGATCTTGGCCTCATGAGTCTTTATATTTCTTAGCCTGGTGCTCCTCACGAATGGGTAGGAGGTACAGGCTACCCACAATTCAGTCTGATGTCCTAGGGCTTAAGGAACTGGCTTTTGGTAGCTGTTACCCTACATGGGGCAAGAGGCATCAGGTTTTTCAGACCATTTTGAGACGCAAATTTTTTTACCTTAAGAAAGACAATAGTTTAACTTGTGTCAGTCTGATATTGTGATATAATAAATATGTATTTGCTCTTCATCCCTGCTTTCTGGCACAGAGCTTCTAAAACTCATGGAATTTCCTGAAGGAAAGGGGTGAAAGGAGCATCTTGTTATTCATAATAAGCCCCTTTTGACCATACCTGAGTTTATTCTAATGAGGTGACTCTTGGAGAATGGAGACTGGCTGCCAGATGTACCAACTCTGCAGTTACAGGGTTGGGACTTTGAGCCCTACCACCATTTACCCTCCCCTAACCTCTAGGAAGAGGAGAGGGGCTGCATATTGAGTTTAATAACCAGTGGCCAGTGGTTTCAGCAATCATGCCTAGATAATGGAGCCACCACAGAACAAAATCCTAAGCTATGGGGTTTGGAGATGTCCATGTTGCTGAACCCATGAAGGTACTGGGAAGGTGGTGTGTCTGGAGAAAGCATGAAAGCTCCCTGCCTCTTCCCCCATACCTTGCCCTATGCATTTCTTTCATTCGGCTATTCCTTGGTTGTGTCCTTTATAATAAACTGGTGATGGTAAATCCAGTATTTTCCTGAGTTCTGTGAGCTGCTCTAGCAAATTATTGAACCCAGTGAACGGGTTGGTTGTAGCCAATTGGTCAGAAGTACAGGTCACAACCTGGGACTTGAGACCGGCATCTGAAGTGAGGGGCAGGCTTGTGGGTCTGAGCCCTTAACCTGTGGGGTCTGCACAAACTCCAGGTAGTTAGTGTCGTATTTGAAGTGTAGGTCAATCAGTGTCTGAAGAGTTGAAGAATTGTTTTATGTGAGAAAACCCCCACATGTTTGATATCAGAAGTGCTGAGCAGAGAAACAGTGGGGTTTTTTTTTGTTTGTTGTTTGTTTCAGTTAGTTTCAGGTCTCTGTAGACATTTGAAAATGGCAACTTACCCAGCCTTTGGAAGTATAATTTAATTTGAATATGTAAGCCACTTCACTGCAAGACAGCTTGTAGAAACAACTGAATTTCTGAAACTGCAGTTCAGCCTTCTTGGTGCTACTGCAAAATTTCTTAACTATTTTTTTTATGAATAATGCTTATTTATAGGGAATCTTCAAACCATTTTAGAGGGCATAGATGAGGATAATTGATCTCTGCTTATACACTTCAAATCACAGTGAAAAACATATTATCTTACAAAATTTCATTGATAAAACTGGCTTTGAAGGAAAAAGGGGTGGGACATGAACTGTTGAGAGTGCTCAGAATTTCAGAGGTTTGACGATGACAGATGTCAAGGACAAGGTTAGATGTCATAGCGACCAAGACTTGCCTACCTTTGCTAGCCTTATATATTAAGGGAAGCATCTCCCAAAACTTAGAGCTTAACCTTAATCTACTAATCAGTTTAAAGAAAAAACATAACCTACTTTTGACCATTTTGAAATGTTGATATCTGACATCAGTTTGCTAAGGTAATTCTTGAATCCTTTGGCAAATGGAAATAATTATCGTAGATCCTTCAAGAAATCTACCGTAATTATGTGCCTATATCTAAATGTTTAAGGAATATATTGCTATTTAGTCTCCCTGATTATTGTTTTCATATGAGAATGCAGTTTGATCTGGATAAATGCTTGTCGCCAGTGTTGGTATAATTTTTAGGGTGTGAATACTTTAATCCCTACTGATTTTCAAATGCCTATTCATTTACTTTTGGACCCAGATCTAACTGGCTGAAAAGCCCTGATGCTGATTCTGACCAGCTCTTCCGCATGGTGGCAGAAGTCTTCATCCTGTGGTGTAAATCTCACGTAAGAACACATTTGGGCCCTGGGTTTAGAATGGCTGTGAAAGCTGCAGACCTTGGACAACTGTTGATGATAAAAAGTCAAACGCTGTAAAATATTTGAAGAGATGTATTCTGAGCCATATGTGAGGACCATGACCCATGACCCTGCCTCAGGAGGTCCTGAGAACATGCGCCCAAGGTGGTTGGGTTACAGCTTGACTTTATACACTTCAGCGGGACAGAAGTTACTGACAGAGGTGTAAATCAATAAATGTAAAGTATACCTTGGTTTAGCCTGGAAAGGCAAGACATTTTAATAGGGGTAGGTAGTGGGCGTCCGGGTCATAGGTGGATTCAAAGATTTTCTGATTGACAGTTGTCAATCTGAGTTAAGTATCTGAGTTAAGACAAAGGATTGTGGAGACCAACATTCTTATTATGTAGATGAAGTCTCCTACGTGGCCACCCATAGAGACAACAGCTGACAAATGTTTCATATTCAGACATTTCAAAGGTGCTAGGCTCTCATTTAATCTCTTGAAGATCAGGAAAAGACCTGGAAAGGGAAGGGGATTCTCTATAGAATGTGATTTTTCCCCACAGGAGAGACAGCTTTGCAGAGCCCTTTCAAAATATGTCAAATAAATATATTTTGGGGTAAAATATTTTTATTTCCTTCAGGGCCTGCTCTCTGTCTTGTGATGCTATACTAGAGTCAGGTTGGAATTTGGTGTCTTATTGCTACCAAGAGTATTCTGTCAGTCTTAAGATCTCTATTTTAATGTTAATGCTGGTCATATGCCTAAACTCTAAAAGGGAGAGGGTATAATGAGACATGCCTGACCCCCTCTTCCCATCATGGATGAATTAGTTTTTCAGGTGTCTTTGGAATCACCTTGGCTGAGAGGAGGGGTCTATTCAATTACATGGGGAGCTTAGAATCTTATTTTTGGTTTACAGAACTTTCTTGTAATGTTTGCTCTTTCAATTCTTTCCCACTTAGAACTTCAAGAGGGAAGAGCAAAATTTTGTGATTCAGAATGAAATTAATAATTTGGCATTTTTAACTGGAGACAGCAAAAGCAAGATGTCAAAAGTAAGTCCTTAGAAATCAATTCCAAAAACTCTTCAACCTTAACCTCAGCCATGACTTGGATATATTTCATATTTTCTGGGGATTAACACTGTACTGCGTTTAGGTCAAACTACATAACCAACAGTCTCTGCTGCTGTTTCTTTGAGAACGAACCAGAAGAAACTGCTCTCAAATAAGCGTGGTCATCACATTTTATGAATAAATAACTGCTTGTATGTCAAAAAGCTTAAGTTTCAAGACTTGCCTAAGGCATTTGAGAGGTCTCCAAAACAAAAGCTGCTGTTAGTGGTTTTAAAATAGAACTACTTCCTGTGTAGTGGGGATACAGAAATACACATGCCTAGAGCCACCTTTTGATAGCTAGGAAAAAATTACCTTGCTTTGTAGATTTTGACAGCACGTACTCTTACGTCATGCTTGTTTTCCTCCTCTCTGTAATTTTCAATACCTGTTGTATTTCAGCTGTGTTGATCTCTTAATGCCTTCTGTTTCTTTTTCATGACAGTTGCACTCAGAAAGCCAAACATTTGTCCATTTCCTTAAGGAAATGTTTGAGAAAGGGCATATCAGACATCTCTCTGAAGATAGAGTAACCTAGAGAGAGGAGCATAGCAGGAATACAAGCGGCACAAGTTAGCCTCCCAGCTCCTCTTACATCAGCTCTGCACACTGAGGCTTCTTTATTTTGATTTAAGAGACTTCTCAGACATACTCCAAGTGTACATTCAAAATCAAAGCCTACTTAAATGTGATCTTTCTTACCCTTGACTCCATATCCCCAAGAAATGTGCCTCAATGAGGGTTGATTGTATATGTCAAGTATGAGTGACATGTAATACCTTAGATGTGCATCTCTCTCGTTGCTGGTACAGTGCTGCCTTTGAGGAACATCAAAGTGGAGTGTGCATGGGGACCCTCAGAAGTAAAAGTCAGCTCTGGAAAGATGAGAATCATGGGTTTGTAACAAAGCCCTTGGGCATCTTTCCAAATAACCATTTGGGATGGAGGTCTCATATATAAGCTGCAGACAAGGGGCTGGTATGACACCAAAAACGAAAACTTTAGCACCTGGAGCTCCAGCAAGCATAGCTAACTCTGGTTAGTTGCAATCAGTCTGAGCTTTCTGTTGCTTTTATTTATGTTGGCACATTTCTTCCAACATGCAGAAGTTGACTGTTAGAGTTTATAATATGCTCTATACACTTCTAGTATGCATTGCTTGATAAAGTTTGACAAGCAAAATTACATACATACAAAGTAGAGCAATCATCTTCATGAGGAATCTTTGCTGCAGAGGGATCCTTTCTACTTTAGTTTTATTTGATTTTCCAAAATTCATTTTGCATTTGTCTTTTGGTAAACACATCTACTGTCATATGATGTAGATGAGGTTGGGTTTTTCACATCCACCTTTCTGGGACAGCTAGCTTATCTTAAGTTGCCTCTGCAGGTCTTCTTACAGGTATCACAGCCTCTTCTTTGAGTCACCTACCTACAGAAAGTCAATAAATCCCAGACAGATACCATACTATCTTTTTTTTTTTTTTTAATTTTTTGAGATGGAGTCTCACTCTGTTGCCCAGCTGGAGTGCAGTGGCGTGATCTCAGCTCTCGGTGACCTCCGCCTCCCAGATTCAAGCAATTCTCCTGCCTCAGCCTCCCAAATAACTGGAGCTACAGGCACATGTCACCACACCCAGCTAATTTTTGTATTTTTAGTAGAGATGTGAAGTTTCGCCATCTTGGCCAGGCTGGTCTCGAACTCCTGACCTCAAGTGATCCACCTACCTCGTCCTCCCAGAGTGCTGGGATTACAGGCATGAGCCACAGCTCCTGGCCCGATCTTCAAATTGGGGTAGATTCAATGGCTCAGGACTGAACTAGCTAGCATCCATTGGGATTGTCAGGGAACAATCACAAAGCAATGGAAATGACTCTGATACCAGGACTTGGATCCTGGATGAGCAGAAATGGCAAAGACATCTCAAACCTCTGGTAATGAATGAATGCTCAAGGTCCTTGGGTTTACATTTGGAAAAAGATGAGGTAACAGAAAATGGCATTTCAAAACCCACCTACTAACAAACTAACCTGACATTGTGTTCATTCACATCACCGAATGAGGAAAAGGAGGTGTTTGTTTCTTGACAAAGGATGGTCATTTTCAGAAGGTGGGCCTCGTCCTTGCTGGTCCGGTTAGTCTGTAGAGGTATAGTCTTTTGTTTCATTTCTGTTGTTGTCATATGCCAATTATTTCTGAGCCACAATGGGATAGGGTCAAAATTACAATGTAATGAATGGAAGAGAGGACACTCCCTAGATGTTGAATAATATTTGCCATGGTCCTCAGGGTAACAAGTGTTCATGTTGTTCCTGTTGCCTGAGTTGAGACACAGTGTAGTGGTAAATACACCGGAACGTGAAAGGAAGCTAAGTCTTCCCCCGGCCCAGCTGTTGGCTGGAGCTACACCTTGCATCATTCGCTTAACTCCTCTGGGTCCCAATTTTCCAATCTGCAGAATGGGGTTGAGCTCACTACCTGACTTCTCCCAGCTCTACTAAGATGTTCTGATTTAAAGTGAGTTTCAACAGTATCTCTAGGATAGAATAATATTTGAGAAATGTAGTGCATTATTTCAGACAAAGAGATACCATGCCTCCAATAAGCAGTAACTCATAGCCATTTCTGGTATATTTTGGATGTGGAACTACATACTGAGGGGTTAGGGGAGGAGTATTCTTTCTCATCAGTTGACTCCCTATTGCGTCTGCCTCCCCGCAGTTAGGTGTTCTCTCTACTACCTGATCTGAACAGTGACCTGTATTTGCGTTTATCTCCACTCTTAACTGAATTCTGGTGTTGTAAAAATGAAGTTAGCCTCAGTGCATATGGCAGGCTTTGTGGAGCTATATGTATGTGAATGCCCTATGCCACACACACCACATATGCCACTGAGAATGGAAAGGCAGTGGAGAAAATATACAGTGAGCCACGCTGTTACTACTTGATGAGTCGAAGGTTAGTTCGAAGATAACGTTGTTTTTCTGGGGCAGTCAAAGCAGATTTTGCTTGTGAGAGCTCATTGTATATTTTGTGTATATAACACCGGTTTGCAAATGTACGTTACGCTAAATGTAACTAAGCTGAGCAGGTGTTTTTTGTTTGGTTTCGAAACTTTTTTTGTTTCTGGAAAAATGACAGCAGCTTCCTCGGAAGGGAATGGTAAGTTAGAATGTGTTCAGCCCAAGAAATGCCAGTTCCTTGACCAAGGTTATAAGCAATAAAATTTAAAAAAAGTGTCATGATGCAGGAAATATTGGAGTGCTGTATAGTTCAGAGCCACTCCACTGCGTGAAGTGTGATTTCAGTGGATCGAAAAAGGACAGGAAATACTTTAGAAGCTATCTTTGAGTTTTTCAAGGGCATTCACACGAATTTTCTTGCTCATTCTCCCTCTTTCATTCCCTCCCCTACCACTTTTCTGTCTTTTTTTTTTTTGAGATGGAGTCTCACTCTCGCCCAGGGTGGAGTGCAGTGGCGCGATCTTGGCTCACTGCAAGCTCCCCCTCCCGGGTTCATGCCATTCTCCTGCCTCAGCCTCTGGAGTAGCTGGGACTACAGGCGCCCGCCACCACGCCCGGCTAATTTTTTGTATTTTTAGTAGAGATGGGGTTTCACCGTATTAGCCCAGGATGGTCTCAATCTCCTGACCTCATGATCTGCCCACCTTGGCCTCCCAAAGTTCTGGGATTACAGGCGTGAGCCACTACGCCCGGCCTTCCCTTTTGTTTTTATTCTCTTTGTTCTTGCACTTCTGCTGTGTACTCACAGGCATGTGTGCATACTCTGTCTCTCTCTCTCATAAACGTGCACACGGGAACGCACACTCATCCTCTTCCTCTCCCCTCCCCCCCACCGTTTCACCCTTCCCCTTTTCTCCCCCCTTCCCCTCCCTTCTCTCCATCTCTGCCTCTTTCCACCATTTCCTTCCCTTCTGCCCTCCTCTTACTCTATCTCTTGCTTCTCATTCTCAGACTGACTGACAGAAGGTCTTCTTTTCCTCTGTCTAATGTTGGGTTGACTTGTCATTGCTTCAGTTACCTTCTCAGTGGGACAAGAGCTTCCCATGGCCCAGGCTTGCCTTTGTTCAGAATTCTGCCTGACACCAGCTCTCCCTGTGCCGTCCCCTTGTGATGTGTCCCCAGAGTCACTTACCCCACAAAAGCCTGTGTCTGTCTTTTAAGTTCTACACACAAAATCAACTGTCTGATTATAAGCTAACTACTGGTGATAGTTTATGATGTAAGTGTGGGGAGATGAAACGATTTTGAAGGTATAGGAATCTGTAAATTCCTATTAAGAAAATGAAACATGGGCCGGTGTGGTGGCTCATACCTGTAATCCCAGTACTTGAGGAAGCTAAGGACGGAGGATCACTTGAGGCCAAGAGTTCAGTAAGAGCCTGGGCAACATAGTGAAACCCTGTCTCTTAAGAAGAAAAAAAAAAAAGGAAGAAAGTGAAAGAAAATAAAATGTTTCCACCACCAATTTTTTAAAAGCATTTCATTAGAAAATTGCAATGAGTTAACCAATCTTAGCAATATGTGACAGAACAAATAAAATTAGAATCTGTAGCCCCAACCAAAGGTATGTTTAAAGGTTGTAGCACAAGAAGGGAAACGCTCCATCTTTTAGGTTTTTTGGTGATCATGAATTACTTTGGATATTCCTAGAGTACTTTCTGTTAATAAATCTTCCTTTTTCCTTTTTTTTTTTTTTTTTTTTTTTAAGACACAGTGTCCCTCTGTTGCCCAGTCTGGGGTGCAGTGGTGTGATCGTAGCTCACTGTAACCTCGAACTCTTGAGCTCAAGTGGTCCTCCTGCCTCAGCATCCCTAGTAGCTGGGACTATAGCACACACCACCACACCCAGCTGAATTTTTTTTTTTTTTTTTTTTTTTTTTTAGTAAAGACAGTGGCTACGTTGCCCAGGCTGGTCTCAAATTCCTAGCTTCGAGTGATCTTCCCACCTCGGCCTCCCAAAGTGCTGGGATTACAGGCATGAGCCAGTGTGTCTGGCCTACGCTACCTTCTTTTAACATAAACACAAGCATTGCCCCTTAGCTCAGTTCTCCCCTCTCTGTAGCCACAGATGTGCTGGAGTTGCTAATGTGGTGGGTAGAAGGAAGAAAGAAAATTGGGCTCTTTGGTTACGTGACCGATTGTCTATAGCCCACCCAACTGAAAGGAGGGAGGTAGAAGGGCAGGGACTTCAGATTTGGCCACCTACAAGAACACTCTAGATCTAAAGACCAGCCTGGGTCGGGTCTGAGTGCCACACAGTCTGGAAGGCTGCCTCTGGGTTGACCTTACCTGAGAAGTAGATTGCTTGGTCTGGATGTAAGTCCTTTGACCAAATTAACCTCCATCCTAACCTCCCACTCACTCTTCATGCCATGCTCAACTGGCTTCTAGAAGCATTGAGTTTCTGTTGTGTTGGCTGAGAAATGGGGGCTAAGAAGCTATAACTAACATATAGTGCCTTATGCCTTAGAGCCCTGCTTTTACTGACTGACTCTTCTCCTTGTTTCTTTTCTTTTGTCTTTCCACACAGGCCATGCAAGTAAAGGTACAGGTCAAATGCATGACGTGTCTTTTCTGTCCTAGTATTAGAGATGCCAGGCTCTGGCCCCCTCTGCACTGTGATCACCATGGGGGTGGTACAGAATGGATTTTCCCGCCTGGAGGTCCCCCAGGCCTGCTCCAGGAAAGACAACTGCCTGTCAAAGAGTGAAAGTAGGCCTACCCACCCTTGGAATGGGGAAGCCGGGGAAGCCAGCCAAGCCTCACCCTAACCGAGGTCTCCTTGCTATCTCTGCTCCCTTCTCCAGCTGCCCTCTCGGCAGCCAACACACTAACAGAGATAGGGATGACTGACAGGGCTTGAGAACCCACTACTCCTCAGGGTGCTACCCAGGGCCAGAGTCCTATTTTTTATTAGTGGTCTCAGCCCTTTCACATTGTAGATGTCCTGCCTCCTGTATAAGGCTCCCATGATTGAAAGAGAGTCTTCCAAAGACTACCCTGAGAGAATTTCCCAGTTACAGTTTCAGGTTATAACTGAACATTTTCTCTTCCTCTTAATTAATGTGTGTCAGCTGCCATTCTCCCAAACCCTCCGCTCTACACTAGGCAGTGAAGAAGTGGAGATGCACAGGAACCAGGGTACATGCAGCTCTTAGGAAAGGAAGATGGAGCCCAGGCAAGATAGACTTGCATCTGCATAGCTCAGAGGCTTACTTGCTGTGCGATCTTGGAAAACTTGCTTAACTCCCCTGAGCAATCCCAGTCTCATTTACAAAACTGGTTAATATTTCAGGGGTTTGGGGAGGATCATAGATGTTTTATATAAGTAGCAGGCACATTGGAGTCATATTGCATATGCAGCATTTATGGTTAGAAGAACATGAGATCAGCCCAATCAAATAGAGAGTGAGCAGGAAATAATTTAGATTGTGTAATCAAATCCACATAGTCACACTTTTGAACATATTTATTCGATTGCATACTGTGTATTACCATTTATATTTTACATGTATACATACGTAATATCACATAGTTTATCTACATGTAACAAGGTTCTATGTTTTATGGATAATTTGAAACATTTTCAAGGGTAATTTAGACTATAAATGAGTTTTGCCCTGAGTCGCAACCTTTAGCATTTGAAACCTGGTTGCAGAATGGTGAGGAGCTCAGCAAGCACTCAGCCAATGACAGTCGGCACACGCACAGTCTGTGTGTGAGGCAGCTTTCCCTTCCTGCTGTTTTCTGGAACACCAGGAGCCTCCTCCTCTTAACCCCATTTCTATCCCTCTGTTTATATTTCTTACTGCCCCTCCCACTGCTGTCCAGGGGTTGACTGGTGTTTTGGAGCACTGGACACAAGGTACCCCTGCAACCAATAGAATTTTCTGGCAATGTTTGGCCAGACTGGGGTTCTGCTGGCCAGGGATTTTGCTGTGGTTTTTGTGATACTGTGATGCAATCACCTGAAAGTACAGCCACCACAAGTGCTGAAAGAATTGACACTCTTCTTGAGAGTGTCCATTAATAATTTTGAAATTCTTTTGCCATTTGGAAAGCAATTTAAAGAGATTAGTCCCAACACAGTGTTAATTCTGACCCTATTCTTCTCTTCCAAAAGCCTTTTCCCATAAAATGAATTCTGCCCAAGCCTAGGAGGACCAGGTCTTGCATGCCAGTTCCAGGGGAGGCATCTGGCATGCTCCCAGAGCCCTGTATCTGTATGCCATGATAAACCACAGTGCTGCCCCCTCATTGCTGCAAACACTTCATGGTATCTCATGGCACAAAACTTTGGTGAGCACCACTTCCTTCTTTCCCGGAGTCCCTGACTTGCTTCTGGCTACCCAGCCCTCCCCACTTCCCGCAGGTGCCCACTGAGGCCCAGTCCTGCAAGCACGTACCACATGAGTGGCTCTGCTTCTCTGGAACCTGGAATCATGAAAACTGAGTCACTACAGAGCCTTGTCTCCTTGAATCCACCTGGACCCACCATGTGATTTCCCTGTGCTGGAGATGCTGAGGGTTCTGAGTGGGTTGCCTGGGGCTGCTATTGTGGCATAGCCCAGTGCATTGGATTCCTCTCTTTTTTTTTCAATGTTTTATTTTGTTGTTGTTGTTGTTGAGACTGAGTCTTGCTCTGTTGCCCAGGCTGGATGGAATGCAATGGCGTGATCGCAGCTCACTGCAACCTCTGCCTCCTGGGTTCAAGCCATTCTCCTGCCTCAGCCTCCCGAGTAGCTGGGATTACAGGCGTGCACCACCACACCCACTAACTTTTGTATGTTTAGTAGAGATGGCATTTTGCCATGTTACCCAGGCTGGTCTCAAACTCCTGACCTCAGGTGATCCACCCACCTCGGCCTCCCAGAGTGCTAGAATTACAGGTGTGAGTTACCGCACCTGGCCTGGATTCCTCTCTTAAACCCAAAACTTCACTGAGTGAACTCTCTCTGAAAAGGATGAGAAGGCATAAGCCAAAAATGGATACGAGCTTCCATGGATTGAGGAGTTCCTTTCTTTCCTGTCTGCAGTGTTTCTCCTAACTTTCCTTCAGCTGGATTCCAAAGCAGCCCTACTTTAGATTTTCCTTTTCTTGTAAGAATTTGCATTGGCTCGTGGTGGAGAGGCTATGTGAGGTGCTCCAAAACACCAGCTTCAGCTTTGGAAACACAGAGCAATTATTCTGTGCTGGATGCTCTTTCACATTTTTAGTGATTCCCCAGCATCAGAATTCTCAGAACTTTTCTGGGGCCATTTTTGTCAGTTACCAAATCATTCTTTTTGTAGAACACTAGTTTACTTGTTCAGTCCAGAATTGAGTGAGCAAAGACCATAGGCATCTGTGATGTGTGTTTAGTTATGTGGTTCTGTGTGCATGCGCAGAAGAAGGCTCAGAGTTATGGCTGGTCTTTTATGGCTACCTAATTCGTCTTCGTTCAACACACTCTTTTCACTGTCCTTTGAAGTGTAGTAAGGCCCAGCCTATACTGACAGGGCCACAAGGAGGCAGGCTGCCTCTGACAGGAGGCCGTTCCTTTGGGAGAATCACTGAGCCCCTCTCTGTTTATTTCAACATCATCTCCTAGTCTGGAGGACAAGACCAGGAGCGGAAGAAGACAAAGCGGCGGGGAGACTTGTATTCCATCCAGACCTCCCTCATCGTGGCTGCACTCAAGAAAATGCTGCCTATTGGTTTGAATATGTGTACTCCAGGCGACCAGGAGCTGATCTCCCTCGCAAAATCACGATACGGCCATGTAAGCTGCCTGTCTGCCTGGGCTGAATGTGTTATCCACGTGGTGTAGTGATAGGCGTTCAGCCCCTGAAGGCTTAGTCCTCCTCCTCTAGGGGTCGGGGAGCAGATGAACAGAAACTAATGTGTATGGAGGCAACGTGCCCTCATCTTTAAAACTGGTTTGGAGATCGAGACCATCCTGGCTAACATGGTGAAACCCCGTCTCTACTAAAAAATACAAAAAACTAGCCGGGCGAGGTGGTGGGCGTCTGTAGTCCCAGCTACTTGGGAGGCTGAGGCAGGAGAATGGCGTAAACCCGGGAGGCGGAGCTTGCAGTGAGCTGCGATCCGGCCACTGCACTCCAGCCTGGGTGACAGAGCGAGACTCCGTCTCAAAAAAAAAAAAAAAAAAAAAAAAAACTGGTTTGGAAGTCAGTGTGTGCCCAGTGGGACAAATCTCTGTAATATCTTTTCTTTCATTCTTCTAATAAAGATCCCAGCAAAACTGCATTGACTCTCCACACATCCCCATATGCTACTTGACAGTTCCATGGTGATCTCCAGGAATAAAATGTGACATCTCTTTCCACAGAGGGACACAGATGAAGAGGTCAGAGAACATCTGCGGAACAACTTGCACTTGCAGGAAAAGGTGATGACTCGGGACAGCAGTGAGAACTTACATGGGCTTTCCTTCCGGCTGGAGGCTTCCGGCTTTTCACTTCCTTTACTCATACTTCTTATATGTTCCAAAAACAGTTTTGGGGTATTTGTGTTTAATCGGTAGGACTAGCTGTCTCTTTTTATAATTATTGTTTTAAAAATTTACTGGTACATAAACTGCCCTTAATTTGGGGGTTGTTTTGCCCTTAATGTTTGTGCTTAGCTATTACAAAGAGGATGCAAAGAGGCATCCAATGAAGCATCTATTCCAATTTCCCATTATGTGAATGTCAGGCCACAGCAGCAGGGTGGAGATTAGGTCTCAGAATTTACTGACTGTAAGTCTTGTTAAACAGTGCAGTGGACACCTGGGGGAAGTTTTAGCACCTCTTGCTCTAAAGAGATTTTGAAACAAAATAATTTTGTGTCTAGTTCGTACAATAAAAAAAATATAATTTTCATTTTAAAGGCTATTTGAGATGTTTTAAAGCCTATGAATCTGAATTACTCTTTCCTCAAATACATTATGCCCTGAGATAGAGAACTAAGCCAACACAGAAAGTCTTTCCTTTCTACCCCAAACAAATAGGAATGGTGGATAAAATATACTAGAAAAAAAAAAAGGCCATAAAAAGAATTCTCAAGGGCCAGAAAAAAAAATCTTAGGGGCTTGGTTTTTTAATAATTGCAAAGGAAGAGGAGTGTGGGACCTAATTACCCTAATTACCCACACTATGCATAAATACAGAGCAAGAAACTTCCATAAAGTTAGCCTTGAACCAGTAAAACCCACAAATATTCCACAGAGAAACCCGTTAAACCACTTGGAGAGCCTCCACCTCCTAAAATATAAGCTGAGATGCCAATAGGTAAAATTCCTCCTGAAGACAAGCTCATATTCTTTTTAAATTACAAAGAGCACATCAGGAAATCTATTAGAAAGTCAGCATATGAAACAGAAGAATTCAACCATAAGGAGCTATTGAAAGAGACGTAAATGTAAATATAATTAAAACATTTAAAGAGATATAAAGGAAGTAATCGAACCCATAAAACAATCATTGGATGCTATATTTTTAAAAAGGAGAAGGGGAGATGGGTTTGAAAAAAGACTTTATAGTGATTATAAAAGTAAAAAATAGTCGTTGAAATTAAAAACCTAATAAATGGGTTAAAAATAGGCTACACATAGCTGAAATAAGAATTCATAAATTAGAAGAGTGCTTTGAGGAAGTCATCCAAAATGCAACACAGAGAGATGACAAGATAGAAAATATGACAGAAGCATTAAGACACATAGAAGTTAGAATGAGAAGTTCCTATACAGTGTCTATAGTGTTCCAGAAGATAACTGAGAGAATGAAAGTGAAGCCATAATAGAAGGAGTCTTGACTCCTGCGGAACCATGGTAGGACCAAAAGGCTTCTTCAATATAAGAGGTACAGGAAGTTCCTCATCTTAGGAGTATGCTTCAATTTTCAGTCTGATGACCCAGCTGTAAAATGGCAACTGAACCTCTACAAGGATGTTCTGAAGAGTGAAGAACCTTTCAATCCAGAAAAGACAGTGGAGCGTGTGCAGAGAATTTCAGCAGCTGTCTTCCACCTGGAACAGGTAAGGAGCATCTGCCCTGAGGAATGGGGAAGCAGAAACACCCTGGACAGTACAAAGCTCCTCTCCACACATAGGGCTGAGAAAACAAGGACCAAGGATGATCCCGGATCACCCCCACGTGCCATCTCGATGCCCTGTGATAGCAGACCTCTCCATTATTTCCCCTGCCAGTGTTCTGTGCATTCTTGCCGTTAGCTCAAATGCCCTATTTAAGTCCCCTACCGTTAGTTAAGCTGCTATTAGGCAATAAATGACTAAAATTGGGAGAAAGAGGAACACCTAAGACTTTCGCAACTGAAATATCTGCTCCTGGGTGCATTTTGCTAACTGCAGTTGAGAAGCCAAAATTCTTCCAGAATGAAGAAATCTGGGCTACAGGTGACTAGCTCCTGCCACCAGAAGATCAGCCCTAATGTGCACCAACCCATGTGATCTCTTCTCAGGTGGAACAGCCTTTGAGGTCCAAGAAGGCCGTCTGGCACAAATTGCTATCAAAGCAACGGAAACGGGCAGTGGTGGCCTGCTTCAGGATGGCTCCTCTCTACAACCTGCCCAGGCAAGTATTTTGTCTTTTTTTTTTCCTGGCATGTAAGCCAGCGATGGGAATGGAGGTATCCTCCCACAGCCGTGCTCTCTCACTCTTAATCCAAGGAATAGAAATTGGAATCCTTGGCCTATGGAGCTATTGCAGTCTGCATAGTATAAGGGCCTGGCTAAGACAATCAAGCATAAAAACTGAAACCGGATGAGACTCTCTAGAGCCCATTCCTGTCAGGTCCACCATCTGTACCCCAAAGTCAGCCAAGTAAGCATATGGAAGTACACTACTTTTGCTGAGGTGGGATTCTTGGTTAGCATGTAAAAGCTTCTGGAAAAAAAAGAAACTTTTCAGAAATGTTTTACCCCAAATGCCATCAACAGGTCCAATAGTATTTCTCTGCTCAGGCACTTGACACTAAAATCACTGTTTCCTCAGCAGGTACAGAAATGTAACTTGAAAATCACTTAGTACAGTGTACTAGCTGTCAAAATATAGAAAGGCTGGAGATATCTCAAGAGGCTTGCCAGAGGCACAATGCCTTTGGGTGTTTTAGCTTATACTTTGAAGTAAAATATATTTGAAGCTTTTTCTGAAAAGTTTGGGACATATCCTTGTCAATATAGGGAATAGTGTCAATGACAGACTGGCCCAGAGTTGACCACCCAGACTGATTCAGTGTCTTTGGTGATATGATAACATTCCTGTCCTCAGACTCATTGCAGAGTGGGTGTGGTCGGGTCTTCAGTCAATAAAAAAAGCTAGTAATTGAATATCAGCCTCCGTTTCATTGACTTATCAAATCAGGAGGAATATTCTCACTTGCTCAGGGAAAATAAGCTGGTTTAGACAAGTGTATACTCTGAAGCTTATGTGAATCAATGTGTTTCTTTGGAATATCAGATAAAGGGCTATTCCTATGCTTGACATTTTGTTTTCATCAAATTGTGGATCTTGGCCATCATTTGTCCAGAGTAGCCTATAACCTCATCCTGAGCCAACTGACCGCCTGGGCTTTCTTAGTTAGGGTCTTTGAAGATAGTTAAGAATGATGGTCTCGGCCGGGTGCAGTGGCTCACTCCTGTAATCCTTGCGCTTTGGGAGGCTGAGGCGGGCGGATCACTTGAGGTCAGGAGATTGAGACCAGCCTGGCCAACATGGTGAAACCCTGTCTCTACTAAAAATACAAAAAAAACTTAGCCAAGCTTGGTGGCGTGCGCCTGTAATCCAAGCTACTTGGGAGGCTGAGGCAGGAGAATCACTTGAACCCGGGAGGTGGAGCTTGCAGTGAGCCGAGGTCGCGCCACTGCATTCCAGTCTGGGCGACAGAGTGAGACTCCATCTCAAAAAAAAAAAAAAAAAATCAGTCAGGCTTGGTTGTGGGAGCCTGTAATCCCAGCTACTCAGGAGGCCGAAGCAGGAGGATCACTTGAACCTGGGAGGTGTAGGTTGCAGTAAACTGAGATAGCGCCATTGCACTCCAGCCCGGGCAACAGAACGAGACTCTGTCTCAAAAAAAAAAAAAGAATCATGCTCTCTGAGACACATACCTGCTCCAACAGATCTCTTTCAAGAAAACAGATTACTATCTTTGGAAGAGAATGAGGCACCACCAAATCAAGTAGAATTCCTGAATGAAAAGCTGAAAAACAAGCTCGAACAGTCCTGGGCATTAAGGCTGCTGAAGTGCTGACAGAAAAGTGAGATTCATAGCCTGTTAGAAAAATCAAAAGTGTGTAGAATTTGTGTTTGTTTTCTGGAAGTGTCAAAACGTCAGAAAGTGTTTCCTTCCCTAACTGGTTGAGATTTCTACCTGACATTGTGCTGAGGTGGCCTCCGAAAGAGCCCAGCTCTATAGAGCACATGTCTCTAGGACCAGAACAGCTAGGCAGAAATTACATCTCTCAGAAACAAGCATTGTTTTCTAAATCCACTGAAGATATTAGTACCATACATATCTGGGCTACACTTTCGGTAGTTTTACTCTGTATGGGTAAGAGTAAGTCACATTCACTATGTCCTTCATGAAGCATGACCGTCCCTAACCCAGTTGTTTTAGAGGAGCTGCTGTGGGTGATCTCTCTAGCACGGAGGACTGTAAGTAGATTTCATAACAACAACAGAGAAGCTGATGATGGAGACAACTTCTCTTCTCCACCTTGTGATCCTCTAACTACGTAGAATCTCCCAAACTAAAGGGCTAAAGGGATTTATTTTATTATGTGGAAACTTTCTCTGATGCTAGCTTTTAAAAGAAAACTTGTATGCTTCTCTCCAGACACAAAATTAATAATTTCTTCCTGAGCACCTTTCAACAAGTTTGGCTGGAAAAGGTTAACGAAAACACTCAGTATGACAGGCTTATACCCATTTTAATGGTAATGTAACCTGTGGAGAGACCTGCTCATTCTCTGTACACTCCTCCTTTATTGACCATGATTTAACGTTACCATAAAAACACGAATTTGTACAATTTTCAGGAAGAATTCTGATTGGTCAGATTTGAAGAAAGATGGCAAGGGCTGTGTTCTACCAAAAACCATGACCAGGGCTGAATGACTCTGGTGTGGACTCTTGTCTTCCTCCCCTCTCCTTCCCTCCTCACCACTGTCCTCACATTTTGTAAACACTTGGCTGCTTTTGCTTTGCAGTGGGTAATACTCCCAGAAGTCAATCCTGGCTTATCGGGAGTGGATCGTGCCAGTTATTCAGTGCACCCACATACCAGGGACATAACTAGAATCCATGAGGCACACAGAAAATATGCCAATGACGTAACGTGCTTAAACCTTGCCTTGTTAAGTAGAAGCTGGAGCACCTTACCAGTGTGGTTACTTGGAGAATGAAAAGAAGCCACACTTTGGTATTTTGGTATCTCTAAGATGAAACCACTGATCATCCGTATGACTTAGATTGGATTACCTAGAAGGGTGATCAGCCTAAAGGAATACCGAAATTGCCATAGGAAGCAAATACTTCAGGACTGTTACTTGGCCTCGTGATTGATTTCTCCCTGGAGAGGAAATGTGATAAAGACTCTATGAGGGCTGGGCGCGGTGGCTCACGCCTGTAATCCCAGCACTTTGGGAGGCTGAGACGGGCGGATCACGAGGTCAGGAGATCGAGACCATCTTGGCTAACACGGTGAAACTCTGTCTCTACTAAAAATACAAAAATTAGCCCGGTGTGGTGGCGGGCGCCTGTAGTCCCAGCTACTCGGGAGGCTGAGGCAGGAGAATGGCGTGAACCCGGGAGGCGGAGCTTGCAGTGAGCTGAGATCGCGCCACTGCACTCCAGCCTGGGTGACAGAGCAAGACTCCGTCTCAAAAAAAAAAAAAAAGACCCTGTGAGAACAGAGTAGGATTACCGATAACTGCCATGTCTTGCTAACCACTGTAATTTTCAGAAGATGCTCTAATATTCAAGACTCGTCATGGTAGAGGGTTCTGGTTTCTTGGAATTGAGCTCTGTGGTATGCTACTGGCTACCCTGACCAATCAGAAGATAAGAATTGTACAAAAGTCTGTCCTGCTTACTAACCATTAACTGCCCAAACTAAAAGAACAAGTTCCATGGATCGCTCTTGACCTCCCTCTCACCCCTTCCGCTCAGGCACCGCTCTATTAACCTCTTCCTCCATGGCTATCAGAGATTTTGGATAGAAACAGAGGAGTATTCCTTTGAAGAGAAACTAGTACAGGATTTGGCTGTAAGTACTGACTCCCCTGGGAGCAGATATGGGTGTGGTTGAATTTGATTTCTGAATTCACGGGTGTGGTTGTAACAGTTAAACATTCACAAGGAATCGTGTGTATACATTTGAAAAGCACTAACTGTGTAAATGCTCAGGGGAGGCCTTGCTAATGGTCATAGGAGCCAGAGGATGAATATTCCCTTGGAGGTGCTAATACTATCATCATCATCCTCATCGTCGCTGTTAACAACTAATATTTCTTGAAATGCGCAGCCATGTCATGGGGGGTTCATGCTAAGTGAAGTTTTGAGCACCATTGGTTGCAGGAGGCCACCCCAGCCATAGCCCCACATTCCTACTCAGTAGTTCTGCTTTGGGGAAGGTGCATCTAAATACCCTTCCTGCATCTTACATTTCTATATTTGGTCTTTCAGAAAATTTGGCATGCCTTGTCTCTAACAGACTTCATGCTCTAAAGTCACTTAAAATGACACACAAGAGGAAGACTTACTGCAGAGGTGCCACAGAGCCTCATTCTGGTTCGGAGAGAAAATAAGCCCTCCTCCTCTCTGGCCAGCCTGTGGTTCTTCTTCTCCTTCTCCCACAAACCTTTTTCTCTTATCACTCACTCTCTCCATTCATCTTGTCCTGTGTTTCTGATAGTCACTCTTTTCTGAATGTCTTTCTGTCTTCCCCTGTCACCCTCTGTTTCTTTCCTTCTTTTTTAAAGCCTTTTCCTATTGTTTTCCTTCCCTTTGTCTTTATGTCTTTCATTCTTCTCAAATATTCCTGTTGGTGAGAAAGACACTCTGTTGTTTTTCTCAGTTTCTTGATGAGTGTGAAGGTGAAAATGAGCGTCATTTCAGCCCTCTGCTTCCCCTGAACCATTCACACAACCCATGTAGTTCTCACCAATTTACCAAATACGATCCACCCTGCTGGCTCTGCCACTGCTAGAAAATTCACTTTTACCTCTGACATTAGCTGCTATTTCTCTTTCCGTGAAAGGCGATAAAGAAAAGACCTGATAAAGGGAGAAGGGCAAGGCCTGCAGCTCCAGGATGGCAGCTCTCAGGAGCAACAAGAATTTTAGAATCAAGAGTTAGGTTAAGAGAGAGAAATGTTTTGCTGGGTTGAATCTAGACTAGTATTAGACCCAAAATGGCTCCACTGCTTGGTAACTCTTGCCCCACCTCCATGTCGAGCCCAGCTCTTCAAAAGATATGTCAGCTGTTGGCCTGAGAGAGCCAGTCTCTCAGGTGACCCTGTGGGGTTTTCCTCCTGAACTCAGGTGCCCAGAGCTTGCATGAGAGGTCAGCTGATTGGGATCTGTAGCTATTCCCTTTATGGGCAGCCTTTTGCTTTTTATTTTGTTTTAACCTGAAATTGGAATGTTTCTTTGATTGGCTGTAAACATAAAAAATAGATATACATATATACACATATATCTCAAACCTCGCACCTTTAGGGCTTCTATCCTGAAATAAATAGATGACCTAGTGGTTTTGTTTTGTGCTTTAGTCTGATGCACTCTATGCCTTGCGCTTTACCTTCTCTTTGTTCGCATGCAGTCACGTGGCACGAGATTAAATTCATGCCTAAGACCTATCTGTGTTGGTTTGTGTAGAAATCTCCAAAGGTGGAAGAGGAGGAGGAGGAAGAGACGGAAAAACAACCTGACCCACTACATCAGATCATTCTCTATTTTAGCCGCAACGCTCTCACGGAGAGGAGGTCAGAACCACCAGATCACCAGCTTCTCCCAGGCACCAGGGATACTTGTGTCCACTCCTAACCTTCCTCTCTCAGACGGCAGTGGGTGGAAAAGGGAAGCCAGATTTGAGCAGCCCTCCTTGCTGCCTTATATGTGGCCATCAAGATATGTCTAGGGAGCCAGGCGCAGTGGCTCACGCCTATAATCCCAGCACTTTAAGAGGCCAAGGCGGGTGGACCGTCTGAGGTCAGGAGCTCAAGGCCAGCCTGACCAACATGGTGAAACACTGTCTCTACTGAAACTACAAAATTAGCCAGGCATGGTGGTGCACGCCTGTAATCCCAGCTACTCAGGAGGCTGAGGCAGGACAGTCGCTTGAACCCGGGAGTCAGAGGCTGCAGTGAGCAAAGATTGCTCCATTGCTTTCCAGCCTGGGCAACAAGAGCGAAACTCCGTCTCCAGAAAAAAAGATATGTCTAGGGAAACTACATCAAGCCACAGCCTGCTCTTCATAATGTCAGACACGGAGCTGAAGATTAAACAGCCTAAAACTGTTTCCATGAGTCAGTTAATCTCTTAATTCCATGTTAAGCCAATGCTGGTTCCCATTTTCAGAGTGGTTTCTAAGAATCAGAGTGGGGGAAAGGATTTTCTGATTAATTCACTAGTACTTATAATTTGAGATTTATATGACTCTTAGTCTTTCTTGTGGGGTCCAAAGAGTAGCCTGCTAAGGCCGGGCACAGTGGCTCATGCCTGTAATTCCAGCACTTTGGGAGGCCAAGGCGGGTGGATCACTTGAAGCAGGAGTTTGAAACCAGCCTGGCCAATATGGTGAAACCCTGTTTCTACTAAAAATACAAAAAAATTAGCTGGGTGTGGTGGCGGGCGCCTGTCATCCCAACTACTGGGAAGGTTGAGGCAGGAGAATCGCTTGAATCCAGGAGGTGGAGGTTGCAGTGAGCCGAGATCGCACCATTGCACTCCAGCCTGGGGGACAAGAGCAAAACTATGTCTCAAAAAAAAAAAAGGTAGCCTGCTAAATATTTCCTCCATTCTTTCCAGCAAATTGGAAGACGACCCTTTGTACACCTCCTATTCCAGCATGATGGCTAAGGTACACCCAGGTTTTCTGCCCATTGTCTCTTTCTATCTTCCCTTAGACTTCTTTAGATGCATGAAAGTTGTCATGTTGCATAGCAGGCCTGGGACTTTGTCATGACGTAGGTTTCAGGCATTGCACAATTCATGGGCCATAGAGATGATATTAATAAATCACTTCACCGTCTTCCTAAGAAAACCTTGAAGCTTTGCAGAAACAACGGGTGCTGATAGATAGGTTCACACTGACATTTCTAAAGCCAGCTAAATGGGGCTTAGGCATACAGACAACCCTTGTGTTTTCACTCAATGTTCAGGATACATCAGAGAGTTCAAACACATCCACAGGTGAAGGTTAGAAACTAGAGAGAGCTCCCAGTGTTCTGGAAGAGGCAGTATGACCAGAGATGTTCTATGTCACCTAGAAAGATGGTGACCTCTGGAATGCTGAGTGAATAAGGGAAACTTTCATGTCAGGCAGAAAGAATGTGATGGGGTATAGGAGCACCTATGTGTTAATCTAGCTGTACCACAGGGCCCCAGTGGGAAGAGGCACTTTAGGATTCACATCCTAGATGATGTGTCTCCAATCTTATTGCCATGCCCTTGGGGCTGTATCTAGGAAGTGGCAGCTCCCTGCCTTCCTGTCTCCCATTTACACCAGAACTTGACTAAGGGAGGAGGGTTCAAGTCTGTGGTTAAATCAGCTAGGTCGCCATTGATGATGTGAGCTCCGTGTTCTCATTTCTCATTTATGAACTCTATGGTAACTGCAACGATGGCATTTACAGTAGAAATGTTGCCCAGCAGTGGCCAAAATGTTCCTGGTTTTACACAGTGCTGAGGTCCCGAGGTGCCTGTGAATTACATCCTGTCCCCTGGCCTTGCAGAGTTGTGTTTATTAGATTCACCTTTAATTTGGTTGTCTGTCTTCTCCCTTCCCTGCTCCCTGAAATCCAGAGTTGTCAAAGTGGTGAGGACGAAGAAGAAGATGAAGACAAGGAAAAAACATTCGAAGTAAGTTCTCATGAAGGTTAAAAACAGAGCCACCCTCCAAGGCCAGCAGGCCAGGCCTTCAGAGGTGGGGGCTGGCATTAGCGTAAGTGGCTCGCCCACCAGGAGTGTGTGAGTTGGCAAATCTGCCTTAATAAAGCACACCCATTAGCTGTGGTTGTCTTGTCTGTCTGCCCATGAAAAGGTAGCAGGTAGTATGCCAGTCAACAAACCACTAGCTTTGTTCTTGTGGGAAATTTTACTCAATTACTATAGTAACAGGGGCCATAGAAGGACAAACTGAAACATCTGAAATGAAAAAAAATCAGAAAAATGAAAATCGAGTCAAGCGTGGTGGCTCATACCTGTAATCCCAGCACTTTGGGAGGCCGGGGGAGGGAAGATCACTTGAGCTTGGAAGTTCAAGACCAGCCTGGGAAACACAGGGAGACCTAACTCATCTATACAAAAATTTAAAAATTAGCTGGGTATGGTAGTGTGCTCCTATAGTCCCAGCCGCTCAGGAGGCTGAGGTAGAAGGATAGCTTGAGCCCAAGTATTTGAGGCAGCAGTGAGTTCTGATTGCACCACTGCACTCCAGGCTGGGCGACAGAGTAACATCCAGTCTCTCAAAAAAGAAAAATAAATAAATAAAATAAGATTAAAAAATCAGAGGAATGGAGATACTTGAATGATTTTTGCACTATTATTCTATAAATGCAAGTTGATAGTGATTTTTATTTTGAGGCAGTACAGGACCCTGAAATTCTCAAGATTAAACTATATCAGGTTACTTGTACTCTTTTGTAGACAAAGTACATGACAAAACACGGCAGAAGTAAATGACTATAATTACAGTCTGGAAAGCTTTGACATTCACATTACCCATGTCTGGTAGAAAGTGTACGGTGGCTCACGCCTGCAATCCTAGCACTTTGGGAGGCCAAGGCGGGTAGATCACCTGATGTCAGGAGTTCAAGACCAGCCTGGTACTCCAGCCTGAGGGACAGGAGCAAAACTCTGTCTCAAAAAATGGCCTGGCCAACATGGCGAAACCCCATCTCTACTAAAAATACAAAATTAGCTGGGTGTGGTGGCACACGACTCTAATCCCAGCTACTGGGGAGGCTAAGGTAGGAGAATCGTTTGAACCCAGGAGGCAGAGTTGGCAGTGAGCTGAGATCACACCACTGCACTCCAGCCTGGGAGACAGAATGAGACTCCATCTCCAAAAAAAAAAGGTGTTAGCTGTGGTCTGAGCATTCCAGATAAGTGAGCATTTCTTGCATTCAGCCAGAAATACTCAAGTTGACCCCTCAGCAGGTTTCCCTATGTAACAGAACATTGAAAACAAACACATTTTAATGCCGGGTTGCTTCCCACAATTATGGTATCCAAAAGGAATGAACTGCGTTTTCTATCGGTACAAAAAATGAAAAATATATCATCAAAATAAGAGTGATGGGTAGACAGTTTTAGAAAGCTGGGTAGTGTCTGGAAATGAACTTCAGAGGTCTGCTTTATCCAAGTGGATGTGTGTTGCCTTCCTTAGGTCACTGGAAAATTCTCTCTCACCTCACTATGGGTGAACTCCCTGGTGGTGGGTAGAAACCAGTCTTTCCCGGTGATTTTTTTGCCCCCAGGAGAAAGAGATGGAGAAGCAGAAAACCCTCTATCAGCAAGCTCGGCTGCATGAGCGTGGTGCCGCAGAGATGGTCCTTCAGATGATAAGCGCCAGCAAAGGTGATTTCCCTAGTTTCTGGATGGACCCATGTAACTTCCACAAAGATATCATGCTGTGACATAAAGCCATTATTAAAGAGCCCTGCTAAGGCCCAGTAGGCATGATTTACCATCTGTTTCCTTAGTGATTCAATCGAATCTTCACCATGGCAGGTGAGATGAGCCCCATGGTGGTTGAGACTCTGAAGCTGGGGATCGCCATTCTGAACGGAGGCAATGCTGGTGTGCAACAGGTAATGGGAACTTGCGGCATCTGGGCAGACTCCCGGGGTATTCCCATTTGACACCTGTCATGCTTCAGGGAAGAGGAGTTGACTAGGGGTACACCCAGAATCACTTAGCTGGCATTTGTCCTTAGTGGCCAGTTATATCAGAGTAGCTGGGAACACAACCAGGGCTGGGAGTCTACAGGCAAATGTGTCTTTAATAAAGAGGTTTTACCCAGGATTAAATATAAAAAACATTTAGTTTTGCATCAGTAGATAGCTTTCTGTATAAATATTCTCTAGAAAAATGTCCTGAGAGTCAGGTTTTTACTTTAGCCCTTTATTTTCACTTATTAGCTGCCTTTACTATGAGCAAGGAGCCTCAGCAGTTAAGTGGAGTCAATAAACTCATAAACCTGTTATTCGGCCGGGCGCGGTGGCTCAAGCCTGTAATCCCAGCACTTTGGGAGGCCGAGACGGGCGGATCACGAGGTCAGGAGATCAAGACCATCCTGGCTAACACGGTGAAACCCCATCTCTCCTAAAAAATATAAAAAACTAGCCAGGCGAGGTGGCGGGCGCCTGTAGTCTCAGCTACTCGGGAGGCTGAGGCAGGAGAATGGTGTAAACCCGGGAGGCAGAGCTTGCAGTGAGCTGAGATCCAGCCACCGCACTCCAGCCTGGGCGACAGACGAGACTCCAGCTCAAAAAAAAAAACAACCTGTTATTCATTCATTCATTCATTCATTGAACAACTCTTTACTGGCTGATGACCATGCCAGGCTCTGCTGCAAAGGCTGAGGGTGTAGTAGTGAGTAATACAAATAAAAACCCCTGCCATCGTGCAACCTACACTCTAGTGAGCATCAGCACATAGACGCATACAACCAAGTACCTGACACATGGTATTCCTTCAACGATCTGAATTGGAACAGGCTACAGAAGACAGGAACGCACTGGTGTTTCTCAGGCCCTCCGGGTTCTGGTTAAGGGCATCTGTGTGTACAAGGAAGTGAAATTTCTTTTTTTTACCTTGACTTAAATTCTGAGTGCCATTTTCTTTTTTTTTTTTTTTTTTTTTTTTATTTAAGTTCTAGGGTACATGTGCACAACGTGCAGGTTTGTTACATAATATACACGTACCATGTTGGTGTGCTGCACCCATTAACTCGTCATTTACGTTAGGTATATCTCCTAATGCTATCCCTCCCCAAACAGACCCTTGGCATTCATGAGGGTTATATCCCAGGGCCTGTGAGAGTCTTCACATTCACAACTACCATTGTTGCATATAGCTTTTCCCAGTCTTTAACTCATCCCCCCACAATTTCTCCAATTTTTCATTAAAAACTGTCATTTTCTAAGTTAGCCTTCACTTTTCTGTTTCTACCACCTACCACTAGCTGTCAGTTGACTTTCTTACAGGGCCTTTTGTTTATTTATTTTTTAAAAAACAAAAGTTTTATTATATCAGACAAAGTTCCTACCTTCCAGTAAGAGAGAACACAGGAAACAAGGCCTCACTGTGAAAGAAATACTGAGCTTTCAGCTAGGCTCCTCACTGGCTAAGCTCCTTGCTCCTGTGTGCCAAATTCAGGGCATGAGCTATTCAGATTATAACTCAGCTTCATGATACATTACTGTATCACGGCCTTGGTGCTGGCTCCCAAATAGAAGGGACCTCAAACAGTAGGTCTATGAATGTCTTTTCTTCCCTAGAAGAAATGCCAGTGGGCCTTCATAAAATAAACATGATCTACCCCAAGGGACTCTGATTCCTTATGTAGAAGGTCCAACTCAGTGTGGCTGGAGATTTCTCCATCAGGATTAGGAGGGTCAGCTCTGTGACATAGTTTTCATGACTTTTCCCTTTACAACGTGTCTCCCTTGCAGAAAATGCTAGATTACCTAAAGGAGAAAAAGGATGCTGGATTCTTTCAAAGCCTTTCTGGTCTTATGCAGTCGTGCAGGTAAATGCGGGAAAACTACCATAGCATTTAAAAAATTCTTTCCTCTAAGGATAGGTGGCAGGGGAAGGGGAGCACAAAATATACTGGCCTACCATAGAATTCTTGAGAGAGGAGTCACCTACTTTAGAAAGCTGAGAGAGTGGGTGTTGTTCCTCCAGTCTTCAGGATTACAATTCAGCTAGCATTCAGAGGGGAAAATGGGATTGCCATTAGCCACGTACCCACGCTCCCTCACTGGCGTTGTGTTTAGTCTCCTTTCCTTACCTCCATTTTTATGTTGCTCTCCCAGGAGACTCGGTGTGCACATTGAGTTTCTCCTTGAACATGTATGCCCATAAAAGTCAAACCAGAAAAGAATGGAAAAGGGGGGGATTCCTGACCATGACTCAAGACTATGTTTTATTAAAGCCACTAGGTACTTTCTTCGGCTTATCCTTAACAGTTCTTTGAGCTCGAACGTGTGTTAGGGTGGTATGTATTTTGACACATCCATTTTGACAGGGGTACATCCTGGCACGGGACCATTTTGACATAGCCTAAAAAATAAGGCTTTGAACTTTCTGTTCATATGATTAAGCTGTTTAAGCCACCCCTCATGGCTGAACGGCTCTGACACATAAATAATATATAACCAAGAGTCATAGGTCATGATACTTGCTCAATTCAGAGATGAGCCAGAATCTAAGAAAGGTGTCAGTCTGTTGTCTAAGATTCATATGTATTTGGATAGTCTGCAAGTAATTGTAAAAGAAATTAAACTTTTAATTACCTAGCTCATTTACCTCCAATTATGCTTTCCATTTAAAAATTTGGAGGATGGACATCCTTTCTTTTGGTGGACTATATATTTTTGCTAACCATATTTCACTGGGTAAAATGTCGTAACCCGGGCAGTAGGGAGTGTATCTGAGCTGCAGGATAATTCTTTATTCTCCGCTCTGTGGGGCTTCTTCCCCACCAACAGTTTATTCATTTATTATCTCTCTCAGGAAAACAAAACGGAATATTTCCAGGCCTGACTCTCTGAGGCTAAAATAGTACGTATGAACTCAGAGATGGCAAAAATCAAGGCAACTCAACTTCATATTGCTCATAAAATTATCCATTTACTTTGTAAGAGTTCTCTCAGTATCCTGTAATCCTTAATATTTCTAAACTCATGTATAATGACAGTTTGGAGAGACAGGTGATATACGCTTAGATGCCAACTGAGTCCTAACAGAAGTTTTAAGATGTCTTACTGCTGGGTTTTTTATGATTATGAAAACAATATATGTTTTTAAAATATCTAAGCAGTAGGGAAATTAAAACATTCAAAACGGGTATTTAGGAATGGAGTAAGGATCAGAAATGTGTGTTGCACAGGTTCACATTCAAAACTGCTGCTTCAGAGCAACTGTGTCCAAATGGCCTTTCCTATATTTTCCTCCTCTGGCAGCTAAACCACAGTAGAAGGATAGTTTTGTGTTGATGAGCAGGCCCTTTTGCCAGCAGAATCTGGGGAAAAACACAAACAAAAATGGCATAGAGATTTCACTGTTTACCTAAATCATTTTTACCTAAGTGATGAAATTAGGTAAATGGAATTTACTTAAATCACAAAACATACGACTCCTTAAAAAGAAAACAGGAATGCCAGATTTTTCTCCATGGCTTTGCCCATGGAGCTAAGTTTTGCAGAGTCTTAATGAACTTAGCCAGAAACTTTCCGGGCGCGGTGGCTCAAGCCTGTAATCCCAGCACTTTGGGAGGCCGAGACGGGCGGATCACGAGGTCAGGAGATCAAGACCATCCTGGCTAATACGGTGAAACCCCGTCTCTACTTAAAAATACAAAAAACTAGCCGGGCGACGAGGCGGGCGCCTGTAGTCCCAGCTACCCGGGAGGCTGAGGCAGGAGAATGGTGTGAACCCGGGAGGCGGAGCTTGCAGTGAGCTGAGATCCGGCCACTGCACTCCAGCCTGGGTGGCAGAGCTAGACTCCGTCTCAAAAAAAAAAAAAAAAGAAACTTTCCTAAGAGCTGTATTCTATGTTCTCTGAAACCTTTCAGATTGAGGAATAAGTTAGACTCTGTTAGTAAAACGGAATGAGCCCCACTTAGAAATAACATGATCATAGAGTGGATTCATCACCAAGCTTTGTGGTTGCACTAAGGCTTCCTGGCTAAGTAAAATCTGGCAGTGGTTGTGACTGGGAAGGTTGCGGGGAGGAGGGACAAAAATGAAGGCCAACTTGTCGTAAGTTCAGGAACACCTGGAGGCACCATTGCCTGTGGAAAGCAGAACCTCAACTTCTATAGGCTTTTGCGTGTTGTAGAATCATAAAAGGGTGTGGCCCTTTGAAATCCGGAAGTTTGTAGCTTGTCCTGAGCTCTGGAAACCACAATTCCATGTGATTCTCAGGGAAAGTAGGTAAAGGTGGGAGGCAAACATTGATCAGCGCAGTTTAGAGTAAACTTTCCCTCGAGAAATCTTCAAAACAAATGATTCCTTCTTTATTTGGAAAACCTTTCTAAACCTTCATAAGAAAAGACTCAAACTGGACAGACAATGAGAGTCACCATAAGTGTTTGTGACCCCTCTACCTGTATGTAACAAAGTCTGTGAGCTACAGGCACCTAAGACAACGCTGCTCGGCAAGACAACGCTGCTCGGCACAAAACCAAGGAATCATTAGACTTCCAACCACCCTGGAATGTGTTAGTTTGTTTATGATAGCACAGGGGCAGGATATTCTTAGTCAATAGATACACTAACATTAGAAATCTGCTTTCCCAGTGTGCATAGCCCTGAACCTTGTTTCTTTCTGTCTGTTAAAAGTGTCCTTGATTTGAATGCATTTGAGAGGCAGAATAAAGCTGAAGGCCTGGGGATGGTGACTGAAGAAGGAACACGTAAGTAACTAGTAAATGTGAAGGCCATTCTCTTCCTGATTAAAATGTTTTTTTTGTTTTTTTGCAGGCAGAGTTTCTCTCTTGTTGCTCAGGCTGGACTGCAGTGGCACGATCTCAGCTCACTGCAACCTCTGTCTCCTGGGTTCAAGCAATTCTCCTGCCTCATCCTCCCAAGAAGCTGGGATTACAGGCGTCCACCACCATACCCAGCTAATTTTTTGTATTTTTAGTAGAGGTGGCGTTTCATCATGTTGGCCAGGCTGGTCTTGAACTCCTGACCTCAAGTGATCCGTCCCACCTTGGCCTCCCATAGTGCTGGAATTACAGGCGTGAGCCACCGCACCCAGCCATTTAAAATCTTAATTACCTATTTCTGGTCAGAGCTCATGTCTTTGCTTAATATGCAAGGACTTGCTCTGTTTCAGCAAAATGTTTCCATCAGTAGCTTTAATAAAGCTATCATCTAGGATAGATGTGTTCACATAGCCAGTTTTAACTAAAGACAGTTTATCATGATGTTTACAGTTTTCTTACTTCGTATTCTTCAATTTTTCTCTCATTACCAGTCATTGTTCGTGAACGTGGTAAGTTTCAGTTTCTGGCCTGAGTTCCTACCATGTGTGTGAATCCTAGGAGATCTCATTTTAATTGCCTCAGAAACATTTTAGGCTTGGTGGTTGCATGTTGAGTTGAATTCAGCAGTTTGGTGCTTAATTAAAGAAGTGTCTTCCATCTGTAAAGCATGGGTTATGGACCGTGAGCCATTTACTCTCCTTACCCAGTTGTCTTCATTACAAATGCATTTGTTGGGCATTGTGCTCTGCAGCCTCAGCTCAGTTTAATCAGGCTTTTCACCATTCATCCAGAGTTCCTTTTCCAAACCATTCTGACACAACTCCTTTATCATCTGTGTAGTCACTTGCATTAGAAAGTATTCTCTGTTGGGAAGCCAAACCGATGCTCATCAACATTTTATGTTTTCAAGGTGAAAAAGTACTCCAGAATGACGAGTTCACGCGTGATCTCTTTAGATTCCTACAGTTACTTTGTGAGGGACATAACAGTGGTGAGTGGAACAGATTGATCTGCCAAGGAAACACAGCACTCAGGGACAAAACTAAAATTCCATTCAGTAGGCCCCCATTTGATGCAACTAGTTGTTAACTCGAGGACATCAGTTAATGCGTTCCTCAATAAGAAACTATGTAAATATCATGGCTAGTGATACTTAGTGCCACCAAAGCTAAGCTGCTTCCAGAATCTTTAGATGAGAAATCTAAATACCCAGCCCTTTCCATCTAGCCCGTTGGGGCTCATTAAGTCCAGTTTCTGGTGTCGGCAGGTTGGGGGGTGCTCAGAGCAGAGCTCTGCCCTGCAGGATCTGCCATGATCCAAACATGGTATTCTTGTAAGCCTTTTCACATAGAATGTCTTATCTGAGCTCAGCTGAGAGGGCATGCCTGGCCCCCTTGGCACGGCAGGGACAAGCTCTGACCCAGCACTGGTGCTCTCAGACTTTCAGAACTTCCTGCGGACTCAGATGGGTAACACGACCACCGTGAATGTCATCATCAGCACTGTGGACTACCTTCTGCGTCTGCAGGTGAGTGGGAGGGCCTTGGACAATGGGACCTCTCACCTTTGCTTCCAAAAGATAAACACGGTTAGACAGGGTCAGGGACAGCCCAGGATATGGTTAGACCCCCATAAGGAAGGCGTTGTAATGTATATCCACAGATGCATGGGAAGTCCAGCGTCCAAACAGTACATTTGAAGACAGAAGTGGGAGACGTGGTTAAACGCCAAATCATCTGTTATAAAATGCTGGTTTACTTTAGTTTTGCCAGTGAAAACCGATCTGTGGTGCTATAAAACAATCAAGAGCTATAAGACAACCAAAAGCTCTGAAATAACCTGTGAATGAGAACAGATTTCACTAGAAAAAAAGACTTACACAAGATGATAGGAATAGGATGAGTTTACAAGTTTGTGTTGAGAAGTCAGATGGTTTGTTTCAAGGGAGTCCAAATTATGTTGAGAAAATCTCTACGAACATATTAACAAAAAGAGATTTTTTTTTTCCTTTTTGCTGATTCCTCATCCTGGTTCTGCCACTTACTGGTTTGTAACCTAGAGCAATCTATTTAACGTGCCTGTGTTCCAGTTTTTTCATCAGTAAAAGGGGTAGGACCTATGCCATAGGTGGTAGTAAAGACTGAGAGGTTGAATACAGGTATACCTCATTTTATTGCAGTTGATTTGACTGTGCTTCACAGATGCTGTGTGTTTTACAAAGCGAAGGTTTGTGGTAACCCTGCATCAAGCAAGTCTATCTGTGCCGTTTTACCAACAGCATGTACTGACTTGGTGTCTCTGTCACATTTTGATGATTCTCACAATATTTCAGACTTTTCACTATTACACTTGTAAGGTGATCAGTGATCTTCGATGTTACTATCGTAATTGTTTTGGGGTGCCATGAAATATGCCCATGTAAGACAGCAAACTTAATCAATGTTGCACGTGTTCTGACCACTCCACCAACTGTTCCTCCTCCTCCTCAGGCCTGCCTATTCCCTGAGACATAACAGTGTTGAAGTTAGGTCAGTTAATAACCCTACAGTGGCCTCTGAGTGTTCAAGTGAAAGGATGAGTCACATGTCTCCCACTTTAAATCAAAAGCTAGAAATGATTAAGCTTAGGAAGGAAGGCATGTTGAAAGCTAAGACAGGCCAAAAGCTAGGCCCCTTGCACTAAGCAGCCAAGCTATGCAAAGAAAAAGTTATTAAAGGACATTAAAAATGAGGGCTGCCTCAGTGAACATATGAATGATAAGATAGCAAAACACCCTTACTACTGAGATGGGGACAGTGCGAGTGGTCTGGATAGGTCAAACCAGCCACAACATTGTCGTAGGCCAAAATCTAATCTAGAGCAGGGCTCTAACTCTCTTCAATTCTGTGAAGGCTGAGAGAGGTGAGGAAGCTGCCTGAGAACAGTTTGAAGCTAGCAGAGTTTGGTTCATGAGCTTTAGGGAAGGAAGTCATCTCCATAACAAAAGTATAAGGTAAAGCAGCAAGTGCAGATGTAGAAGCTGCAGCAAGTTATCCAGAAGATCTAGCTAGGATAATTGATGAAGGTGGTCACACTAAACAACAGATTTCCCGCATACATGAAACAGCCTTCTCCTGGAAGAGGGATACCATCTAGGACTTTCATAGTTAAGAGAGGACAAGCCAATACCTCACTTCAGAGCTTCAAAGGACAGGCTGACTTTCTTATCAGGGGCAGTCCAGCTGGTAGCTTTAAGTTGAAGCCACTGCTCGTTTACTATTCCAAAAATCCTAGGGCCCTTAAGAATTATGGTAAATCTACTCTGCCCATGCTCTATGTATGGAAAAACAAAGCTTGGACTGTCATCGTTTACGGCATGGTTTACTATTTTAAGCCCACTCTTGACACCCACTGCTCAGAAAAAAAAAAGATTCCTTTCAAAATATTACTGTTCGTTGACCATGCACCTGGTTCCAAGAGCTATATACAAGGAAATGAATCCTGTTTTCATGCCTGCTAATACAACATTTATTCTGCAGCCCATGGATCAAGGAGTAATTTTGACTTGCAAGTCCTTGTTTTTTAAGAAATGCATTTTGTAAGGCTACAGCTGCTATAGATAGTGATTCCTCTGATGGATCTGGGCAAGGTAAGTTGAAAACCTTCTGGAAAAGATTCAACATTGTAGATATCATTAAAAAAACACTGTGGGCCAGACGCAGTGGCTCACATCTGTAATCCTAGCACTTTGAGAGGCCGAAGCAGGCAGATCACAAGGTCAGGAGATCGAGACCATCCTGACTAACGTGGTGAAACCCCGTCTCTACTAAAAATAAAAAAAAAAATTAGCCAGGCGTGGTGGCAGGTGCCTGTAGTCCCAGCTACTCAGGAGGCTGAGGCAGAAGAATGGCGTGAACCCGGGAGGTGGAGCTTGCAGTGAGCCAGGATCATACCACTGCACTCCAGCCTGGGCGACAGAGCAAGACTGCATCTCAAAAAAAAAAGAAGAAGAAAAAAATTGTGATTCGTGGGAGAAGGTCAAAATATCAACATTAACAGGAGTTGAGGAAGTTGATTGCAACCCTTGTGGATGATTTGGAGGGGTTCAAGACTTCAGTGGAGGAAATAACTGCAGATGTGTTGGAAATAGCAAGAGAACTAGGATAAGTAGTGGAGCCTGAAGAACATAAACCTGAATTGCTGCAATCTCATGATCAAACTTTGACAAATGAAGAGTTGCCTCTCATGGATGAGCAAAGAAAGTGGTTTCTTGAGATGGAATCTTGCTGGTGAAAACACTCTAAACATTGTTGAAATGCCAAAAGGGATTTAAAATATTACATAAACTTAGTTCATAAAGGAGTGGCAGGGTTTGAGAAGATTGGCTCCAATTTTGAAAGAAGTTCTGTGGGTAAAATGCTATCAAACAGTACATGCTACAGAGAAATCTTTCATGAAAGGAAGTCAATTGATGCAGTTAGCATTGTCTTATTTTAAGAAATTGCCACAGCCACCTCAACCTTCAGCAGCCACCACCCTGTTCAGTAGTCAGTGGCCATCAACATCAAGGCAAGGCCGTTCACCAGCAAAAAGATGGTGGAACTTACAACTTGCTGAGAGCTCAGATGATTGTTAGCACTTTTTAGCCATAAGTATTTTTTTAATGATGGCATGTACATTGTGTTTTAAAGACATAATGCTGTTGCACACTTAAGAGACTACAGCATATTGTAAACATAATTTTTCATGTGCACTGAGAAATCAACATTTTGTACAACTCACTTTATTGTAATATTCACTTTACTGTAGTTTATCTGTAATCAAACTCAGATTATCTCTGAATCTCTGATCTATGCCCGTATATGTAATGTACTCAGAACAATGTCTGGCACTTACAATGTTAGCTGTTACGTTGTTGCTGTTATTATGATTATTTGGATAATTACCATTATCTTCACATATTTCACATTGAATAAATTATCCTATTTCATAGTCTCCCAGTTCCAGCTGAAGGCAGTCCTCACTCCTATCTGTTCTTTCCTCTGGAGGGATATTTGTGCTTGAAAGATTCTAGAGGTCAAGTATCTCTGCGCTTCTTTACAAGGTCTCTGGCTCCTGTCAGAGCAAAGAGGTCATAGAGATGCAGGATTCTCATGTACCCTTCCCAAACACCGAGTTTAGCTTCACTGACTGAAGTCTGAGAAATACTAAGTTCTACTCATTTGTTTTTAGGAATCAATCAGTGATTTCTACTGGTATTATTCAGGGAAGGACATCATTGATGAATCCGGACAGCACAATTTTTCCAAAGCTCTGGCAGTCACCAAGCAGATTTTCAATTCTCTTACAGAATACATCCAGGTATGTGCTACAGAGTGCATGGCTGAAAGCAAAGAGAACATTGTTGATATGCATATATTCTATATTCCCTACAGAATACTTGATTGTACACAGTGCACCATCTATCTAGCCCTAATGCTGACAATGTTTACTTTCTATAAATAGGAAGCAATAGTACCTGCATTCCACAAGAAGCTATAGTTTGGGGTCCCCCAACTAGACCTGTTTATAGTGTTCACACTTTATTTGCATTTATCTAGTTACATTTTGCTTTCCCTCCTAAACTAAAAATTTTTCATGGAAAGAAAATGTCTTACTCAACTTAAAATTCTTTATATCTAGAACAATGTCTGGCATATATCTGTTCAGTAAGCATGGAGAGTGGAGTGGAGAAATGATTCATAGAATGAAGGAATTAAGGGATAAATGATGTTTTCTTGATACTATGAGATTAAAAACAGGATCCATGAGCTCCTACCGATTTGTCAGAAACTAACTCTGGAAGAAGTAACCTCAGAAGCACACAAACTACATGCAGTGGCGGTCAAATCTGCAAGTGAATTTCATGTTAAATGTCTAGGTCTTGCAGCAGTCTTTCTCTGTTGGTAGCATTTTCTATTCATTGTCTATGGTGGTCTAGCTATTTTGGAAAAGGAACAGAGGATATATTCAGGCATAATTTGCTATAAAATTAGTAGGCATATCATTACCCTCTGTGATACAAGATTTTTTAAAAGCAAAAGTAATACTTCATCTTCAGATTACCATAATCAGGAGACTTATGAACAGGGCTTTTATTCATTCATTCAACAAAACGCTCAGCTTGTACTCTGTGCTGTGGTTCATGAAAAGAAGCACAGTATATTGCCTCTACCCATAAAGAGTTTACAATGTAATTGAGAAAATACATATGCACAAGGAAAATTATTCAATATAAGATGATCATACGGCCGGGTGCGGTGGCTCACGCCTGTAATCCTAACACTTTGGGAGGCTGAGGCGGGTGGATTGTCTGAGCTCAGGAGTTTGAGACCAGCCTGGGCAACATGGTGCAACTGCGTCTCTACTAAAATACAAAAAATTAGCCAGGCATGGTGGTGTGCGCATGTAGTCCCCGCTATTTGGGAGCCTGAGGCAGGAGAATCACTTGAACCCAGAAGGCAGAGGTTGCAGTGAGCTGAGATCACACGGCTGCATTCCAACCTGGGCAACAGAGCGAGAATCAGTATAAATAAATAAATTAATTAAATAAATCATACATGATTTAAAATAATCATACATACTGTGCTTAAGAACCACATATGTGGCTAGGCGCGGTGGCTCACGCAAGTAATCCCAGCTCTTTGGGAGGCCGAGGTGGGCAGATCCCCTGAGGTCAGGAGTTCAAGACCAGCCTGGCCAACAAGGTGAAACCCCATCTCTACTAAAAAATAAAAAATTAGCTGGGTGCCTGTAATCCCAGCTACTTGGGAAGCTGAGGCAGGGAGAATTGCTTGAACCCTGGAGGCGGAGCTTGCAGTGAGCCAAGATTATGCCACTGCACTCCAGCATGGGTGACAGAGCAAGACTCCGTCAAAAAAAAAAAAAAACCCCACGTATGTATGAGTTCAGAGGAAAGCAAGCCCCTTAAGAGCCTAGGGGCCCAGGTGTGGTGGCTCACTGGGGCCTGTAATCCCAGCACTTTGGGAGGTCAAGGTGGGTGGATCACCTGAGGTCAGGAGTTCGAGACCAGCCTGGCCAACATGGTGAAACCCCATCTCTACTAAAAATACAAATTAGCTGGGCATGGTGGCGGGTGCCTATAATCCCAGCTGCTCAAGAGGCTAAGGCAGGACAATCACTTGAACCCAGGAGGCAGAGGTTGCAGTGAGCTGAGATGGTGCTGTTGCACTCCAGCCTGGACCACAAGAGTGAAACTCTGTCTCAAAAAAAAAAGCCGAAGGGCTCCAAGTCTCCAGAGTACCACGTAGGCTATGGATGGATGGAGAGAAGGAAGTACATTCTGTGTCAGTGATTTGGAAAAGTTAGAGATAGGATTGTGCATGGTTTTATAAGAAATAATGTCAGCAATTATATCCATCTTGCTGAAACAGAAGACATAGGTAAGGAAAGACATGGAGAATGTTTTTTACCTTTTCCCATACACCTTCATTTCTTTCCCAAAGAACATTTTTATTCCAAGAGTCCAAGAGTTTTCAGTGACTCTTTTTTTTTTTTTTTATACTTTAAGTTCTAGGGTACATGTGCATAATGTGCAGGTTTATTACATATGTATATTTGTGCCATGTTGGTGTGCTGCACCCATCAACTCGTCAGCACCCATCAATTCATCATTTATATCATGTATAACTCCCCAATGCAATCCCTCCCCCCTCCCCCCTGCCCATGATAGGCCCCAGTGTGTGATGTTCCCCTTCCCGAGTCCAAGTGATCTCATTGTTCAGTTCCCACCTATGAGTGAGAACATGCGGTGTTTGGTTTTCTCTTCTTGTGATAGTTTGCTAAGAATGATGGTTTCCAGCTGCATCCATGTCCCTACAAAGGATGCAAACTCATCCTTTTTTATGGCCGCATAGTATTCCATGGTGTATATGTGCCACATTTTCTTAATCCAGTCTGTCACAGATGGACATTTGGGTTGATTCCAAGTCTTTGCTATTGTGAATAGTGCCGCAATAAACATACGTGTGCATGTGTCTTTGTAGTAGAATAATTTATAATCCTTTGGGTATATACCCAGTAGTGGGATGGCTGGGTCATATGGTACATCTAGTTCTAGATCCTTGAGGAATTGCCATACTGTTTTCCATAATGGTTGAACTAGTTTACAATCCCACCAACAGTGTAAAAGTGTTCCTATTTCTCCACATCCTCTCCAACACCTGTTGTTTCCTGATCTTTTAATGATTGCCATTCTAGCTGGTGTGAGATGGTATCTCATTGTGGTTTTGATTTGCATTTCTCTGATGGCGAGTGATGATGAGCATTTTTTCATGTGTCTGTTGGCTGTATGAATGTCTTTTTTTGAGAAATCTCTGTTCGTATCCTTTCCCCACTTTTTGATGGGGTTGTTTGTTTTTTTCTTGTATATTTGTTTGAGTTCTTTGTAGATTCTGGATATTAGCCCTTTGTCAGATGAGTAGATTGCAAAAATTTTCTCCCATTCTGTAGGCTGCCTGTTCACTCTGATGGTAGTTTCTTTTGCTGTGCAGAAGCTCTTTAGTTTAATTAGATCCCATTTGTCAATTTTGGCTTTTGCTGCTGTTGCTTTTGGTGTTTTAGACATGAAGTCCTTGCCCATGCCTATGTCCTGAATGGTACTACCTAGATTTTCTTCTAGGGTTTTTATGGTATTAGGTCTAACATTTAAGTCTCTAATCCATCTTGAATTAATCTTTGTATAAGGAGTAAGGAAAGGATCCAGTTTCAGCTTTCTACTTATGGCTAGCCAATTTTCCCAGCACCATTTATTAAATAGGGAATCCTTTCCCCATTTCTTGTTTCTCTCAGGTTTGTCAAAGATCAGATGGCTGTAGATGTGTGGTATTATTTCTGAGGACTCTGTTCTGTTCCATTGGTCTATAGCTCTGTTTTGTTACCAGTACCATGCTGTTTTGGTTACTGTAGCCTTGTAGTATAGTTTGAAGTCAGGTAGCGTGATGCCTCCAGCTTTGTCCTTTTGACTTAGGATTGTCTTGGCAATGCGGGCTCTTTTTTGGTTCCATATGAACTTTAAAGCAGTTTTTTCCAATTCTGCGAAGAAACTCATTGTGGTAGCTTGATGGGGATGGCATTGAATCTATAAATAACCTTGGGCAGTATGGCCATTTTCACGATATTGATTCTTCCTATCCATGAGCATGGTATGTTCTTCCATTTGTTTGTGTCCTCTTTGATTTCACTGAGCAGTGGTTTGTAGTTCTCCTTGAAGAGGTCCTTTACATCCCTTGTAAGTTGGATTCCTAGGTATTTTATTCTCTTTGAAGCAATTGTGAATGGAGGTTCATTCCTGACTTGGCTCTCTGCTTGTCTGTTACTGGTGTATAAGAATGCTTGTGATTTTTGCACATTAATTTTGTATCCTGAGACTTTGCTGAAGTTGCTTATCAGCTTAAGGAGATTTTGGGCTGAGACGATGGGGTTTTCTAAATATACAATCATGTCATTTGCAAACAGGGACAATTTGACTTCTTCTTTTCCTAACTGAATACCCTTGATTTCTTTCTCTTGCCTGATTGCCCTAGCCAGAACTTCCAACACTATGTTGAATAGGAGTGGTGAGAGAGGGCATCCCTGTCTTGTACCAGTTTTCAAAGGGAATTTTTCCAGTTTTTGCCCATTCAGTATGATATTAGCTGTGGGTTTGTCATAAATAGCTCTTATTATTTTGAGGTACGTTCCATCAATACCGAATTTATTGAGTGTTTTTAGCATGAAGGGCTGTTGAATTTTGTCAAAAGCCTTTTCTGCATCTATTGAGATAATCATGTGGTTCTTGACTTTGGTTCTGTTTATATGCTGGATTATGTTTATTGATTTGCGAATGTTGAACCAGCCTTGCATCCCAGGGATGAAGCCCACTTGATCATGGTGGATAAGCTTTTTGATGTGCTGCTGAATCCGGTTTGCCAGTATTTTATTGAGGATTTTTGCATCGATGTTCATCAGGGATATTGGTCTAAAATTCTCTTTTTTTGATGTGTCTCTGCCAGGCTTTGGTATCAGGATGATGTTGGCCTCATAAAATGAGTTAGGGAGGATTCCCTCTTTTTCTGTTGATTGGAATAGTTTCAGAAGGAATGGTACCAGCCTCCTCCTTGTACCTCTGGTAGAATTCAGCTGTGAATCCGTCTGGTCCTGGACTTTTTTTGGTGGGTAGGCTATTAATTGTTGCCTCAATTTCAGAGCCTGCTATTGGTCTATTCAGGGATTCAACTTCTTCCTGGTTTAGTCTTGGGAGAGTGTAAGTGTCCAGGAAATTATCCATTTCTTCTAGATTTTCTAGTTGATTTGCGTAGAGGTGTTTATAGTATTCTCTGATGGTAGTTTGTATTTCTGTGGGGTCGGTGGTGATATCCCCTTTATCATTTTTTATTGTGTCTATTTGATTCCTCTATCTTTTCTTCTTTATTAGTCTTGCTAGCGGTCTGTCAATTTTGTTGATCTTTTCAAAAAACCAACTCCTGGATTCATTGATTTTTTGGAGGGTTTTTTGTGTCTCTGTCTCCTTCAGTTCTGCTCTGATCTTAGTTATTTCTTGCCTTCTGCTAGCTTTTGAATGTGTTTGCTCTTGCCTCTCTAGTTCTTTTAATTGTGATGTTAGAGTGTCAATTTTAGATCTTTCCTGCTTTCTCTTGTGGGCATTTAGTGCTATAAATTTCCCTCTACACACTGCTTTAAATGTGTCCCAGAGATTCTGGTATGTTGTATCTTTGTTCTCATTGGTTTCAAAGAACATCTTTATTTCTGCCTTCATTTCGTTATGTACCCAGTAGTCATTCAGGAGCAGGTTGTTCAGTTTCCATGTAGTTGAGCAGTTTTGATTGAGTTTCTTAATCCTGAGTTCTAGTTTGCTTGCACTGTGGTCTGAGAGACAGTTTGTTATAATTTCTGTTCTTTTACATTTGCTGAGGAGTGCTTTACTTCCAATTATGTGGTCAGTTTTGGAATAAGTGTGATGTGGTGCTGAGAAGAATGTATATTCTGTTGATTTGGGGTGGAGAGTTCTATAGATGTCTATTAGGTCCGCTTGGTGCAGAGATGAGTTCAATTCCTGGATATCTTTGTTAACTTTCTGTCTCGTTGACCTGTCTAATGTTGACAGTGGAGTGTTGAAGTCTCCCATTATTATTGTATGGGAGTCTAAGTCTCTTTGTAAGTCTCTAAGGACTTGCTTTATGAATCTGGGTGCTCCTGTATTGGGTGCATGTATATTTAGGAGAGTTAGCTCTTCCTGTTGAATTGATCCCTTTACCATTATGTAATGGCCTTCTTTGTCTCTTTTGATCTTTGATGGTTTAAAGTCTGTTTTATCAGAGACTAGTATTGCAACCCCTGCTTTTTTTTGTTCTCCATTTGCTTGGTAGATCTTCCTCCATCCCTTTATTTTGAGCCTATGTATGTCTCTGCATGTGAGATGGGTCTCCTGAATACAGCAGACTGATGGGTCTTGACTCTTTATCCAGTTTGCCAGTCTGTGTCTTTTAATTGGAGCGTTTAGTCCATTTACATTTAAGGTTAATATTGTTATGTGTGAACTTGATCCTGCCATTATGATATTAACTGGTTATTTTGCTCGTTAGTTGATGCAGTTTCTTCCTAGCCTCGATGGTCTTTACATTTTGGCATGTTTTTGCAATGGCTGGTACCGGTTGTTCCTTTCCATGTTTAGGGCTTCCTTCGGGGTCTCTTGTAAGGCAGGCCTGGTGGTGACAAAATCTCTAAGCATTTGCTTATCTGTAAAGGATTTTATTTCTCCTTCACTTACGAAACTTAGTTTGGCTAGATATGAAATTCTGGGTTGAAAATTCTTTTCTTTAAGAACGTTGAATATTGGCCCCCACTCTCTTCTGGCTTGTAGAGTTTCTGCCGAGAGATCTGCTGTTAGTCTGATGGGCTTCCCTTTGTGGGTAACCTGACCTTTCTCTCTGGCTGCCCTTAAGATTTTTTCCTTCATTTCAACTTTGGTGAATCTGGCAATTATGTGTCTTGGAGTTGCTCTTCTCGAGGAGTATCTTTGTGGTGTTCTCTGTATTTCCTGAATTTGAATGTTGGCCTGCCCTACTAGGTTGGGGAAGTTCTCCTGGATGATATCCTGAAGAGTGTTTTCCAACTTGGTTCCATTCTCCCCCTCACTTTCAGGCACCCCAATCAGACGTAGATTTGGTCTTTTTACATAATCCCATACTTCTTGCAGGCTTTGTTCATTTCTTTTTCTTCTTTTTTCTTTTGGTTTCTCTTCTCGCTTCATTTCATTCATTTGATCCTCAATCGCTGATACTCTTTCTTCCAGTTGATCGAGTCGGTTACTGAAGCTTGTGCATTTGTCACGTATTTCTCGTGTCATGGTTTTCACCTCTGTCATTTCGTTTATGACCTTCTCTGCATTAATTAGTCTAGCTGTCAATTCTTCCACTCTTTTTTCAAGATTTTGAGTTTCTTTGCGCTGGGTACGTAATTCCTCCTTTAGCTCTGAGAAGTTTGATGGACTGAAGCCTTCTTCTCTCATCTCGTCAAAGTCATTCTCTGACCAGCTTCGATCTGTTGCTGGCGATGGGCTGCGCTCCTTTGCAGGGGGAGATGCGCTCTTATTTTTTGAATTTCCAGCTTTTCTGCCCTGCTTTTTCCCCATCTTTGTGGTTTTATCTGTCTCTGGTCTTTGATGATGGTGACGTACTGATGGGGTTTTGGTATAGGTGTCCTTCCTGTTTGATAGTTTTCCTTCTGACAGTCAGGACCCTCAGCTATAGGTCTGTTGGAGATTGCTTGAGATCCACTCCAGACCCTGTTTGCCTGGGTATCAGCAGCAGAGGTTGCAGAAGATAGAATATTGCTGAACAGCGAATGTACCTGTCTGATTCTTACTTTGGAAGCTTCCTCTCAGGGGTGTACTCCACCCTGTGAGGTGTGGGGTGTCAGACTGCCCCTAGTGGGGGATGTCTCCCACTGAGGCTACTCAGGGGTCAGGGACCCACTTGAGCAGGCAGTCTGTCCGTTCTCAGATCTCAACCTCCGTGTTGGGAGATCCACTGCTCTCTTTAAAGCTGTCAGACAGAGTCGTTCGCGTCTGCTCAGGCCTCTGTTGCTTCCCCTGTTGTTTTTTTACCTGAGCCCTGCCCCCAGAGGTGGAGTCTATAGAGACAGGCAGGTTTCCTTGAGCTGCTGTGAGCTCCACCCAGTTCGAGCTTCCCAGCGGCTTTGTTTAACTACTTAAGCCTCAGCAATGGTGGGCGCCCCTCCCCCAGCCTCGCTGCTGCCTCGCGGTTAGATCGCCGCAGACTGCTGTGTTAACAATGAGGGAGGCTCCGTGGGCGTGGGACCCTCCCGGCCAGGTGAGGGATATATTCTTCTGGTGTGCCCGTTTGCTTAGAGCGCGGTATTGGGGTGGGAGTTACCCGATTTTCCAGGTGTTGTGTGTCTCAGTTCCCCTGGCTAGGAAAAGGGATACCCTTCCCCCTTGCGCTTCCCAGGTGAGGCGATGCCTCGCCCTGCTTCATCTCTCGCTGGTCAGGCTGCAGCAACTGACCAGCACCGATTGTCCGGCACTCCCTAGTGAGATGACCCCAGTACCTCAGTTGAAGATGCAGAAATCACCGGTCTTCTGTGTCGCTCGCGCTGGGAGTTGGAGACTGGAGCTGTTCCTATTCGGCCATCTTGCTCCGAAGATCAGTGACTCTTTTTTTTACTGGTGATGTGACTGAGCCAAAACTTGTTCTATGAAAAATATTAAATTATCATCAAATAAAGATCCATGTGATGAGCCAGCTGGCACCATCAGATCATATTTGCTCATTAAAAGAAACACAAAACTAAGACTGTCAACTTGAAAGGGAGGATTTTGAGGGGAGATGTATCCTTGTCACTCAAGCATTATAAGGACATAAAGAGATAAACCTAAAAACAAGTTACTGAAGTTTCACAAAATGCAGTGTACCTAAGGAGATCATTGAATATATTTGATAAGCATCTGATTTGATCTCTGCAAAATCCATCCTCATCTTCAGAAGTTCCCGTGGAGCACGAACCCAAAAGTAAAGGAGAAGCTCATTTTTGGTGAATGTGTTTCTTTCAGCAACCAGCTTTGTTCCAGAAATAATCTAAAGGTTTCTAGGGATCAGACACTGAATGTACATAAACAGTGATTTTTAACAAACTCGTGGTTTGGGAATGCAGGCAGTATTTCTCCTGCTCACCTTTTCAACCTTGGGAATCCTGCCAAGACGTTTCTAGAAATTAGGGTAATATATGTGTTCCTTTTAGAACTTTCTTACTAATTCGGAGATTGGTTAAAGGGTAGAGAAAATAGACTGTAAAGAAAAGATAAGAAATGTTGGCTCAATAATGATCTTCAAAAATAGTGAGATTATTGACCACGCACTGTGGCTCATGCCTGTAATCCCAGCACTTTGGGAGGCTAAGGCAGGTGGATCACTTGAGACCAGGAGTTTGAGACCAACCTGACCAACATGACAAAACCCTGTCTCTATTAAAAATACAAAACAATCAGCCAGGCATGGTGGCACATGCCTGTAATCTCAGCTACTTGGGAGGCTGAGTCACAAGAATCATTTGAACCCAGTGGGCAGAGGCTGCAGTGAGCTGAGATCATGCCACTGCACTCCAGCCTGGGTGACAGAGAGAGACTGTCTTAAACACACACACATACACACACACACGCACACACACACAGAGTGAGATTATTAACATGGAAAATGCAAACTAAGTTATTCCTCTACATTTGACTTTCAGAAAAGTTTGTTAGAGATGCTATTATATCTGAAGTTTAGGTTAATAAGAAAATCCTAGAAGTGGTTGAATGCTTAGATTATTAGACAGATTTTTTTTTTTTTTTTTTTTTTTTTTTTACTTAATTGGATAGCTGTGTGGTTATCAGCATGTGTAACTTTGCCTGGAAACAATAGGCAGATGAGGGCCTGGTTTTCACACTGCTTCACAGCACTCTTGAGTTCCTCCAAAGGCCTCTGAGGCCAAGGTGAGGGTGGGGAGCGTGCCCTTCAGCCCTGTGTCAACCACAGCATTTCCCTGTTTTAAATATTGTTCTCCAGTGTAAGCTTTCATTTTAAGAACTCATTCTGAGGCTAAAAGAAAGTCTCTGAAAATCGCTGGACTGTGAAATCCCTAGTGGTTTTTCCTAGATATGGTATCCTATAATCAGGAAAAGAAAAAGGTAATATCTTGGGAAAATACCGAGCTGTGAAATACTTGACTTTTGGAAAGTCTGTCTGCTCATATGAGTAGGTATCAGATGCCCTTGCTAGGCAGGTTTCGGTGCAACTTGTGATGCTGAAGTGACGTAAGAATGTCCTCTTCTCCACAGGGCCCTTGCATTGGTAATCAGCAGAGCCTGGCTCACAGCAGGCTGTGGGATGCCGTGGTTGGCTTCCTCCATGTCTTTGCTAATATGCAGATGAAACTGTCTCAGGTACTGTGGCCCATTCCCTGCATGTGTCATTGTTGTGAAATGCTAAGTCGGTCCTCACTCCTTGGTGTTCCCATTGTGATGTGGCTGCTTGATCAAAGGCTGGACAAGTCATGCATATTAGGTCTCAGTTTTTTAAACTGAAGGCCAAAATGGGAGACAGAAACGGATGCCTCCGGGGGGGGTCCCAGACAGGCTTTTGCATGAATGCAGCTTCCTTCTTTGTGTCTCACCAACCTACCCTTTTTATTATTGTCTCAACATTTGCTTTCTATGGTGCTAATCCTTTCTGCTTCCTTGTCACTGTTTTGTCAACTTATAAACACTCCCTACCAGCCCCATCCGTCCATCTGTCCCATGTTGCATGTCTCTGTAATCCACATCCCTCTTCTCTCTCACCCCTGCTTCCTTCCTCCCTCCCTCCCTGTCTCTGCCTCTCCTTCTCACTCCCCATCTCTCTGGCAAGATGAATCAGAACCGCTCAGAGCATTTATTATGAACAAATAAATGTAGCATATGTAGCAGTTTATTGCCTCTCTCCATGGCAACACCTGAGGGAGGCCTTCAGGAGGTATTTGAGGCCGATTAGAGTAACATTTGCAGCTTTAACTTAAATCATGTGTATCTGAAATTTTCAAGGCTGTCACATCTGCCTCCTCTCTTCTGGAATGTGCGATTTAACCTTTCATTTTTCCCCTTTTGACTCTGGCCTTATGGGAGGAGAGAGTTCCTGGGAGGGCTGCCAGTTTGACAGTAAGCTGTCCATTCCTACGTCAGCTGGGCAGTGTGGTGCAGAGTCTCGAGACGAGAGCCCTGGCCCTGCCACCTCCTCACCAGTGACTTTTGGAAAGCCACTTTCCCTTTCTGGTTTTGGTTTCATCATCTCTAAAATATTCAAAGTTAGAATAAGTGATCTCTGAGGTTTCTTCCCAGCTCTGATATCCTACACTTCTGTGATATTTTGTACATAGCTGTGGTACACACCATAGGTGATGAAGATTCCTTTGAAAGTTGAAGGGCTAGGCAAAGAGTTATGGTTGGGTGTTTGGTTTTTGGGTTTTTTTTTTTTCCTTTTTTCTTTTCTTTTTCTTTCTTTTTGTTTTTGTTTGTTTTTTTTTTTGTTGTTGTTGTTGTTGTTGTTGTTTTTTGAGTGGGGGTCTGTAAAAGGTATGTGACTCAGAATACATTTTTAATTGAATCTCCAGATTGCCCACCTCAGATCTTCCAAGAATTGTTTTCTACTGTGACGTAGGGTATAAAAGTATGGAGTTAGCTTAGTAATGCTCTTCCTGCATTGCTGAAATTAAAACCAAACAGACTAGTATCAAAACCATCCAGAGGAATAGCCTCCATTTTATTCCATTAAAGGGACAAGTGGCACCCAGATCACCACCACCTAGAATTAGGAGACTCTAAATTAATCCGGAAAGAAAGGAGAACCCACTTGGTGATTATAACCTTGACACCTTTGCCAGATGTCCAGTGTTCCCATAAAGCTCACTGGTAGTTCTCCAGTGTAGAAAATGACAGCATAAGCTACCAGAGATACCTGAAGGCTCTTTGGTGCATTGGGTTGTTCAGTTGTTTTGGACAACACTTGGTATATCTGCCACACTGTACTAATAAAAGGAAAAACGTAAAGGAGCTTTGTTGGATGAGTCCTGCTACAGTGAGTCTCCCGGTGCTGCAAACAGTGGACGATAAGGCATCCTCATTGAGAATGAGAAGGAAGCTTTTTCCTGACACTGATGCAGCCTGCACCTAACCTTTCCAGAGCAGGCTCTTCTTGCTCACTGCCCTGTACTTTATCGAGGGATCAGATAGCTCAGGGGTATCTCCTGTTTCTGTTCTAGGATTCCAGTCAGATCGAGCTGCTGAAGGAACTCTTGGATCTCCTTCAGGACATGGTGGTGATGCTTCTGTCCCTCCTGGAAGGTTGGGCTGTTTGGTATAACTAGGCCTTCACACAACTGTAATTGGTCTGAGCACTAACCTTACTGATCCTGCAGATTATCCTTCTGGCAGGTCACTGATGCCATATGACATTGGTCAGAAAGCCAAATTTTCAGAAACAAAAAATAAAATGAGGGGCACCTGGCCTGATGGACGAAGCCTGAAATCAATTGATTTTCTATCAGTAGGAAAGCCAGAATGAACTGGGGAAAACTCCAAGCTTTGCTCTTCCCTATCCTCTCCCTCTCCCCATTGCTTTTCAACACATCTGGCTGCCAGTGTGTATGCCAGCCATCTAGTTGGGCACCCTCCTAGGTCTAAGGGGATCAGAGGGACACCATGTATCCCTATGTGTCCCCGATAATCTGATAATGAAACCACTTCCCAGGCCCCAAGCCATGTTAAAGGCAGTGGTGTGGCCACCTCCTTCTTCCCTTTGTCTCTTTCCCCCTTGGCTCCTAGTGGTGTAGTCTTTATGGCTTGCTGCTCCCTCCTACATCATCACGGTCAGAGAAGAGCTGACTAATTTGGCACAAAAGTCTTCTAAAACTAGCTACCTGACAATTTACATGATGGCTTGGGTTTATTTATATATTTGTATGTCTTTTTGAACCTGCCTCACAGGGAATGTGGTAAATGGCACCATTGGCAAGCAGATGGTTGACACACTGGTAGAATCATCTACCAATGTAGAAATGATCTTGAAATTCTTTGACATGTTCTTGAAACTTAAAGACTTAACCAGCTCAGACACCTTCAAAGAATACGACCCAGATGGTAAAGGAATTATCTCCAAAAGAGAATTCCAGAAGGCCATGGAAGGGCAAAAACAGTACACGCAGTCAGAGATTGACTTTCTCCTTTCGTGTGCAGACGCTGATGAGAATGACATGTTTAATTACATTGATTTTGTAGACCGGTTCCATGAGCCGGCCAAGGACATAGGGTTTAATGTGGCTGTGTTATTGACAAATCTTTCTGAACACATGCCAAACGATTCCCGCCTGAAGTGTCTGTTGGGCCCAGCAGAAAGTGTGCTAAATTACTTCGAACCCTACCTAGGACGCATCGAGATCATGGGTGGGGCCAAGAAAATTGAGCGTGTTTATTTTGAAATCAGTGAGTCCAGTCGCACTCAGTGGGAGAAGCCCCAGGTGAAGGAATCTAAGCGACAGTTCATTTTTGATGTTGTCAACGAAGGTGGGGAGCAGGAAAAGATGGAGCTGTTTGTGAACTTCTGTGAGGACACCATCTTTGAAATGCAGTTAGCATCTCAGATCTCTGAATCCGATTCAGCAGACAGGCCAGAAGAGGAGGAAGAAGATGAAGATTCTTCTTACGTGTTAGAAATTGCGGGTGAAGAGGAGGAAGACGGGTCTTTCGAGCCGGCCTCTGCATTTGCAATGGCCTGTGCCTCTGTGAAGAGGAATGTTGCCGACTTTCTGAAGAGAGCAACCCTGAAGAACCTCAGGAAGCAGTACAGGAACGTGAAAAAGATGACTGCGAAGGAGCTGGTGAAGGTGCTCTGCTCCTTTTTCTGGATGCTGTTCCTGGGGCTATTCCAGATGCTCTTCACCATCCTGGGAGGAATCTTTCAGGTCCTCTGGAGCACAGTGTTTGGAGGGGGCCTGGTAGAAGGGGCAAAGAACATCAGAGTGACCAAGATCCTGGGTGACATGCCTGACCCAACCCAATTTGGTATCCATGATGACACTATGGAGGCTGAGAGGGCAGAGGTGATGGAGCCAGGTATCACCACTGAACTAGTACACTTCATAAAGGGGGAGAAGGGAGATACAGATATCATGTCAGACCTCTTTGGACTCCACCCAAAGAAAGAGGGCAGCTTAAAGCATGGGCCTGAAGTGGGTTTGGGTGACCTCTCTGAAATTATTGGCAAGGATGAACCCCCTACGTTAGAGAGCACTGTACAGAAGAAGAGGAAAGCTCAGGTACGTGCCATCTGTTTCTTTCATCTTCCTTTATCCCCAGCATAAGACTTGTCACCATATCTGGTAATCAGTACTGACACCATTTCCCCAGGAGCCAACACTCTATTAGACAGTGGTTGTGGTGTGATTATGCTGATCTTATAATTCCACCTCTGACATGTCTGCAGAAATCAAGACTTAGATGGTTATCTCAGTGTCTAATCATTGGTTGGTCTTCTAGTTTACATTGTAGAATTCAAACGTGATGGCCTGTAACACTTTGCCTCAGACTTTTATTAGAAGGTTAGTTCTCATGCTGTGCAGATGCATTCAGTGAACTGAAAGCATAGAAAATGAAGAATAACATAAAAGAAGACCTTCCTTTTGAGACCATGCTTTCTCAGTGTCATACAAGGTCAAATGATCTCTAATGATTTGGCCTCTCAATGAGTTTGATCATGCTTGGGACATTTTTATCCTTGTGATACACTCACTATTCAGTTAGTACGTCATGTCAGTCAACAATATTAAGTGAACAAGATAGCAGGAATTCAGAGCCCCTTGACCATGGAAGGTTCTGGATGTTCCCCTCTATTGTAGTATCCAATTCAGTGTCACTCTAGCATCAGAGAGAGTAGAAAAGTGTGAAAAGATCCAAGCCCAAAAACATTCATTCACTCATTCTTTCCATTCTTATTTATTGAAAAGTTAATGTGCATTTGTCACTGTTTTAGGCTCTGGGAATATGGTGGTCAATAAGAAACACACTGTCCCTACAGTTTAGTGGCGAATAAAGGCATTGGACAAGTCAAGACAAGTATAAAGAATGCTAAGAAGGAGAAATGTCAGGTACTATAGTTCTCTGTAGGAGAGAATGCTGGTTTGAAGATTCAGAGAAGAAAACATCAGAATCAGCATTCCTACAATATTATTCTGTTTTGCTCCCTGATGTAGCCCCATAAACCTAGAACACAGTTTGATATATAACAGGGTCCCATTCCAGGACTGCTATGTGCCAGCCTGTGTTCTAGGATAGGAGAATACATAGGTTTAAAGCAGAAACAACAATTTTGCTTTCATGAATCTTAACTTCTAGTGGGAGAAGACAACAAATAAGATAATTATTATTTGTGCTGCGTGTTAGAACACGTGAACATGCAATGAGTTACACAGCTAATATAGGCCCATCAGAAACAGGTAGAGGAGGTGACGGAAAAGGTGTCATCTGAGTCAAGTCCTGACAGGCAGCAGGCACATGAAAAGCTGGGGCAGGCATACTCCAGGCAGAGGATATGGTTAAGTATCCTCTGGAAGTACGCCTGGAAGGATCAGGAATGTTCCAGGAAGTCTGTGTGTTTGGGTGTGGGACATGAGTCAAATGGTACAAGAAGGGGATGAAGAGAAACACCAGGATCATGCAAGACTTACAGGCTGTGTTGAGGAGCTTGAATTTTACTCCAACTGCAGTGGTCCTCAGCCAGAGGGATTGGGATACTGGCAAGAGGATTAAAGACAAGGCAAGAAGAAGCCTGTCAGATGGAGGCAGGCTGATCAAACTTGGTTTGATCTGTGTCCCATCTCTCTGACCCCTGGATCAGTAGAACCACTGTCATGAGGCTCTCACAATGTCCTAACACAAGTTTCCTCTTTGAATTGAGTAAGTAAGAGAAGGGAGGTTGAGTTTTCAAGTTTCAAATCTTTGTCTTGGCATCTCTTCAGAGTCACTTGATATATATAGCAGGACACTTATGTTCGGTGATCCTGAGAGAAGCAGAAAAATGAAAAGCCGTTGAAATTTGTGACCAAGAAGTAAATGGCCAAGAAAATGTCTCATCATCATGACCTCGCTTCTTAGAGGAAAGCTTGACTGATTGTTGTTTTTGTCTAGGCAGCAGAGATGAAAGCAGCAAATGAAGCAGAAGGAAAAGTAGAATCCGAGAAGGCAGAGTAAGTTCTTGGTAGCATCAACTACTCTAACTGCTATGGTAGATAGTTCTTAGGCCGGGCAGAGTGGCTTACACCTGTAATCCCAGCACTTTGAGAGGTTGAGGCTGGAGGATCACTTGAACCCAGGACTTCGAGACTAGCTTAGGCATAATAATGAGACCCCATCTCTACAAAAAATACAAAAATTGCTGGGCATGGTGGTGTGCACCTGTAGTCACAGCTACTTGGGAGGCTGAGCTGGGAGGATTGCTTAAGCCCAAGAGGTTGAGGCTGCAGTGAACCAAGATCACATTACTGCACTCCAAGCTGGGTAACACAGCAAGATCCTGTCTCAAAAACCAAAAAAAAAAAAAAAAAGGAAAAAAGAAAATAAAGATAGTTATTGATAGCATCTGATATTCTGTTGCTATAGTGAATAGAAAACTTGACTTCTATCAATGCAAGCAATTATTCTGCAAGCCCTGGGTATATTTCCTTTTACCCTAGCTATATAATAAATACATTATATTCATCTTGCTAAGTTTATAATCCCACTAGCAGATCAGAGTTTCACTCTCTGGCCAGATGACTTTACAACTTCATATATTGACGACAATGATATCTAATATTTATTAAATACCTATTATTTGTCAGGCCTGTGCTCAGGTCTTTTATACAATATCTTATTAAATCTTGCCAGAAGCTTAGAAGAGTAGGTACTATTGCTTAGAAAATAAAGGGTAACTTCAGAAGGGGAAAAAAAATTGTTAAGTCTAATTTCAGAAGAAGAGTACAAACTTGTATATAGCTGATGTACACCAAGATCATGGTTCATCCAAGTGGTCGCTACTCATTAAATATAAATTTAATGTCCAGCCACTGTGGGTTGATAAAGACCTGAAGTTTCCACCCTCAGGGAATGATTCTACCTCCTGCCCCTCTCAACCCAGATTTCTCTTTAATCTCGTCTCCCGTTTTGGGCCAGACCGCCCTCCCTTCTGCCCTGCTGAGTGGGTTTCCCGTTTCTGCAGCATGGAAGATGGAGAGAAGGAAGACAAAGACAAAGAAGAGGAGCAAGCCGAGTACCTGTGGACAGAAGTAACAAAAAAGAAGAAGCGGCGGTGTGGTCAGAAGGTTGAGAAGCCGGAAGCTTTCACAGCCAATTTCTTTAAAGGGCTGGACATCTATCAGACCAAGTTACTGGTAAGTGTTCCAGCCTTGGCCCCGTCCACGGTACAGGCACTGGCCCAGGCAGATGGCAGAGAGGTGCCCCTGATTTGTTTCACTGTTTGGTCAGTGACGCTTCCTTCCCTTTCTCATTCCTACACTTTCTTCTTCCCATGTCTCTACCTGTTCCTTTTCTGTTGGAGGAAAAGAAACGAGGGAGAGCCTGGAAAGAAACACAGTCCTCCAACAGCTCTGCTATCAGCAGGGTGTCCTCTCTCACCTGTTTTCTTACCAGTCCTTAGAAAGTCTCACCTCTTTCTCCCTAGTCCTTTATGTCTATTATGTGGGGACTTAGCTGATCCTGGTCCAAAAGTTCAGAAGTGGTTTGATCATGTGGGAATCAGAAGGAATGTTCCTGTTACGTTAGCTTCCCACACTAGTCCTCCAAACCTTGACTGTTCTATGGGCAATCAAACCTTAGATCAGCTTGTAATATTCTTTCTCTGATACACTGTCCTCTGAGGTACAGTGGCTGAAGGCCAGGACCACACCTTCCCTAGCACCATTGGTGAGGGCTCCCCCCAGAGAGATTGGGAACTTTACCCAGGCAGCTTCCACTCCAGTCTGTGGATGCCGATTTTTCTGGGGAAGATGGCAGCGAGAATGGGAATGTGGCTTCCAATAAGGGAGAAGACGAGGCTCCTGGAACTGTAACTCGGAAAGGAATGAGGACACATTGCTGCCTGAGGCCACAGAATGGCTACATCCAGGTTGGGAGTTGCCAGGGTCTTCTGCGAGCCTAGATTACTTATAATTTCCTAACAGACTGCTTGCTGCGAATACGCATACACACAGCACTACAAGGCAAGGCTTGAGTCCTCTGCTGGTGGCGTGTTTAGGCCTTTGGCTCCCTGAGCAATAAGCCACAGCAGGATTCCTTATAGCAATTCTAAGCAACTTTTTTTTAAATCAACATTTTGGTTCCATGTTCATGACATGACACAGTCATGCCATGGCTGTGTTAAGAATGCCAAGGTTGGCCGGGTGCGGTGGCTCATGCTTGTAATCCCAGCACTTTGAGAGGCCAAGATGGCGGATCACGAGGTCAGGAGATCGAGACCATCCTGGCTAACACGGTGAAATCCCGTCTCTAGTAAAAATAAAAAAAATTAGTCAAGTGTGTTGGTGGGCGCCTGTAGTCCCAGCTACTCGGGAGGCTGAGGTGGGAGAATGGCGTGAACCCAGGAGGCAGAGCTTGCAGTGAGCCGAGATTGCACCATTGCACTCCAGCCTGGGGGACAGAGGGAGACTCCATCTCAAAAAAAAAAAAAAAAGAATGCCAGGGTTGCCCTAGAAGAGTGGTCATCCAAGAGAAGGACGAGTCATGTGTGAACTTCTAACCAGAATTGACCTTCTGTGTAAAAGTAGGAAGTTCTCTTTTCCTTCCAAAGCTCTTCTACTTCTGCCTGTCCTTTTCTTTGCAGCATTACCTGGCCAGGAATTTCTACAACCTGAGGTTCCTCGCTCTGTTTGTAGCCTTCGCTATCAACTTCATCCTGCTTTTTTATAAGGTGATACTTCATTCAGGGGTTATTTGCTAAATATGCTGCATACTAAGTATACTATGTGTAGAAAAAGAATCATGACAGAACTTGTGTTCTTAATTGTAGCAAACATTCTAATAGGTAGCAAATTTCTAAGACATTGGCTTCTAAAAGGAATACAGTTTCTAGCAGTGGAGAGACTACTGACAAGGGAGCCAGTTAGGGGGCTATTTCAATGGTTCCTGCTTATTTTAGTTGTTACTTAAATTTAGTCTTCAAATACTTGCTGAGCATCTACCATGAGCTAGACCCGGTATTAGGAACCACAAGGTATTTCAAAATGAATAATAAACACAATTCATTCTTTCTTCAAGGAATAAGGTAACCAAGAGGCATTATAGCTAGCCTATTTGTTAGAAGCATTATCAAGGAAAAATTCACAGGATTTAGAAAGAGAGGGGACTGCTCAAGTTAAATGAAGGTTTTGAACATTGGCAAGTGGGTCTCGCATGCTGTAGGCATGTAATAATTGTTAGTGCAATGAATTAATGAAGCGTCCTGAATTCTCAACATAGTCTTTAACTGGCTTTTCTATCTCTTGCCTATCTCCCTTTCTACTTAAAACCACCAATCTAATTTGTATGAAACATTGTTTTATCCACCTCAACTTTCCACTCCTCAAACTAATGACCTTCTGTTGCCCATAAAAGAAAAATGGAAGTCTGTAGCCAAGAGAGGCAAAGCTTGGTTTTCAACACGTTGAGGTTGAGGTGACTTCAGACAGACAGCCAAGGAGTGAAAGCCAGCAAACAGTTGGAGCTACAGGACAAAGCCTCAAAGATGTAGATTTGAGAGTCATATGTGTAAGAATAGCAGCTGAAGCCATGAATGTAAATGGCATCTCAGAAAGAATGGAAAATACTGAGTCTCTGGCTGGGTGGCAGTGGTGGGTGGGGGAGCGGGCACACACATGCGTCATGCTTGTGTGCGTGTGTCTCAGCCTCCTCTCAGGCCACAGCATGATCAGAGTATTTCCTTCTGTGGCATAAGGATTATAAGCATATGTAGTAAAAGTTTCCTAATTTTAATTTTTTTGCTTTCTTTTCAAGAGATAGGTTTTTGCCTCCTTTTTAAAAGTTTGTTTGCAATTGTTAGAAATACTGGGTGATTCCTAGTCATAAGTTACCTAAAAACCTCATTCATTCAGCAAGTAATGTTGAGTCACTACTATTTGTACAGCATATGCTAACAATATAAAATATTTGAGGAGCGCCCAATGGCTGAGGTTCTTTTGATGATTAATAAGTGTGTGTTTTGGGCCAGGTCACTGAAGAACCTTTAGAAGAAGAGACAGAGGATGTTGCAAACCTATGGAATTCATTTAATGACGAGGAAGAGGAAGAAGCGATGGTGTTCTTTGTCCTTCAGGAGAGCACTGGGTATATGGCACCAACGCTGCGGGCCCTGGCCGTCATCCACACCATCATCTCTCTAGTCTGTGTGGTGGGCTACTACTGCCTGAAGGTGAGCTGTTGGCCACTCTGGATCTAATCTGACTCCTTGAGGAAGAAGTGTCCGTTTTGAGCCCAGCCAGCCCTTTGCTCTAAGACTTTGCTATTTGTAAAGATCTTTGTAAGTTCCCTGGAGCAGCAGCAGCACATCACCTGGGAGCTGCCTAGACCTGCAGAGTCTCAGGCCTCATCCCAGGTTTTTTTTTTTTTTTTTTTTTTGAGATGGAGTTTCGCTCTTGTCTCCCAGGCTGGAGTGCAGTGACACAATCTCGGCTCACTGCAACCTCCGCCTCCCGGGTTCAAGCAATTCTCCTGTCTCAGCCTCCCAAGTAGCTGGGATTACAGGTGCCTGCCACCACACCCAGCTAATTTTTGTATTTTTTAGTAGAGACAGGGTTTCACCATGTTGGCCAGGATGGTCCTGAACTCCTGACCTCAGGTAATCCACCTGCCTCGGCCTCCCAAAGTGCTAGGATTATAATATAATTCTAGGATATAGGATTATAGCCACTGCGCTCAGCCCCCAAGTCTTTTAACTCAGAATCTACCACTTAGCATGATCACTGGGCAATTTGTACGCACTTTCAAGTTCAAGAAGCCTTGCGCTAGGAGTCCCATTTCAGGTACCTCTTGTTGAATTTCATGGAACTAGAGTCATCAGGCTAAGTCACATGAGAGCTAGTTATGAGAGTCTTCTGATCTTTGAATTGATGTCGAAATTTTTATAAAAACACCTTTTCATTAGGCGGTAACCAAGATCTCAGAAGAAAGCTTACTGATACGTTGGTTTTCAGTTATCTGTTCCTGTATAACAAACCACTCTAAAACTTAGCGGTCTAAAATGACAACTATTTCTCTCTCTGATTCTGCGAGATGACTGGCACATTTGGGCAGTTCCTCTGTTGTATGTAAAGGGGCTACATTTGCAGCCATTTGCAAGCTCAGCTGGGCTGGAATGGCCAAGATGGCACATTCCCATGCCTGGCAGCTCCACTGGCGGACAACTGGAAGGATGGGCTCAGCTGGGGTAGCTGGGCCTCTCTCTCGCTCCCTCTTTCTCTCCCTGTAGATTCAGAGCATCTCCTTCTCCATGTGGCCTTTCCACATGCTCTGTCCAGTAGGGTAGCTAGACTTCTTGCATGATGGCTTGGGTTTCCAAAAAGAGCTTGGAGGTGGAAGCTGCTAAGCCTTCCTGAGTCTTAGGCCCAGAACTGGCACAGTGTCATTTCCATTGCATTCTGTGGTTTAAGGCAAGTCACGTGGCCATCCCAGATTCACTGCTGCATGGTAGAGGGGAGAGGCGCTACACAAAGGCATGAATTCCAGGAGGCATGGTTCCTTGGGGCCATATTCAGAACCACTACAGTTATGTCAATCTTCAGTCATTCAGTTTTTGGTGTCCCAAGTCCAGTTCTAGTTCTGCTACATCGTAATTGTGTTTTTCTCACTGCTTTTCTCATTACATTTTTTCTTCCTTCTCTTGAGTAGGAAGTCTCCTTAAGTACAGCAAGCCATCTTCCTCCTGGACTGGGAAGAGTCCAGGAAGTATTTTCCTATATCGTGGTCCTGTCTTCCCCCAGTGAACTGTAGTGTCCTGTAGGAAGTCCAGCTGCCCTGCCGAAGAGACCTTTGCCCTGGGCTACACTAAGGACTCCATTGCAACTATGAAAGTGCAAATTCTGGAGCCAGGCTGCCTGGGTTGAACTCACAACTCTGCCACTTAAACTCCCAGTCCTCTATCTTCTCACCCGTAAAAATGAGTATTATTATTTTCCCATCTTTCCTTTTGGTCCTTGAGCACGGCGGAACAAGGTCGTGAAAACAAGGTCTTGGTGAGGTGCCGCCATTTCATCCATCCTCGGTCTGCGCCTTTCGCAGAGCTTCCAGCAGCGCTATGTTGGGCCAGAGTGTCCGGAGGTTCACAACCTCTGTGGTCTGTAGGAGCCACTATGAGGAGGGCCCTGGGAAGAATTTGCCATTTTCAGTGGAAAACAAGTGGACTTTACTAGCTAAGATGTGTTTGTACTTTGGATCTGTATTTGCTACACCCTTCCTTCTAGTAAGACCCCAACTGCTTAAAACATAAGGATGTTTCAGTTCATCCATTTAACAGCTATGACGAGCATTTTAAGAGATGCAGCCTCTGGAAATGGATCAAACTCTAACTCATATGGCATACTAGATATGTTTGTCAATAAACTTATGACATGAATGCTTAATGCCTCTTTTTTGAAATAGGGAATGTAATAATTGGCCATTTGCCTGCTTTATTATTTGGGTAACATTCCAGTATTACTCTGTGAGTTAGCTTATTTAATGGTGTTAAACTGAGGTTATATTAAATTTTTGATTCCCAGGTCAGGATTTTATTGGTAATTTATATAATAAAAGAGAAATAAAAATCGATCTTAAAAAAAAAAAGAGTATTGTTGCTAAAGTTGCTGGGGGGATTAAATGTGGTAGTATGTGTAAATGTACTCAGAACACATAGTAAACCCTCAAGCATGTTCGCTGCTGCTCCTTAGTTTGTGATCCTAGAATTCAGCTTATTAGATGGAGTACAGATTATACTGTGACCTGGAGAAAACAAAAAAGAAACACTATTTAGCAAGTAAAGAATGTGGAAGTTCTGCTTATGAGAGTATACAAACTTCTAGAAGATTGAAGGGGAATGTTTGGAATCCCAGAGATGAGCACCCCTCTGCAACTTGATATTGCTGCTGTTCTTCAGAGTCATTCAGAGCACAGCAGGCATTAGGTGGTCGCTGAGCTTTGCCTCACCTCCCACATCATCTGTGCACTAACAGTCATCATCAGGTCCTCACAGTGTGCAGTGGCTGCTAGCCTTGGTCACCTTCCTATCATGAGTTTTTCATGTTATCAGTGTTATTTCATTATTCTAAAGAAACACAGGGCAAGAGGTAACTCTTTACAAATCACTATCTGAATTGCGTTCTTTTGTTTTGGACAAAAGCGATGTGGGGTACATGCATATCATGGGTTTGGAGATGAAGGTGTCAGGGATGTTGCCAGGTAGCCAGTGGCATCTCAGCTGAGATGACGAGATGAGACGCCCTAGCTCTGTCTGAATTAAGCTTTTCTGGCTGGAGGAGCTGTGTCAGTTGTGACTTCTCATTTCCTAGGATTTCAGCAATATCCTCTGGCCTCATTAACTGTCCCATGCTTGGAGTGTGTGTGCACTTAGTGATGGCTGGGGCAAGTGGATTATTTTCCAATCCCTTTCTGGGTTCCCCTTTGGCAGTAGGTCCTTATAGCCATACCACTATGTCTAGTCTAAAATAAAAGTTCCAATTATAAAAAAATGGAGAGTGATAGTAGGAAACAAGTATGCCACTACCTGGAAGGAGCTCTTTACGGACAGAATCTCAGGAAGAAAACTTGAATACAGAAAGACTGAATCCTCTCATTCTAACTATGAAACCATGTTTCGTGAACTCACCTTCAAAGCCAGGAGATAAATATGGCCTTGTACATTAAAGGGAGTTGGAACATTTCATCCTATTCCTGTGGCATCCATCCTGTAGAATGGTTTTTGTCCTTTCTAAATCTTGGTTCACCTCCAGCCGAGGAGTCTTAGGAGTCCTAACTCATTCAGCCCTGGGGCTCATCTAGGCATGGCCTGCACGCTAGCATCGGTCAGGGAGTCTAGTTTGTATGCATATTAGCTATCTAACTGAAAACTTAAAGGGCGACCCAAATTAGATCAGGTTTAAAGAGGTAGGGGTATTTAGCCAAAGAGATTCACTGGGCTTTGATCCCACAACTAGGCGCCCTAATAATTCCACTATAAGGAGATTGCTGCTCTGAAGTTGGAAGGTTAATTTGTGACAAATACCTGGGAGCACGTGCTTTAATCACAAAGCCTGCTCTGAGTAACCATTGTCTTCCCACTCGTAGGTGCCTTTGGTGGTATTCAAAAGGGAAAAAGAAATCGCCAGGAAGCTGGAGTTCGATGGCCTATATATCACCGAACAGCCATCTGAAGATGACATCAAGGGGCAGTGGGACCGCTTGGTGATCAACACACCGTGAGTGTCCCTCTACCTCAACCTAAAAAGGAGATGGAGTCTCTACTGTAAATAGAGTAACGCTTTCCTCCTGGCCTTAAAACTGGTTAATACAAACTTTCTTTGGGTTTCTGGGACTTTTCTCCCTTGCCTCTTCAATAAAGCCACTTCCTGCCTATCAAATACTTATATAGACTTCTATTAGTTTAACAGGGACAGAAGATATTATCGGAAGGTACTGCGTATATTTGATTTAGACCAGACAGTCCAGTACAATATTGCTTAAACTAGTTTTCCGTGTTCGAGTCACACAGTGTTTCCAGGGCTTAAGTGGCCAAGGAGTCTAGAGATCCAGTTGATCAGCTTCAGCTTTTCCATAGCCTTCCATGGCACAGCACTGCTATAACTGTGCCATCTCTTAAGTCTTCTTCTTTTTTTTTTTTTTTTTTTTTTCTTGAGACGGAGTCTCCCTCTGTCACCTAGGCTGGAGTGCAGTGGCACGATCTCAGCTCACTGTAAGCTCTGCCTCCCGGGTTCACGCCATTCGCCTGCCTCAGCCTCCCAAGTAGCTGGGACTACAGGCGCCCGCCACCACGCCCGGCTAATTTTTTTGTATTTTCAGTAGAGATGGGGTTTCACCGTGTTAGCCAGGATTGTCTCGATCTCCTGACCTCGTGATCCGCCCACCTCAGCCTCCCAAAGTGCTGGGATTACAGGCTTGAGCCACCGCGCCTGGCCTGAAGTCTCTTCTTAACCAAATAGCCTGCTTGGTAAGAGACCTCCTCTTAACATAAGATTGAGAGGCACTTACATGGGCAGGTAAATAGAACTGTCTGGTAGGGATGTGAAGACCTGTGGAGGCAAGCCTTCCTTCTTGTAGGCATGCAGCGCTGTGGGGGGAAGAAGGAAGAGCACTGATTGACAGGCAGGCAACACCAAGGCCCTGAAGCTTATTGGTCTGTGAACTTGCACAAGGTAATCAAGCCTTCTTAGCCTTAGTTTCTTCGTCAGTAATAGAGGGACGAGAATATCATCCCGCAGAGGATCAATGAAGGTATGTGGCAAATGTTTGGCACATGCCTGGCACGTGGTAGGCATTAAGCTGTCACTCATTCCCTTTCCCCTAACTATCCAAAACATGGCCATCACCATTAGCAAATGTCACACTCCAATGACAGCTGATTCGCAAAGTAAGTGATACTTTCAAGATAAATTAATGTGGTAAAAGAAAAGAAATAGGGTCAAACAGGTAAACAAAGGTGACTGTGTTGAAACTCAGGTGTGCCAATTAAGCTAGGCATGTTAAGAAACAGCAACCCTGACTCCAGGGAAAGAAAACTGTGTCCTATCCAAAGATGATCAGGCAAACTGAGAAGCAGCTCTGCAAAGGTCCAACTAAGCATATTTCTTCATATTCTCCAGAAAAGGAAGGCTCTTCTCTTAGAAGGGGGAAAATGTGAACGGGCACATCCTTATATCCTAAGCCTGTCCCTGCCTGCGGGTCTCCTGCCAGTCTTCTCACACAAGGAAAAGCACTGTTTCTGATGCTTTGTCATTACATTCCAGAAGTCTTAGACAGTATTAAATCATTTGGTAAGCTTTGTGCAATCATCAGTAATGCTTATGTCTTGTTATACAAGGGGATATGGCCTAAAAGTCCCAGTAAGAAGGCAGGTTAATTTCGGCCGGGCGCAGTGGTTCATGCCTGTAATCCCAGCACCTTGGGAGGCCGAGGCGGGTGGATCACAAGGTCAGAAGTTCGAGACCAGCCTGGCCAACACAGTGAAACCCCGTCTCTACTAAAAATACAAAAAAATCAGCTGGGCGTGGTGGTGGGCGCCTGTAATCCGAGCTACTTGGGAGTCTGAGGCAAGCAGAATCACTTGAACCTGGGAGGTGGAGGTTGCAGTGGGCTGAGATCACACCACTGCACTTCAGCCTGGGCGAAAGAGCAAGACTTAGTCTCAAAAAAAAAAAAAAAGAAGGCAGTTCAATTTCTAGAAATGTATCCTAAGGAGATAATGAGACAAGTACGCTAAAATGTCCCAACAAAGGTATTTGCCAATATTTTTTACTTAGAGTGGCTTAAACGTCCATGAGAAGGAAATGAATGCATCAATAAATAGCTATTTTTTAAAATTTTAGGTAGACCACTGTTTAATTTTTTTCACAATGGCATCATAGTACACGTTCATGTTTTGTAACTTGATTTTTTTCAGTTAACTATATGTCATGGGAGCTTTCTTTTTAAAATTTTTACTTTTATATTGTTAAGCACACATAAATAAGAACATATAAAATGTATATGTACATTTTACAGTATAATTATAAACCAAAAAGGTTAAAAAATAGAGCATTACTGAGAACTTAAAAATCCCCTGTATTATCCTCCCTGATCATATCTTCCCAACCCACAGCTATCTACATTTTTGATGTCCATTAGTGGTTAGTAATATTAATTCTTAAATAATTAGCAATCAGTGATGTTAGTGATATTCATTCTCCTGCTTTATAGTTTTCCCACTTAGGTATTTGTCCCTAAATATATTTTGACTATTTTGAACTTAATATAAATGGAATTATACTATATACATTATACTATCACTTGAATTTTTTTAGCATTATGTTTGGAAACTCACCTGTGTTGATGTATGTAGCTATAGTTTGTTCATTTTCAAAGCTGTAGCATTTTCCATGATGTATATTATCACATTTATCTATTTTCCTGACGGTAAATATTTCAACTTGTTTTCTAAGGTTTCTGGCTTTTATAAACAGTGCTACAGTGAACATTCTTATACCTGATACACAAGTCGAAGAATTTCTCTAGCGTATATACCCAGGAGAGAAATTGCCGAATAGTAGGACATGCAAAATGTTTGTTCCAATTTATACTCCAAACAGTACTATATTAGTTTCTACTTCTCTACTTCTTTGCTGGCACTTACTGGCCAATAATTTCGCTGATCTAGTTAGTGGGTGTATAATGGCATCTCGTTGTACATTTCCCTGATTACTAAATGCGTTGAGCATCTTGTACTTCTTCCCTGAACATTCACGTATAGATGTACTCTTTATTTATTCACTTTCCTTCTGAAGGTCTGTTCTCTATGCCACATTTTAAGGACTAGTAACAAGGAAAAATCTGTTTTCTACCTTCAAGGAGTGTGCGTACCTAGTCAGGGGACGAGAAAGTCCGAATGCTCAGATGAAGGTGAGACCGTGTCTGTGAAAGGGTCATGCCCAGAGCCTGTGGTCCTTGGCCCCTCAGTATCACTTGTGGAATCTTGTGCTTAGAACAAAATACGACCAGGCTGAGTTGTATGTTACAGACCATTTGTATAAATGATTTAAGAGAAAGGCGGTATCAGTGTGGCAGAGAGAGCATGGCTTGATTTTTATTTGTTTTATTTTCCATTTAAATGCAGTGCATAAAATATCAAGTAGCAATGTACAAGGAAGAAAGTCAAAAGACTTATTTTCATCCCCCAGAGATAAAATATTAGCAGTTTACTCTGTAACACCAGCATTTGTTTTTGCTTTCAAGTGGCATTTAAATGTTTAAGACAAAGAAACTGCTTTAACAAACCAAAAACAAGCAAAAAAGAAAAAAATACGGCCACCCTGTTGGGGGAGAGGTGGCTTTTGCTGGGGTCATTCTTCTGAGAGGTCAGTGAATAGTGGGAGGTCTTCATTTCCTTATCACCAACTTGGGTGGTCTCTGGAGAATAGGGAGCTGTTGTGTTCCAGAACCAAAAAGAATGAATCGAATAAAGGGAAACGACAGTAAGAATGCATGCACCAAAGGCCAGAGGCTCCTAGGCTGCAACCCAGCCTTACAAGGAACTCCCACAGGAAGGATTCAGTAAGTCTGGATAGGAACAACATAGTTGCAATGGTTTTTGCCAACATTCCTGAAGATGACAGTTCTTTCTTAACTGTAACAATAAGAAATATTTGCAGTGGAGCTGGTAGAAGCTACAGACAGAAGAAACATCATCTCTCTGGGGATGTTAGGGGATGGTACAGAACCACCTCCAAAAAAGAGGGATCCAACTCCCGGAGGAAAGCAGGCCCTGCGGCATTACGTGGAAATAGAAAATAGAGTAGAAAAGCCCTCAGTTTAAAAAATCCAATGTAAATAAACTAAAGGTGATTCCCAGACTGGAAACTCCATGAAGTTAGGGACTTTGTCTGCACTTTCCACCACATCCCACATCCCGTATCCCCATTATCTACCCCAGCAGCTGACATAAAGTTGTGACTCATTGAATGGAATGCCTGTGTTTTCTGTAGCATTTTGTTTCCGGGTGTGCTGGGATTAGGGAAAGGATTTAGAAACATACATCTGTCTCTGTCATCACAGTTCTTGGCTCCAAATCATAATTCTGAGGCAGAAACTGCCCCGTGGCCTTCTGTTTCAGAAGCCAATACAAAGTAGTGAAACCAGATGTGACTCAGTAGACCTGTGATGACGCTGAACTTCAATCAGATCTTGAATTCTTTGGTGAGCAGGACACAAATCAAAAAGATCCCAGATCCAGGCACCCACGCTGAAAAGTTTCTTGATGTGTTTTCCTTGATGTTAAGAATGAAGAACCAACCTTTTTCGTTTTCTTTTTCAGATCTTTTCCTAATAACTACTGGGACAAGTTTGTAAAGAGAAAGGTATGCCTTGTTAGTGGGGGTGAGCTCCGTGCTCACAAAAAACTGGTTTATGTTTAAGTTCCCCACATACAAACATGAGTAAATGTGATGCTACTTTTATGATAATATCTCAAGAAGAGTAAGTCACAGAAGGGGTTGGATATGAGCATATGTAGGTTTTTGGCTTCATTCATACACTCATCTGCCTTAAACAAGTGAACACAATCCTCATGGTTTTCTGCATAGTAGATGTTGTTTTTTACAGTTATCATTTAATTGTCTTCATTGCTTTCTTCTCTGGCTTTTCTCTTTTTTCTGCGTTTTGAACTATGTCTTAATCTACCCCTTGGAAGACTGCCCACAGGGCAGCAAAGCTCTGAAGAGCCCAGAGCTAGAAAATATTTGGTGGTGGCGTGTGGCCTGAGCTCACTCTGTCATCCTTTGCTTCAGGTGATCAACAAGTATGGAGATCTCTACGGAGCAGAACGCATTGCTGAACTTCTGGGTTTGGACAAAAATGCTCTTGACTTCAGCCCAGTAGAAGAGACCAAAGCAGAGGCGGCTTCTCTGGTGTCATGGTACAAAAGACTTAGGAGTTAAAATCCAAAGCAGCTGAAACAGATCCTTTGTTTTTCCATTCCTCTTCAGTTGCTTGAGGGAGAAATCACAACCATGTCTTTGTTCTCTCAGGCTCTGGGCTGGCTTAGGTGTTGCTTCTAGGTTCTCACGTATTGGGAGAGCACTGCTTTAAAAATTTGAAAACCAACACATTTTTGTGCCCTATAGAGCTGAAAGAGAAAGTCAAATTAAAATTTTCAGGTTGGGCTGGCGCAGCGGCTCACACCTGTCATCCCAGCATTTTGGGAGGCTAAGGTGGGCGGATCACGAGGTCAGGAGTTCGAGACCAGCCTGGCCAACTCAGTGAAACCCCTTTCTCTACTAAGAATACCAAAAAAAATTAGCCGGGCGTGGTGGTGCACACCTGTAGTCCCAGCTACTTGGGAGGCTGAGGCAAGAGAATCGCTTGAACCTGGGAGGCGGAGGCTGCAGTGAGCCGAAATCGCGCCGCTACATTCCAGCCTGGGTGACAAAGCGAGACTCCGTCTCAAAAAAAAAAAAAAAAAAGAAAAAGAAAAAATAATTCAGGCTATGTGATTCAACCATTCTCTTGTCTCATGGGGAACACATACAACTCGATAAAGCTGAGAGCCATATTTAGGTTATTAAACCTGAGAGAAGAAAAAACTTACTTTTTCCCCCTTATTAAGCACTTAACTACCTCTTGACATTTGTAAGTTTTAAAATCACAGTGTTCTTCTCTAGGCTAAGTTCCATAGACATGAAGTACCATATCTGGAAGCTTGGAGTTGTTTTTACTGACAACGTAAGTATTGCACCTGGAGAAACAAAATTCTGTACCCCAGGTTGAGGGATGCCACAGAGAAGCAAGCTATGCAGGATGCTCAGAAAGATTCAGGGATTGCTTATCAAAGACCAAGAGCCTTCTACGTGCTGGGGGAACACTTATACAATGGTTTAAGGTAGATGGGGCCCACTTGGCAGTTCTTGGGCCAGTTCACAGCACCTAAACCCCCTCTATCCTCAGTTTGTCCCCCAAAATCAGAAAAAATGGTTTAATGAGCACATTATGAGGCAAAAATGCTTAAAAAGCTGCTTTCTTCCATTCCCAGTCCTTTCTCTACCTTGCCTGGTATACAACCATGTCAGTCCTGGGCCACTACAATAACTTCTTCTTTGCCGCTCACCTGCTGGATATCGCAATGGGCTTCAAGACACTGAGGACCATTCTGTCATCTGTAACTCACAATGGCAAACAGGTATTGGTTTCTACTGATGCAGAACAGAATGAACCTCTATATGCATAGGGAAAAAAAAACAGGTAGTATACAGTGTATGACAGGAAGGAATGTGTCATGGTGTATAATGTACTTTCCTTGGCCAAACACTTGAACTAATGGTGATTGTTTTTGGAGAACTGTAGCCAATTAAAAATATAACTGCAACCATCATGTAAAAAGCATAAGACCTTGATTCAGTGACCCCTGATATTTAGATCAACCAGGGGGAGGGAGTGAGGTGATGGACACATCAGAATAACCTCGGAGACCTATTTTTCTTTCTTTCTTTTTTTTTTTTTGAGACAGAGTCTCGCTCTATAGCCCAGGCTGGAGTGCAGTGATGGGATCTCGGCTCACTGCAACCTCCGCCTCCCAGGTCCCAGTTCAAGCAATTCTCCTGTCTCAGCCTCCCAAGTAGCTGGGGTTACAGGCACCATGCCACTATGCCCAGCTAATTTTTGTATTTTTAGTTTCATCATGTTGGCCAGGCTGGTCTCGAACTCCTGTTCTCAGGTGATCCACCTGCCTCGGCCTTCCAAAGTGCTGGGTTTACAGGTATGAGCCACCATGCCCGGCTGGAGATCTTTTTAAGGTCTACCCCTTCCTCCATGAATCTGATATATTCCCTGGGGGTTAGCAAGTAGACGTACACAGAAAACTCCCCAGATATTTCTGATATCTGCATCCAATTAAGAACCAATGATTTCAGATACACACATATGTATATGGTTGTTTTATACACAGTACACATTTTATATGGGTGTGTATATCTATTATATAGTTAATACATATTATATAGTTAATATATAATCAAGGAATTGACTCTGACAATATATAGAAGATTAGATATTGATGAGACTGGATATAGCAATGGCTATAACCATGTTAAAATCTTCTAATGGCTCCTCCTTGTGTACAAATTCAAACTGTTTAGCGTTTCATTCCTAAGTACAAGTCAAGATGGAAGTTAAAATGTGCCAAGCTCATGCCCTGTCCCAGCTACTGTGACAGTCTCACAACTACCTGGTAAGGTAGATGTTAGGCTCACTTTACAGATAAGAGAACTGAGGCTCAGAGAGGCAAATGTCTCACCCAAGACCACACAGCTGCTAAGTGGCAGAGCTTAGATTCAACCCCTTTTCTTCCCTGATGCAAAGTTCAATCAAGTTCTTTCTCTTTTTTCGTAAACCAACTGCTTTCTGCGAGGTCTGCTCTCCAAGGTTTGAGTGACTGTTCCTCCCCCGAGTCTGCTGAATACCTTTCCTCTGGTGCTATCTTCACACTTATGCCCACTCCCTTTTGTGTCGCTCCTTGAAGGCAAAGCTCTGATCGTGTTGATATTCGTATCTCCCAGCTCAATGCCTAGTCCTTGAGAGAGGTCAGATGTGCAAGTCCCATGTACCCCTCACTTAAGCCACTGAACTCGCACTCCTAAAGCCTGGAAGTAAGCGTGCCCTAGGACGCCGCAAATGGCCTGGGCAGAATTCTCGGTAATAAAAGGTGTGACTCAGCTCCACCATCGTAATTTTTACAGTGCCTTCAAAGTTGTGATAATTATCCAGTGCATGATTATTTATGAAACAGTATAAGGTAGGGATACCCACCAGTCCAAAGGACCTTTGGTTTGTTTTTGTTTTGAGACGGAGTTCCGCTCTGCCACCAGGCTGAAGTGCAGTGTAGCGATCTCGGCTCACTGCAACCTCCGACTCCCGGGTTCAAGTGATTCTCCTGCCTCAGCCTCCTGAGTAGCTGGGATTACAGGCACCCACCCACCACGCCCAGCTAATTTTTGTATTTTTAGGAGAGATGGGGTGTCGCCATGTTGGCCAGGATGGTCTCGATCTCCTGACCTCATGATTTGCCCACCTCAGCCTCCCAAAGTGCTGGGATTACAGGCGTGATCCAACGTGCCCGGCCTGTGGTTTTTTAAGAAGCAAATTAGAGTAGAAGCTGCATTATGAAGCCTCAGGTAAGAGCTAGCTCTGTATGAACAACAACAAAACACATACACCCTCCTCATAGCACCTTCACTATTCAATACTTAAGTTCCTTTATATTTTACTTATGCCCGATCTAATACCCTATACATTAGTCTGTTTGGGCTGCCAGAACGAAGTACTACAGACTGGTATTTTGTTAAACGACATGTCTTTTCCACAGTTCTGGAGGCGGTTAAGTCCAGTGTCACAGTGCCAGCAGGGTTGGTCTCCTCGGGGGCCTCCACGTGGCTGTGGACAGCCACCCTCTCGCTGCTGCTTCCCCTCACCGTCCCTTCACGTGTGCCTGTGTCTAGCCTCGCTCTCTGTGTCCCCAACTCCTTTTCTTCTAAGGATGCTAGTGAGATTGGCTGTGGGCCCATCTTAACAGCTTCACTCTTTAACTTACTTACCTCTTCGAAGGCTGTATCTCCATCTCCAAATATAGTCCCATTCTGAGGTACTGCAGGCCAGGACTTCTAACACCCCATCATTACTCTTTTCTCCCAGTAAGCCCGCTTCTCTTTACCTGTGGTCCCATCTTTCCTCCTCTGCTCATGGCCTGATAGCTTTCTTAGCCGCCCTCCACCCCTTCCCCATTTCCTCTCCTTGCCGGTCCTCACTGTTCCTCCTTGTTTTCTTAGAGGCTCCTGTGAACCTTTTGAGGTAGAGAAGACCCCACTCCTTTTCCTTTCTCTGTCGTCTCATTCCCAGTTGGTTCTGACGGTGGGTCTCCTGGCCGTGGTGGTGTATCTCTATACTGTGGTGGCTTTCAACTTCTTCCGCAAGTTCTACAACAAAAGTGAAGACGATGACGAGCCTGATATGAAGTGTGACGACATGATGACGGTGAGAGCCCACCCACTGCGGGCCACCCCACCCCCTCACTGGGAAGAAGGGCTGCGTGGGGGTGCTCTGGAGAACTAAGTGAGAGCTGTAGAGTTAGTTACAGATCACAGCAGAGATTTAGAGTAGAAGACAGATGTTTCCTCCGAACAGGAGTGTCCTGGGAAGACAGAAGTGATGGAGGTAGGTTTCATTACCACACATCTGAGCCCCGTGGAAAGGGAAGCACCCTGCACAGTGCGGTCATCAGTCATCTATTTTTTTTCTGGGGTAAAGATGAGACATTATTTTTTGAGACAGAGTTTCGCTCTTGTTGCCCAGGCTGGACTGCACTGGCACCATCTCGGCTCATCACAACCTCCGCCTCCCGGGTTCAAGCAATTCTCCTGCCTCAGCCTCCCTAGTAGCTGGGACTACAGGCAGGCGCCACCATGCTTGGCTAATTTTGTATTTTTTAGTAGAGACGGGGTTTCTCCATGTTGGTCAGGCTGGTCTCGAACTCCCAACCTCAGGTGATCTGCCCACCTCAGCCTCCCAAAGTGCTGGGAGTACAGGTGTGAGCCACCGTGCCTGGCCCAGATGAGACATGATGATGAATGAAACCTGTGTCTAAATTTCATGGGAGTCGAGCTTTGATCGTTGTCTCTCAGAACCGAGAGCAAAGTCCCATGGGCCGGGATTGAGCACTTCATTTCTTTCAGCAAGCCAGTCAGGGGTTCCTTCCGGACAGCCACCATCGGCTGAAGAACAGGACAGCAGCAGGATGAGGTTTGGAGGTGGGGAGGGGGAGTCCTGTCAGGCCAGACCTTTGTGAGAAAAAAGGCACCGCCCAGAGGAAGCCAGCTTGGCTGCAGCAGCATCTCCAGTTTATTTTGACCAGATTTCAAAAAAGAACATGTGTCTCAGGGACAGGGGACAGTGAACTGCCCAGTCCGTGAGCATCTCTGTGAAAGAGGAAACGCTTCTTGACGAAGAACTCTCCGTGTGCTTTCTTGGGCCAAGCACCGTCATGAGACAGCAGCACTAGCCCCTAGAGTACTAGTATGACCAGCACGTCTTCAGGCTGCCCCTCGCTTTTGATTTTCCAGGTTTAAGACAATCCTTTCTCTGTGCATCTAACCCATCCCATCAGGTGGAGAGAGAGAGGGTGCTCTGCTCAGTGAGTCTGGGCCTAGATTGGCTCAAACCGGCAGAACAGGAGGAGCAGAAAGGTCCATTATATTTGACCTTCCTGCTGCAGGAATCCCTGCCCTACCAGGTGTAAGGGGAACAGAGATGAAGAAGAGGGGGCCTTTTTTGCAGTTTATAGCACAGCCTGAAGGCCAGGCTAACAGTCTTAATGAGGAAAAATTAATATCTGGCATAGGCGATACACATCAAGTCTTAAAGATCTTTTAACTTACACCCACCTTAAATGAATTCTGTTCTATCAAATAGTTCAAAACTGTTTTTTTTTTTTTAAATGGGCCTTAAAAATGTAACAACAGTCTTTCCATCTTTGTAGATGTCAGACTGTCCAGAGGGTGCAGTGGACAGCAGCTAGCAGCATGAATACTGGTACCTCTGAAGAGTTCCCCTCTCCTGGCTCAGGGCTGCCACAATCTGACCGAATCATATGAATGATCTGACCATCTTGCTAAAAACAGAACTGTGACTTTTGCCTAAATCTCCATTATTTTTCTTCTTTAGTGTTACCTTTTCCACATGTACGTGGGAGTGAGAGCAGGAGGTGGCATTGGTGACGAGATTGAAGACCCTGCTGGTGATCCTTATGAAATGTATCGCATTGTCTTTGACATTACCTTTTTCTTCTTTGTCATTGTCATCTTGCTGGCCATCATTCAAGGTATGATTGCCAATTATGTTGAGTATGAACAGGTTTTAATCTAGTTATTTTTGCTTTCTTGCATCTATGACTTAACTGGTTTATGAAGAAGTGTGTGAATTCATTTACTTGTTAATTTAGCAAGAGCTAATTTAGCATCTACTATACCTGAGGCCTTGGCTATATATAAAGCCAAAGACACACCCAGGCACAGTTATAAGTTTCATCCATACAGAGGAATCCCTTCCTTCTGTTCCTCTACTCTGAATTATTTCCTCCTCACTTCTGCTTCTGAGATCTCTCCTATGGCTAGTCTAGTCCTCTTCATTTTCCTCACAGAGCAGGAGGTAGGAGCAGAGGAGCTGGACAGTGCAGGGGAGGGGAGGGAAAGAATGGTATTTCAGTCAATAGCTTATCAAGATTGGAGAAAGATGATGAATTTAAGGGAGAAGCAAGTAGCTAACAGCACTACATAGTGTAGAAAGGTGGAGTTAGGAGGAACAATGTGAAATTGTTAGAAACACGAGTATTATTTTTCTAATTTTGCTTTGAGTGGTTCAGCTTGATAATTCACTTTAACAGAACAAAGTAGCTTCTTCCAATCCCTCTATCATTCCTCTACCCCTGAACCACTACACAGATTGCTTTGTCTTTGTATTTAAAATTCCAGGTCTTATTATTGATGCTTTCGGAGAGCTAAGAGACCAGCAGGAACAAGTGCGAGAAGATATGGAGGTAATGTTCCTCTAACTACTAATCCCAGCTCTATTTTAATATCTCCAGAAGCAAATGGATTTTTTAAACAATAGGTTTTACTATTACTTAGGGCCAGTACTAAGCAAGACCACAGTTTGTTTACCGTGCCCTGTGCTCTGCACTCTGCCATACCCCTGCCAGGCGTGCCACTCTGCTGCCTTCTCCACTGTCCCATAATCAGAGGGAGCAGTATCCTCAGCTAACCAGGAGCTAAGTGTGTAGTACCACTGAGTGAGTGACTAACAGCCAAAAGCATGAGAAAGTTTTCATTGTCCCTCAATTCGATAGAATCATGACAGTTTTCTCTCCTGCCTGTATTATGCCTACAAATGCCTTTTCTGCCTGTTGTTTTTCTTAGACCAAATGTTTCATCTGTGGGATTGGCAATGACTACTTTGACACGACCCCTCATGGTTTTGAAACACATACATTACAAGAGCACAACTTAGCCAACTACTTGTGAGTATTCTTGGTTAACAGAACTGATGGGAGTTGTAGCATAAAGAAAGCCAATTATGTCGTATAGTTCAGTCTCTGCTGGAAAAAGAGTAACCAGAACAGAACTTCCAGGAGTCCCCATGAACCTCTACCTTTGTCCATAGACTCTGCCTCTCCCATGTGTGACAGATGTGTGTTGTGGACAATTCCTGCTCCTAGCAAAAGGCCAGCCCCTCAACCTGTGATTGGATTCCATCCAGGACACATACCTCCAGCAATTTCTCTTTCTCTACTGGACGTGACTTCTATCACCATATAAATATGCTTTTTTAAAATCCTAAACAAAGAAAAATCTGTGGCCCCACTTTTACTTCCAACTATAGCCCTACTTCTTTTTCCCTTTCAGCAAAATGGACAGCTGTCCATGCTCACTGTCTTCAGTTTTTCGCTTCTCATTGTCCTGTGAACCTCCTACTGGCAGGCTTTCCTCCCCACCACATCTGAAGACAGGGTCTTATCAAAGGGGCCTGTAACCTGCATGTTTTTAAATTCTGTGGTCAGTTTTCAGGCCTCCTCATGTCTGTCCTTTCTCATTAATAGCTAAGCCCCATGACCTGGGATATTTTTGGGCATGTCTGTTTTCATACTACTTTTTTTTTTGAGACTGTGTCTTGCTCTGTTGCCCAGGTTGGAGTGCAATCTTGGCTCACTGCATCTCCTGCCTCAGCCTGCTGAGGAGCTGGGATTACAGGTGCCCGCCATCACACCCAGCTAATTTTTACATTTTTGTAGAGATGGGAGTTTCCCCATGTTGGCCAGGCTGGTCTTGAACTCCTGACCTCAGGTGATCCGCCTGCCTCAGCCTCCCAGTGCTAGGATTACAGGCGTGAGCCACCACGCCCGGCCCTTTCATACTGCTTTATCCCGGCACCTAGAACTAATGCCTGCCACCCAGTAGGCAACTAATAAATGTTTTACTTCTTCTAAGGTAAAGCATTCACTGAAGAACAAGTTACTTGAACCTACTGGGTACTAGGGACTTCCTATAAAACTTAAAAACTTTTACAGAAGAGTATATAGATCTTATTACCTGATAACTCAGACCCTGTAACTGATCATTTACAAGAAAAAAAATAAAATGCTGGGCTCTGCTTCCTAACCTAGCTCTTCCCCCTTCTCTCTCTCTTTTGTAGCTTAGAGAATCATCTTTCTCCCTTTCTCTTTCAAGATAGGGTCTCACCCTGTTGCCCAGGCTCAAGTGCAGTGGTGTGATCTCGGCTCACTGCAACCTTCACCTCCCAGGCTCAAGCCATCCTCCCGCCTCAGCCTCCTGAGCAGCTGGGACAGGCGTACCACTTATTTAGCACCAGCTTTTTTTGGGGTATTTTTTGGTAGAGATGGGGTTTTGCCATATTCCCCAGGCTGGTCTCGAACTCCTGAGCCCAAGCAGTCCGCCCGCCTTGGCCTCCCAGAGTGCTGGGATTAGAGCTGAGTCCTCATCTTTCTTTAGGATAGAGCACGCCCAGCCTTTGGAGAAGGCATTGTCAGAAGTGACAAAGATATACATTTTTGCTAGGGAATGAGTTTCTTAAGTCAAAAACATGAGTTTTGTTTTTATTTATTGAGACAGTCTCTCTCTGTCGCCCAGGCTGAAGTGCAGTGGCGTCATCTTGGCTCACTGCAGCCTCCACCTCCTGGGTTCAAGTGATTCTCCTGCCTCAGCCTCCCGACTAGCTGGGACTACAGGCAACTGCCACCATGCCGGGCTAACTTTTGTATTTTTAGTAGAGACGGGGTTTCACCATGTTGGCCAGGATGGTCTCAAACTCCTGACCTGATCCACCTGCCTTGGCCTCAGCTTCCCAAAGTGCCGGAATTAGAGGCATGAGCCATCACGCCTGGCCTCAGAAACTTGAGTTTTAAGAAGATAACTTTAATGTGCCCTTCCCTCATGAGTACTGAATCCTCAATTCCCATTAAGAGAGCATATACATCCTAATGGAGGCGAATGAGCCCATGGCCACGTCAGTACCCGCAGATGACAGACCAGTGGAAGGATGCTGTCCTCTGGGTTGGAACCCCTTCTGTGCCTTCCCATGGCACTGCTACACTGGTCTCTGTCCTGTCTCTATCCCCTCTAGGAGCAAGCTTGAGGGGGAAGAACCCAACTTACTCATGTTTGAGCCTCCCACCCAAAATGGTGTTGTCAAGTTGGAGGCGAATGAGCCCATGGCCACGTCAGTACCCGCAGATGACAGACCAGTGGAAGGATGCTGTCCTCTGGGTTGGAACCCCTTCTGTGCCTTCCCATGGCACTGCTACACTGGTCTCTGTCCTGTCTCTATCCCCTCTAGGAGCAAGCTTGAGGGGGAAGAACCCAACTTACTCATATTTAGAACCCAACTTACTCATATTTGAGCCTCCCACCCAAAATGGTGTTGTCAAGTAAATGTGCTGGGCAAGGAATGATGTCCCAAGCCCCTAAGAATCAAACAGGATAAAGAGATGAATCCTGCTTTCTTTCTCAGTAAACAAGAAGGGGAAAGGCAATAAACCTACTTAGAGCTGCTACTGTGGGCCAGGACCTGAAGCTCTAAACACAGTATCGCCCTGACAGAACTCCAGATCTGGGGCTCAGGCTCTCCACCCTCAGAAGGACAGAATTTCTACTCTCTCATCTCGCCAGCCTCGCCGTCCTTTTCCTGAAGGGCACGAGCCTGGTTCCTTTGGAAACTGTCTCTGAGATCATGTAATGTGAGCTGAGAGTTCAGCCCCTGCCCCCTGGGATACTTACGTGTCACAAACTCAAACCTAAGACACGGATCACAAAGCAATTGAAACTACATTGGCCTTCCCCCAGCTATCTATGATAAAAACAAAACTAGACTTCAGGAAGAATCAGAGCAACTCAATGAGATTAAATACTTTCTAACTTTTCCATGACAGATATTCTTGAGACACACACGTCATTTCAGTTCTACATTTTTATGAGATGACAAATGGCCTGTTAAATATTCTATGGTAAGAATTTGGGCTACCATTTGTTTTATTAGAATTTTGTTAACAATAAAATGGTGGCCAAAATGCTACCTTGCAAGTGATCTTAGCTCAAGGTTTAGGGCTGGCAAAAAGCATCTCTCCTCACGTGGCTAATTTCGAGATTCTTGTGTGCTACTATGATGGACACAAATGATGGTGTGTGTCCTTATGCCACAGTTCCCTGATTCTTAAAGTCACTGTAGACAGCGTGGGACCAAACAGCCTTTCTGAGCCCTGATTACAGTTAATCCATGCGAATGAACTTGGGTCTTGACCAGAGTATCTAATACTATCTTTTCCTCGTTCCAGGTTCTTTCTGATGTATTTGATTAATAAAGATGAAACAGAGCACACGGGTCAGGTGAGAAACAAAATGCCTTCAATTAAGAATCATACACCCGTGTTAGATCTCCCTTTGCTAAACCTTGAGACTGCGTAGGGCATAGGCTATCTGAAATAGATAAGATGGCCCCATTAATCAATCCCATGTATGCATTTTTCCATTACCTTTTTGTGACTTAGTAAGAAGCCAAGGTCCTCCTGGTTATCCTTCCCAACAAACACTGACATTTTCAAAACGCTTATAGCTACTGCTTCAGACTAGAAGAGCTGGAGGTGGGGAGAACATTACAGAGAAAAAGACAATGAGGAATGGAGTGGGTGGCTGTAACAAAGCAGAAAAATCGGAGTACAACGGAGTGAGAGACAGCCTAAGAAAGAAAGATAGCGACCTCATGTGTGGGTGACACAGGAGCCTGGAGGTGTGCCCCTGAGAGGATGTGTCAAATTTTGTGACTAAATGTGAAAAAGAAATGTAGAGGTAGAGAACAAGGGAGGAAAACATCAGTTATCAAATTATTCAAATATCAATACCAAACATATCAAATATCTTTCTTTGGCAGAGGTCACTGGTTTCCAGATCTGGATTTAGCTAGCAATGAACGTTCTCTCGTGCATTCCTCCGTCTTCCACCAACGGCGTGGAATCAGCTTATTACTAAATCGTTAAGTATTTTTAGTGGCAAACATTGATTGGTTTCAGTTTTGTTTAGGGCAGAAGGGGATTTTTCTCCTTCCCTGCCAGCGTGTGTCAGGGAGACATGGCTTCTTGCTCCCCAAACAGCAGAATAGAGCAAGAATGAATGTGCAGGTTTGGCCTCATATAAATTCACATCAGAGAGCAAAAACAAACTGGGTTTTAGCTTACTGTGGTTTAGAAATAAGCACCCGTTGTTCACATTATTTCAGGAATCTTATGTCTGGAAGATGTACCAAGAAAGGTGCTGGGATTTCTTCCCAGCCGGTGACTGCTTTCGTAAACAGTATGAAGATCAGCTTGGATAAATCTGAATGAAAGAAGCGCCACAATTCTGGACAGTGAACTTCCCATGAAATAAAGTCCTCCTTTTACAGTTCTGCAACATATCTGAAATGTGACATTTTCTAAATGCCTCCCTTAAAAAAGCTGTTTGCTAAAAAAAAAATCTGTGCTATTTTGAAACTGATTTGGCTTTTTGTGCCTAATGGACATATACTGTGGGAGAGAACCTGTCAAAATGTTTAAGGATGGCGAAGAATCAAGTAATCTCTAGGCAAATGCCTTCAAGTTTTTGTTTGTTGGGATGGGAGCATTAAGGAAAGGGCTAGTGAATTATGAAGTCTCGAATGTGTGTAATACCTGGAATTTTAAACACTTGAATGTCACCATGGTATCCAACTTGTGACTCATAGGGTCTGAACTACAAAAGATAATGTTAACTGCAGTCTAATTAATTTTTTCCCATGGTACTTACTTGCTAGTGACTGTATCCAGAAAAGCTTTAAGCAGTTAAAGAAATAGGGAAAAAACCGACACTTTGTCGACACTGAAATATCGATTAAGTGCCTTAAAACCTCTTTAGATATAGCTATGCAAGTTTTTTATGTTTGTGTTCCAGAAGGACAGTTCCATTCATTAGTTGTGATCTTCTGTCTTCCTTTATGAAACTGCACTTGAAGGTTATTCGTACAAGTTTTTTTAGTAACAGCGATCAACTGCTGTTATTAGAAGAAAAGTACTGTACTGAAAATTCAGAAAAAAATCTCAACCTTATGCCAAAATGGAGTAATGCTTTATGGTCCTTGTAAGTAGTGGAGCTGCTGTGTTTAGGTGAATCTCCTCAAATACAATGAAGTGCCCAGTGCAATAAAGTAATACATACCAACACCTCCATGGTTTGGCCTCTTGGAATGTACCACTTGTGGTTGCTTCTACAACTCCTCTGTGACTGCTGGGCAAGGGGACATGAGACACATTGCCCAGGGCCCCACACAAGAAAGAAAGAAAAACTGGACAGACCAGCATTTGTTTATTTTGGCCAAATGCAAGCCTTGTTTGTTTGCATCTATTCTCTTAATCAGCAGCAGTACCTGCTATGCTGTAAACACTGCAAGGAAGGCGGCTAGAAACAAGGGCCAGAGTATATATCCTGCCCTTGAGGGAATCTATTAGATTACTATTAGATTACTAAGCCAGAAAAACAAATGCAACAAGCTGCTTCAGTGTATTCTTTCAGATGTCAAACACAGAGGTAGGCATTTACTGCTGTGAGCATAATGGAACGCACTAGCTTGGGGCATGCTTGTAAACTGGCTGTGCCTGAAGGACAGCCTTATGCCCACCTGCCCTTGGAAGGCAACCAAGATTTGCTTCAGGCACTTTTTGTCCCCTTTTTAGGAAATCATGCTGTCCAACCAGTCTTCCAGCTCTTCCTCGGTAACATTTCTGGATGTACTTGGTTGCTCAGGTTCCACGTTCTTTTCTTCAGTCACAGATGGTTTTGCGCAAACTGGGGAAATAAAAACAATGTTAACACCCTCAGATGCTTCCCTCAGGTTTGTTCCCAGATATAATCCAGCCCTAGTTACTCCTTTCCTTACGACCAGGGGAAACATTCTCATTATGGTTACTCCCTAAGATGATAGTCATATCTGAACAAATAAAGCCGGGAAGGGGACTCCCTCTTCACCCTGAAGCTGAACTTCACACCTCACTAGTTGTTGCTGTTTAAAGACCAATAGCTCAGTTTTCTTTTTACTATTATTGCAGCTGTCCTGGAAAATTAAAGGATCTCAAATGCAATACATGGATGTGGCAACCCCCGGGCCTCTACATCAGATGGGCCACCTCTCAGAGGACATGCAGAAATTAGAATGTGATGTTCTTTCGTCAAAATGTAAGACTGAAATAGCAAGAAAAAAGTGCGAAGAGGTGGCCTGTCAGTCGAGTAAAAGGTCCACTGCCGAACGGCTGAAGGCTACAGGTATCCTAATGCCTTGTGATAGGCGGAAATTCCATTTGCAGCCCCAGGTTTCTACTGCGGTCAGGCAGGTAGCAGCTTTGGAAGCTCGGTGTGTCAAGTGAGAGGAAGGTTGTCAGAAAGGTCAGCTCAGGGTGAAGCAGAGATGGGAGCACAGAAATAGACGTCAGTGGACAACACTGGATCAATGTCAGACACCGAGAGGGATGTGTGCGGATGTGATGCGGGTGGGGCTGTTCTTGAAAAAACACCAGAATCAAGATTCATGGGGAATAAAATGAAAGCCATACCTTCTTCCTCTTGGACCACCTCCCCATCTTTCTCGGATTTCAGGTCCTGAGATGTCTGATCTGGTAAGATGTTATCTCCCTCTTTTACAGGTGCATCTAAATTAAGCAACAGATCTAGTTCTTCTTCCAAATGGTCTCCTGCTGACTGCAGTGGGGAAGTGGGTTTCTGAGAATCTGTTGAAGGACCCGGTCTTGGGTTGTCTGTGCCCAGCAACACAGGGCAGCCAGCAGCCGCAGATTTCAGCTCAAAGATGGGCCCCTTTCCTCCAGGCCCCAAAGGCCCCTTTAACTGCATCCCTAATCCCTTGCCATCATCAGTTCTCTTTGGTTTCACCTGAGGAAGCTCTAAAGGAACTGTGGCCTGAAAGAGAAGTTTAAAAACTGAGTTAAAAATGTGAGTCTTGCCATCTTGGCTTAAGTAAATACATAGGAGGCTAAAGGAAGCCATCAAACTTGGTGACATAGGAAACTCAATTCAGATAGTTCACGAAGTGGCTCCTTTCCAGGCCCTGGCAGGCACCCTTCCTAACATCTGGGGTCAATGTGGGAGAGCTCACTGAGACATGCCAGCACTGTGCCTCCCACTCTCCCCACCTCGACCATGTGCTAACTAGCTCAGATTTGGAATTAAAAGATCCATGTCTTCCTAGCTGTGGCCTGAAAACTGCCAGAGTACCATAGGTCTATTTGGCTTTACACTTAAATCTGTAATGAGACATAAACATCTGTAAAATGTCACCAAGAAGTAATTAGCAAATCAGATCTGTTCATTGTATTTAAGTGCACTAATATAAAGGTGTAGGAACAAATTCACCAAGAAGAGTCTCTCACCAACATCGAGTAAAAAATGCCAGACACAAAAGAAAATACACAATGTGATGATTATTTTTGTAAAATGTTCAAAAACAAACCACAGTATTAGAGGTTAGGTGAGTGAATGCCTTTTGGGGAGAGAGTGACTTGGGGTGCGTATGAATGGTGGCTTCTGGGGTGCTGACAATATTCTGAGTCTTTATCCGGATGCTCATTCCATGGTTATACTTACATGTGCATTTTTCTGACTCGATATTATACTTTAATAAAAGTTACAAACTCCCTCAGTGATTGTAATATAAGGTTACAATCTAAGGCTGGGAATCACTGCTCTCCAGGGAAGGCTCCAGGGACTAGCAAGGCCTCACGGTGGGCAGGTTCAGAAGTTCAACCTCAACTAGAGGTCCTGACCCTTTATTTTTACATAAACATCGTGAGCAGACATGGAAGACGGTATGGCTTTATATACAAACAGGAATAAATGTCCAGCATAGTCAGTTGTACGGGGCAATGCTGGGACATGGTCCTCTATTCTAATCTTAGAGTCATTTAATTGGTCTGGGGTGGGTGTCTGGCATTGTTTTTGTTTGTTTTTAACTCCCCCGGTGATTCTAACGTGCAGACAAGGTAGAGAATACTGCTCTGCAGCATGGGTCGGGGAGAAATGTTTTTAAGTGATTTAACCAGGATTTCAAAGTCACGTCATTATTTTATACCTTTAATGCCTGCCACTGACATTACATCCTTCACTTTCAGATGCTCACAACCACTTCCTCTCTGTCCTGAGTCCTGAAGCCTTTATCTCAGCATTTCCCTGGTGAGTTCTGCTACACATTCCTCATCATGTGAGATCAAGGCAAGCACTTCATCACTGGACATCAGCAGAAAAGCCACTAGAGCTCTCCCAAACACCCCCAAATGTTTCCAAAGACCCCCCAGGGCATTCCCCCATTAGTGGCAAATGCACTTCTTTCTAGTTCTCTACCCTGTCCCTAATTGTCCTCCATCCCCGAACTCTGCCTGCTGCCCCAAATTTTAGACTAGTAAATGCACTACAGCAAATGGGTGAGTAACCAATTCATTGCTACGCTCAAGCTTAGCATCACATTCAGCTGCAGAAGGAAGTTGATAATTTTAGTTGCTAGGATTCTATTTAAAATCAGTACGTCCCAGGGTTTCACTTTTTTTTTTTAATCTTGTCAGAATTTTGAAGCTCTTCATGGTCTAGTCTTCGGGCCTCCCCTCTCTTAGTTCATCAATTATCACTTCATCCCATTATCTCCTGAATTTGTATTTCTAGCCCTTAATGCTGAACTTTATAGTTCTACATCCAGTTGACTATTATTTCCACTTGGATATCTCAGAGGCACAAACTCATCAAGTCCAAAACTCACCCTTCCTGATCCTACCTACCACTGAGCTGCACAATTTGGAAAATCTTGCATTTTTTATTGACCACTCTCTCCCAATTTCCAACATATCGCCAAATCCTGTTCATTGTACCTTTGAAATGCCTCAGTACATCTCTGCCATCTCCACCATCACTACTGTAGTCCAAGCTACAGTACTACTCACCTGCACCTGTGCAGCAGCCTCCCCACATGCCTCCCTCACCTGCTCTGCGCATGTGTACCTGCACATGCGGACTTACCCCCACGCACGCACTCCGATCCCACAGTCTTCTCTACTCGGCAGCAGTGTCGCTTTTGTTCATGCAGAGCTGATTGGGTCTTTCTCGTTTAAATTCCAGCTCAAATGTCCTTATGCTTTAGACCTCAGCTCACCTATCACTGCTTCAGGAAAGCCATTCCTAACCACACCACACGAGAAACTGACTTACTCTAAAAACACACTGTACTTCATACGACGTATTACAATTTATATATGTTTGCCTGTTTGATTCATATTCATCCTTCCCAGTAGATGAAGTGCCAGAAAGGCAGGAACCACGTCTACCTGTTCACCACTGTGTCCCTAGTGTCGAACACACAGCAGGATGATGCATACATATTTTGAGTAAAATAGCCAGACTTTATATTTTACATTTCACTCAATTCCACTACATTTGATCCTTTAAAATGTTTCCAATATATGATGTAAAAAAGTAACCTCGAACATGTTTTGGATTCTCCTTTAAACTTACAGAATGCTATTTTGATATGCAACCTTCAGTTTTATAAAGGGAAGCTGACACGAAGACATCCTGCTGAGGGAAGCGCTTCCCTCTTTTTCTTCTCCTGCCCTAATCCACCCGCTTCAAGAGGGCTTCAGGATTTTTACCTGGACCAGTTCAGCAGCAACGTTGAGTCGGAGGGAGAGAGGCAGCTCTTGAAGGGCTCGAACCAATAACTCACTATCCACGTAAAATGCTGAATTCTATATAGAGATTAAAAAGAAAATATCAGGTGATAAATAAGTATGACCTTTTGGAAATAAAAGAAGAAACTGTAAATAATCCACTGGAGTTATCTGGCTAGGAACAAGACACATCATACATCACACTTGATGTGTTAAGAGTTTCTGCATCTCCACATTATGATCAGTAAAACCAAAGCTACCTTCTTGAACCACAGCTCACACTGTCAGAGCAAACAGGGCAATGATCACCCTCCCATCAAGACTGTCCAAGCCGGGCGCAGTGGCTCATGCCTGGAATCCCAGCACTTCAGGAGGCCAAGGCACGTGAATCACCTGAGGTTAGGAGTTCGAGATCATCCTGGCCAACATGGTGAAACCCTGTCTCTACTAAAAAATACAAAAAATTAACCAGGCATGGTGGCTGATGCCTGTAATCCCGGCTACTCAGGAAGCTGAGGCAGGAGAACCGCTTGAACCTGGGAGGCAGAGGCTGCAGTGAGCCGAGATCGTGACACTGCACAACAGCCTGAGCAACAAGAGTGAAACTCCATCTCAAAAAAAAAAAAAAAAAAAAAAAAAAGAGAGACTGCCCAGTAACCCGGAAACTGTGGAGTCTTTTGCAATGACTAACAAGCTGAAAGAAAAGCAAGCATTTAATGAAATCTAACCTGATCCCTTCCCTAAATTCAGACTGCTGGCCTTGGACAGAAGAGGAAAGGGCTGTTAAGGCAGTGAGATGGGGCTGACAGGTGGTGTGAAGATTTCAGAGGAGCTGGTCTCCTCAAAAAACAAAAAATAAAAATTTTTTAAAGCCACTTTGTAAGAAGGCTTTCTTTTTTGGTCACCAGTTTGCCCCATAAAGGTCTGAAGCTGAAGAAAGCCTTAGATAATAAAGTTAGCTGCAGTGAATTGCTTTTAATGCTAAACTGTGAACTTTTAAAATAGGTTTAATTGGAATAATAATAAATCAGCATTTTCTACATGTTTTAAAGTATTCGGTGCATTATTTTTGCCTGGGTAACCCAGCTCCCATGTCAACCTGGTCAACCCTGGCAGCCACTCGCAGTTGGAGTAGAGGACCTGGCCTACGACATCTGGCCACAGACAGGAGCAGACCACACCCACTAAGGATGCTATGGCGGGTGGGGTGTAAAGAGAAAGGAGACACGCCAATGCTGGGAGAGGGGAGCCAGTCCTGACTATAGGACAAAGCCTTTCTGTCCCACTTCTCTGCCATCAGTGTGCACAGGACCCTGTCTGTGTGGTAAGAATCTGCAAGCATGAAGCTTCCTCTCTGGCCAGGAATCTTAGCTCTGAGTCTCAGTATCTGTATAAAGGCACACTCTTTAGTGAGAAAAGAACCTGCTATATACTTTGCAGCTAAAAAACATAGCCTTTAATCAGACCATTACATCTTCCCCAGAATCTACAGGACTTACTGTCCATATGCGCCTGGGGCCCAGAGACCATGTGTACACGGTATGGTGGAGTAATAAGCTGGGCAGCTTTTTAAGATGTAGGTTCACAGGCCTCACCCACAGAAATGGACTCTCTGGGTGGGGTGGGGGTGGTGGGAGCCGGAAATCTGCCTTTAAAAGCCAGGCCCTCAGGAACGGCCGCATATAACTCAGCACCCAGCAGTTCGCTCAGCCCCCAGCAGTTGCTCAAAGAAGTCCTACTGGATAAGTCACCATGTCAACAGAAATTTAATGTGGAATTTAAAAAACCTAGGTGATTTAAAACATAATAAACCTGTTTGTTCACCCAGGGAAATTATCTTCCCACTCATCCCCTCTTTACATGGTGCCCGTCCTGTCCAAAGGAAAGCTGTGAGAATCCCACTTGCGGATCTAAGAGACAAACATGCCTGTGGTCATGGAGGCCAACAGCTAGATCAGAGCACCCTGACTGCTGGCCTGTGTCCCTTCACCCTGTGTATCCACCACAGGGCAACGAACGCCAAGTCCAAGCCGTGACACCCGGTCTCTCTCCTGCCAGGACTCCCTTGAGCATTTTGGACATGTCTCCCTGTCAAACTCCTACTTTCTTTAACTGCAAAGACAAAATGTATTTCTACTTTTCCTTTTTTTTTTTTTTTTGAGATGGAGTCTCTCTGTTGCCCAGGCTGGAGTGCAGTGGCACGATCTCGGCTCACTGCAATCTCCACCTTCTTGGTTCAAGCAATTCTCCTGCCTCAGCCTCTCAAGTAGCTGCGATTACAGACTTGCACCATTAAGCCCAGCTAATTTTTATATTTTCAGTACAGGCGGGGTTTCACCATGTTGGCCAGGCTGGTCTCAAACTCCTGACCTCAGGGAATCTGCCTACCTCGGCCTCCCAAAGTGCTGGGATTATAGGCGTGAGCCACTGCGCCGGCCCCTCTCTATTGTCTTGCGTCACTGCTCACACTGAGGACATGGGATGGTATAAGGAACAACAAATTACACATATATGTGTGTGTACATATATATAATACATAATATGCACTCGAATATATATATGCACTCAACATATATAATTATATATAGTACGTATTATATATTATATATATCCAGTTTTTTCTCTTACATCAACAAGGAAGAAAATTTAGTGAGGAGTTAAGTCAGACAGGAAATTGTTTTGATGGGGAAATGAATTCAGTTTCAGACATGTCCTACCTCCAACTCGAACTGTTCAAAATCAAACAACTTCTTTCTGCTCTTATTTTGTTCCATTCATGGCACCACCACCCACCTAGTTACTCAAGCTAGAAAGCATAGTGTCACTGCAAATCTTTCTTGTCCTTGTGTCTCACATCTGGCCGGTGACCACAGTGGACCCCATCCTCCGCTCAAGTCCTGTCTGTGAGTAACCTGTGTCCCACGCCCACTGGCTGCACATCCTCGGGCTCTCGCTCTTTCCCATTCGTCCAACATCACATCCTCCTTATCAGTTTCCCTGCCCCTAACCTCTCATCTCATCCGTTCAATCCCTCCCCATCCTTCCCAATACTGCTGAAGTTAAATCTAACCATTTCCATATTCTTACTAAACAAAACTTTGTTAACAAATAATATTAGTAATAAAAGAGCTCATTTTGAGTGTTTCATATGCATCAGGAACTGCACTCAAGGGCTTTTTATGTATTATCTAATTTAGTCCTTCTTATAACTCTGAGTTATATTTTGTTATTAGCTCCATTTTACAGGTGAAGCAACAGAGAAGGAAAAAGTTTACCCAAGTCTTAGATCCAGAATTCACACTCAGGTCTGAAACTGCTGGTACTAACTAGCCCACACCTGCCACTGAGGCCTCCTCCTCTAGGAACACTACACTCTGGCCACACCCTTCTCTGAATGTAACCTCGTTTTCCTGACTTAACCATTTTCATGTTGTTTCCTCAGACAGGATCTACCAGAGTCACACTTGTCCACCAAGACCCATTCAAATCATCTTTTCCCCACGGTACCAATTCCAATCACTTCCAGTGCAAAGTAACTCTCTCTCCCAGTCCTGTGAATTCATTTATCGCACCCCTTATTTTAGGTTGTATTCTTGTGCATGTATTAGGTAATATCTGTTGAGCATCTACCATACTACAGGCCGGCCAGTGTGCCCAGGTAAGGGGCCAAGAGCAATGAACAGGCAGGGTCTGTCTCATTCACTTTGAATCAGCTCCATTGAATAAAAACATTTAGTAGACCAGTGCTCTATGTTCTGATGAAGGACGAAGCTTAGAATTATTTGAAACTCTGAAGCTACCTGAAATATTCTTTGGCAATCAATGTGGTTCAAAAGGAGATGAAATGCAAATTGTTTGGCTTCTACCATATTCCTCAACAATCTATCTTCGCTGTGTCCTAGAATTCTAACAAGTACCTCAGGCGTAGACCCAGACTTAAGCAAAGACAAATGTAATTCTCACCTTTTTCTATGGCATATATAACACGCTCTTTGTAAAGTGCCAGGCAGTCATTTTCCAAGAGAGTCCCCTCCTCGTAATCTGTATGAGTCAGAGGCCATCCCAAACAAGTGAGCCTAAAACCGGCCCAGAGATCAAACAAGCCACCCACAGCACATATGCTGATCTGGGAGCAGAACGGGGAGGACACTGCCCATGGGCTTCGCATCTGCAGCTTCAGCCACCTCTCTGAAGCTGGGGGCAGATGCTAATCAGTTTATCAGACACTATGCTCTAGCCCTGGAGTTGGGGAGCATATCACAAGCCACCACTACGTCCCTATGTGCATCCTAAAAGGGGGAAAATATCTGTCATCTCATACGAAAAGAATTAGCGGAAGCCTGCCTGGAAAATAATCAGAACTCCTTCGAAAGAAAACATTACATACACACAAAGAAAATAAGGCATTTGGGGTTTAGAGACTTGATGAAAGACTTCTACAATATTTGCCCTTATTTTATACTTCTATTCTCCTAATTGTAGGAGAAGTGTTATTTAAAGCTATAAGGTTAAGGGTTTTCTCAACCTAACACCAAAAACAGTGAGAGAGAAACCTAATTTTCAACTCTAAAGGGAATCGTTAAAAAGTGGCAAAGGAGGAAGACCAAATGGCAAAGTAACCCACTCTGTCCAAATCACGGCTATCGAGTTTCTACCTCGAGACCCAGTCCATGTGTGCTGCATCATTCACACAGATGGCCAGGTAGAAAAGTGTACTCTCGCTTCAAGGACTCGTGGAATTTCAGCCCCCTGAAAATGTTCTGAAAAGTTTAGCTGAGAGTACTCTATATAAAAATTACTACTCTTTTCTACGTGAAGACTCTGTCACAAGAATGTAAAAGGTGTTAGCCTTCCGCCTTGAAGAAGAGCCGGTCCACACTTAAGACAACTCTTCTCTTACCTGTTTTGGACAAGAAGCTTCAGTGTCCCATTCTTTCTCCTCAGCAAACCGGAACTGTGAGAAGGAGTCCCCTAGGAATAGGGAAAAAAATATTATGCAAAAGTCAAAGGAAACTCTCAGTTCTCTGAATTTCCCTGCTAGAGCAAAAGTGCCATTTCTGAAGTGCTCAAACTCAAAGGGAGAGACAAGGATAAAACTGCAACATACCTCCAACTCCATTTCCAAAATCACAAAACACACAGATGACAGCGTTCACATTTGGTAAGATTAATCTTTAGTGCATTTCATCTTACCAAATGGCAAAAGGACCAAGAAAAAAAGATAAAATCACTAATCTCAGTCACTGGTAAATAAATTTGATCCCTCAAAAATTAGGGCACAGGCCGGGTGCAGTGGCTCACACCTGTAATCCCAGCACTTCAGCAGGTGGATCACTTGAGGTCAGGAGTTCAAGACCAGCCTGACCAACATGGTGAAACCTTGTCTCCACCAGAAATACAAAAATTAGGCTGGGCACAATGGCTCATCCCTATAACCTCAGCACGGTGGGAGGCCGAGGCGGGTGGATCATGAGGTCAGGAATTCGAGACCAGCCTGGCCAATATGGTAAAACCCCGTCTCTACTAAAAATACAAAAAATAGCCAGGCATGGTGGCACATGTCTGTAATCCCAAGCTACTCTGGAGGCTGAGGCAGGAGAACTGTTTGAACCCAGGAGGCTGAGGAGCCGAGATGGTGTCACTGCACTCCAGCCTGGGCATCAGAGCAAGACTCCGTCTCAGGGGGAAAAAAAAAAAAACAAAATTAGTCAGGGGTGGTAGCGGCACCTGTGGTCCCAACTACTTGGGATGCTGAGGCAGAAGAATTGCTTGACCCTGGGAGGCGAAGGCTGCAGTGAGCCAGGATTGCACCACTGCACTCCAGCCTGGGTGACAGAGCAAGACTCTGTCTCAAAATAAATAAATAAATAAATAAAACAAAATGAAAGAAAATATCTCATTCATAATAGCAATAACATACAAAAAATTCCTAGGAATGAATCAGGAATAAACATGTATTGAAAGAAACTTTAAAAAATAAAACTTAAAAAGGAAGACAAAAAACTCAACAGTATGAAGATACCAATTTCACCGAATGAGGTCTACAAATTCAATATTCAATCCCAAAAAGATTTGTCAAAATTACTCAAATTCATTTTTTAAAATACACGAAACTAAGATACGCTTTTTTAAAAAGGGTAAAGAAGTTGTCTTATTGATTATAAAAATGTATTCAAAAGTCTCAATAAATAAAATGGATAGTCACTGGTGAAAAAATAAGCACAGAAGAGTGTCTAGAAACAGACCCAGGTATATGGATACTTAGATATCGTAAGAGTGGCAGATGGGATCTGTGGAGAAATCACTTTAACAGCGTTAAAGCAACTGACCAGCCATGTCAGAAACTAGGCTAGTTCCCAATATCTCATTTCTCAGATGTAAAACATATTTTGTATGAATCAGGTATTTAAATGTTCAGAAAAAAAGGAAATCATTAACGCTATTACAAGAATGCAGGGATGAATTTATTATTATCTAGAAATGGGAGGGTAAATTTTGGCTGCTGAAAAAAATTTAATGCATAAAAATAAAATTTTTTGAATTACAGGAATTATAAACAAACTTGAAAGATGACAGGCTGAGAAGTAATATTTGTAGCACACATTATTGGCAAAGAATATGTGGAAGTTCTTTGTATATTAGATACAAAACTTCCACAAATCAATTAGAATAATGCAACCCAGTAGGAAAATAGGAAAAGGGGAGAATATGTGAAATATGATTGCTAATACATATGAAGTAAATGACTGATGTATGAATTTAAAATCTAGTAGATTTTTTTAAAACTGGCCAAATTGCTGAATGCTTTATTGAGTGCTGTTTTTGACATTCTTGAACTTCTATATTAGAAATGATCATATGATTTCACAGATTAATATGTAATTGGTACAAGATTCAGTAATGCAAATAAGGCATGCTATGTATACTTATTTTTAATATCTGAATATTCACTCAAAAATATAGGTAAAATTCCAACAACGACTATCTTATTCCACCAGTCTTCTTGCTGAGAACGAGGAACCAGGCACCCCTACCCAAAAAGACCCCAAAAGTCTTATCTGAAGATATCAGAGCTACCAAGGCACTGAGGACTTGGACAAAATTCCTGGAGAGAAGAGAAGCATACAAGGAGGTTAGGCTAACATTTAGGGCTGCTTACCCCCCTAATGCAGAGGCTAAAAAACAACCCAGGAGGTCGTAAAGCTGAAGAAAGCTCTGCTAGTCTTACAGCACTAGGTAGACAAAAACTGGAGTTCGGGGCCAATGGATGAGCAGGTCTTGGAAAACCAAGGCTTTCAGGCAGGACCCACTGATAGCTGCATCCTGTAAGCAGGAGTAAAGTAGGAATTGACCAGCCCTCACCAAGTCTGAGGTCCAGCTGTGAGTCAGCTCAATCTCTGATTCTGCCTACAAGCAAAAGTAAATCATTTTTGGAGGAAAATGACACTATCAATATCCTCCAATGATCTCTACAATTTTTAACTTACCATGTCCAAAATTCATTAAAAATGATCAGGCCTACCAAAAGATGAGACCAAAATAGTAGAAAACAAAGAGAAAAGAAAAAACAAGCAAGAGGTAATGGAAAAAGCTCCACAGAGATTAAGATATTGGAGACACGAGACATGGATTTTGTAATTTTGCCATGTCAAAATTTCAAGAACAGGAAAAACTGTAACATCATGAACAATGACATCCATGAGGTCATCTTTGATGCACACAAAATAAAATACACAAAGAATACAAAGAAGAAAATGTTGGAGAAAAATAAGTTACCTAAATATAACACATTTTGTTTTCAGGAATAAAACTTCAAAATATAACACAATTTAAAGAAGGCTTTAAAAAATCCTTACAGATAAAGCATATAGGGGCTTATTTTATTTTAGTAGAGATGAGGTCTCACTCTGTCACCCTGGCTGGAGTGCAGTGTCATGATCAGAGCTCACTGCAGCCTCAAACTCCTAGACTCAAGTGATTTCCACCATCTCAGCCTCCCAAGTTTCTGAGATTACAGGTGCACACCACCATGCCCAGCAAAATTATTATTTTTTGTAGAGATGGGGTATTGCTATATTGCCCAGGCTGGTCTCAAACTCCTGGCCTCAAACCATCCTACCACCTCAACCTCCCAAAGAGCTAGGATTACAGGTATGAGACACTGGATGTGGCCTAGAGGCTAATTTTACTATTACGTTTTAGATACGGTCTCACTCTGTCACCCAGACTGGAGTGCAGTGGCACAATCACAGCTCATTGCAGCCATGACCTCTGAGGCTCAACAGATCTTCCTGGCTAATTTTAAGGAATAAACTTGGTAAAATGACTACAGAATACCAACCACTCTGATTCTCGCACTGAAGATGAAAGTGTACAAACCTGTTGAAACTATGAATCCTAGAACTGAAAGTCTTTCTGGAAAACATATTACCAAAATATTACCAAAATTCTTCTGTGTTACGTTGTTACATACACACAAAGTATGGTGATTTACCAAATGTACTACTTTTATATCTTATATACCAGACATTTGGACACGCATGGACAATTAGAAACCTACTTTAAGTAAGATAGCATGGGGTAGTCACAGCACATTCCATTCTGCTCCAGCTTTATCTGTCTGCCAGAAGAGTTCCTGGTCTCTCACATGCTAAAGACATGGTGAGTCTGACTAAGAAGTATAGAAGAAAACCAGAAAAGAATAGTGACAGCCAACTGTAGTTGACAAGGGAACAAACATGGAGAAGTGTGTCTTAGGACTCATAAGATTCAACAGCTGTGTGTCCTGAATTAATTGGAGCATAGTGAAAGGAATAGTACTAGAAAGAACAAGGAAGCTCAAAGCACTGTCTTCCCTCTTCTTCAATTAGAGACTAATGGTATGACTTACAGAAGACTGGAGAACTGCCTTGTTGTATACTTATACAACATCCTCAAACAAGATGGAAGAGCAGCTGGTGACTATTACATAGCCTGCTTAAAAAACAATAAAAATCCCATAATATTCTACTACTTTGTAGATAAGAATACCAAAATATTAGGCCCACAAATTCAATGACTGCTTATTATGAAGGCATTTACTGGAATCTGTTTAAAAGGGGGAATGAGATAGCAATACTGATGTACATGAAGAGTTCACATTTTCCTTATGTGATAAAAAGCTTCATCTCATCCTATTCCAGCAACAATGCTGAAGTTGGCATGCTTGCAATCAAAGCTGAGACACAGGAGATATTGAGACAATTCTGTTGTATTTTGAAAGTCAATTACATTCTTCTATTGCCACATTTCTAGAGCCAAAATTAATAAGAGATTTTTAAATCAAATAATCGTGTGAAGAAGCAAAAATATTTTTAAAGAAATAGAAATAAGGCTGGATATACAGTGGCTTAAGCCTGTAATCTCAGCACTTTGGGAGGCTGAGGTGGGATCAACTGAGGCCGGGAATTCAAGATAAGCCTGGGCAACAAAATGAGAACTCAACTCTATTAAAAAAAAAAAAAAAAAATTACCCAGGCACGGTGGCCCGCACCTATAGCCTCAGCTACTCTGGAGGCTGAGGTGGGAGATCGCTTGAGCCCAGGAGTTTGGGGCAGCAGTGGAGCTGAGATCATGCCACTGCACTCCAGCCTGAGTGACAGAACAAGATCCAAGACCCTGTCTCACACACACACAAAAAAGAAGAAAATTAGAAATAAATTTAAGAGATAGCAATCTTACATATGCTTCTGCAAACATTCAAAAAGAATGTTTCAAGCAGTATATAATGCTTCAGTTTCTAGGACTGTTTCATGAAACTTATGACCAGCAAACAAATCTCCAAGGGTAGGGGTTGATAAGGAGAGAAAGTCTTTACCTAGTCAGTTACTATTTGAGAAGACAAGCATAGTTGCTGAGGAACAACATTACCATCATCAGTATTCTATTCTGGCAGAGCCAGCCAAACAACATCTTGTTCCTCTAGACACCTCAGTTAAAAGCTAGCAACTTTAGTATTGCAAAGGTGTAGTGTACTGTATGGTGACTATAGGAAGAATCAAATAGCTGACAGTAGTCAGAAATCAGTATGCCCATGTGTCTGAATCTGGCTGCTAAAATTGTAATATATTCTTTAATTTCAGTTTTTTTCTTGTATCTCAGTAGTCCATTTGACAACAATGATATTTATCTTTAACTTTAGCCAAATATTGATCATTTGGCCAAAATGTGTTTTGGTGAACAATATTCAATCAGTGGCACTCCATTTGGTAGGTCTGTATGTATGGACACAGAAAGATACCCATTATCTCAACTGCTACATGAGAAAAGCAAGGCTTCAGTATAGTATGAATGATATCTTTATATATATCTATATATATATATAGATATATATATCACAAAAAATACTAATTTATGCATAGAAATTAGTCAAAATAATTAATACCTATTTTTAAAATGACTGTCAGGTTGTGGGATTGAAGGAGACTTTTCCTTTTGGCACAACACATTTTCCAGCTGAATCATCCTTTGTAAACAACAAGGAGTTTTCCTTTTGGAACTAAACAAAATGGAAGAAAATCCAGAGAAAAGCTGAATTTTCTTGAGGGCAGGGACCTTCTCAGAATGTATTTGAGACAAAATATTCAGAGACTTCAAAAGTTGGAACTGCAGACATCATTCATTCTAACCCTCACTTTATAGAGCTGTGAAGAACCTTAGCTCCAGGAAGGTTCAATGTTCTAACCAAGACCACACAGCCATTTAATGGCTAGACACCGAGACTCTTGGCTCACAGCATTTGTTATTTTATTTTTTAACTTTGCTTCTCCAAAAGACAACCTGGCATCGAGTTTTCTCAAACTCTTGGGCTCAAGGGATCCTCCCACCTCAGCCTCCCCTCCCAAGTAGCTAGAAATCCAGGTACATGCCACCGAGGCCAGAGAGCATTTATAATAATAAATTATTAAGTAATAAAGCTCTTCTTTCCACGGTTTCTGCTAGGCCTCTTAGCTGTCTTGAGTTCCCCAGAACAAAAGCAACACTCAGTAAATATTTTATGATACTTCACATACTAATATTTTATTTGTTGACATGTTTGAAGATATGGAAGTCCAAACTAAGAAATAAAGAATTCCTCTTTTTAGGAAATCACCTCAGGAACTTCCTAAAATTATGCCTAGAGTATTTTTAAAAATAGTCTGTCTTACAGAACTCTAAGTATTCTAATAATGATAGTATTAGTGAAATAAAGGTGACATACCAATTCTATCACTGTGTTTATAATATCCAGGATTTTCACTCTGCCTAACTTCCCAAGCTGGTCTGACACATGTCTTATGGTCAGTGGCAAAGTGGACACTAAACTTCCTAGAATTCCTCAGAACTAATATGCTTTCAAAAAGCTTACCATCTAGTCATAGATAATACGGCTGCCAATTTTAAGCTTATCCATTCAGCAGCATCAACAAAAAAAAGCTTTCAGTCAAGCAAAAGTACTTAACATAAAGCTGTCCAGTGAGAATTCAGGGATGTTTGCAAGGAACAATCTTTACTCAGGCAAAGACTTTCAGAATCAACAATATGGATCAGGCATATGTGAAGAGTGAATGTCAAAGATGGAAAATCTTCCCAAGTCTAACACCCAATTCTGATAATTTGATAGTAGCAATTCCCATAACCCAGTCATCCTGGCTCTTTGGATCTTTTAAATCACATAATTGACCTGGATCTTTGTGGTGTCTCCTTTGGGAAACCAACTCTAGAAAGCAGAGGAATGTGTCACCAATTCTGGATAAGTACTTCATTTTAAGCTCCATTTTCCTGGCTCTTGTTCATCATGATCATCTTCCTGTATTTATCCCACAGCCCCTGCAGAACACGTCCTCAACCAGGACACCAAGTTACTGAGAAACCACAAATGAACTTTACAGGCCGACAAAGGCTGAGAAGACCCCAATCTTCACAGAGGAGGAGAGAATGCCCAATAAGTCACCACAATGGCTGCTACAAAAAACAAAATGTCCTCTTTCATTTCTCTGAACTTCTCTAATCTCATCTATGAAAGACGACACATTTGGAGGGTCCAGGTGGATCCTAAGTTTCCACGCTGACACAGATCAATCCAGGGAAAATCCACAGCTCAGCCTACAGGACATAAAAATTCCTCACCACTTCCAATTTCTAGCTTCCATGATTCAGCTTTTGTAGATGCAGATGTCATGTCCTTCACCTCAATATTTACCCTAAAACACGCAACACCTAACACTTTGTCTTTGTGAGGAAGACTATGCAAGCCACTACACTGATTATTTTAAAGTTAGGCTAAGCTAAAAGAACAAGAGGAAATAATAAAAATCTCTCCTCCTATTCAGGGATTCAACTTCTTCTTGGTTTAGTCTTGGGAGAGTGTAGAGTGTCCAGGAATTTATCCATTTCTTCTAGATTTTCTAGTTGATTTGCATAGAGGTGTTTATAGTATTCTCTGATGGTAGTTTGTATTTCTGTGGGGTCGGTGGTGATATCCCCTTTATCATTTTTTATTGCATCTATTTGATTCTTCTCTCTTTTCTTCTTTATTAGTCTTGCTAGCAGTCTATCAAATTTGTTGATATTTTCAAAAAACCAACTCCTGGATTCACTGATTTTTTGGAGGGTTTTTTGTGTCTTTATCTCCTTCAGTTCTGCTCTGATCTTAGTTATTTCTTGCCTTCTGCTAGCTTTTGAATGTGTTTGCTCTTGTTCTCTAGTTCTTTTAATTGTGATGTTAGAGTGTCAATTTTAGATCTTTCCAGCTTTCTCTTGTGGGTATTTAGTGCTATAAATTTCCCTCTACACACTGCTTTAAATGTGTCCCAGAGATTCTGGTATGTTGTATCTTTGTACTCATTGGTTTCAAAGAACATCTTTATTTCTGCCTTCATTTCGTTATGTACCCAGTAGTCAAATAAAAGAGGTCGCAAACAAATGGAAGAACATACCATGCTCATGAATAGGAAGAATCAATATCGTGAAAATGGCCATACTGCCCAAGGTTATTTATAGATTCAATGCCATCCCCATCAAGCTACCAGTGAGTTTCTTCACAGAATTGGAAAAAACTGCTTTAAAGTTCATATGGAACCAAAAAAGAGCCCGCATTGCCAAGACAATCCTAAGTCAAAAGAACAAAGCTGGAGGCGTCACGCTACCTGACTTCAAACTATACTACAAGGCTACAGTAACCAAAACAGCATGGTACTGGTACCAAAACAGAGATATAGACCAATGGAACAGAACAGAGTCCTCAGAAATAGTACCACACATCTACAGCCATCTGATCTTTGACAAACCTGAGAAAAACAAGAAATGGGGAAAGGATTCCCTATTTAATAAATGGTGCTGGGAAAATTGGCTAGCCATAAGTAGAAAGCTGAAACTGGATCCTTTCCTTACTCCTTATACGAAAATTAATTCAAGATGGATTAGAGACTTAAATGTTAGACCTAATACCATAAAAACCCTAGAAGAAAACCTAGGTAGTACCATTCAGGACATAGGCATGGGCAAGGACTTCATGTCTAAAACACCAAAAGCAATGGCAACAAAAGCCAAAATTGACAAATGGGATCTAACTAAACTAAAGAGCTTCTGCACAGCAAAAGAAACTACCATCAGAGTGAACAGGCAACCTACAGAATGGGAGAAAATTTTTGCAATCTACCCATCTGACAAAGGGCTAATATCCAGAACCTACAAAGAACTCAAACAAATTTACAAGAAAAAAACAAACAACCCCATCAGAAAGTGGGCAAAGGATATGAACAGACATTTCTCAAAAGAAGACATTCATACAGCCAACAGACACATGAAAAAATGCTCATCATCACTCGCCATCAGGAAATGCAAATCAAAACCACAATGAGATACCATCTCACACCAGTTAGAATGGCAATTATTAAAAAATCAGGAAACAACAAGTGCTGGAGAAGATGTGGAGAAATAGGAACACTTTTACACTGCTGGTGGGATTGTAAACTAGTTCAACCATTATGGAAAACAGTATGGTGATTCCTCAAGGATCTAGAAGTACCATATGACCCAGCCATCCCATTACTGGGTATATATCCAAAGGATTATAAATCATGCTGCTATAAAGACACATGCACATGTATGTTCATTGCTGCACTATTTACAAAAGCAAAGACTTGGAATCAACCCAAATGTCCATCAGTGACAGACTGGATTAAGAAAATGTGGCACATATACACCACAGAATACTATGCAGCCATAAAAAAGGATGAGTTAGTGTCCTTTGTAGGGACATGGATGCAGCTGGAAACCATCATTCTCAGCAAACTATCTCAAGAACAGAAAACCAAACACTGCAGGTTCTCACTCATAGGTGGGAACTGAACAATGAGATCACTTGGACTCGGGAAGGGGAACATCACACACTGGGGCTTATTATGGGGAGGGGGGAGGGATTGCATTGGGAGTTATACCTGATGTACAGGACAAGTTGATGGGTGCTGACGAGTTGATGGGTGCAGCACACCAACATGGCACAAGTATACATATGTAACAAACCTGCACGTTATGCACATGTACCCTAGAACTTAAAGTATCATAATAAAAAAAATAAAAAATCTCTCCTCCTGCTCAACAGTGACTTCTAATTAGCTTTCTCACCAAGGGTAGGGCCCAAAAAGCCCCTGGGCATCGAACATCCACACTGAGCACTACATAATAGGATGTGCCTATCTTCCCAACACCATTAAAAAGCTGCTTCCCCATCGGCATGGATTATGTTGAAGGAAATGCCAAATACACTAAGGTACCTGAAAGGGATTCTAGGCTTTATGAGAAAAGGATGATGACATTCTGGAATTTAGAATACAGCTGTTTTCCCCAAAACAGTTGGTGACTATTCTGTTAAGCCTGTAAAAATTGTCAGATCAATCTTCAGAATAAGGCCAGCATCAAACCCTGACACAGAGCTCCAAGATGAGAGTGGATGACTTGACAAGGCTGAATAAATAAGAATACAAAGATCAATCTTTGGATGGACAATGAAGTCGTAAGACCTTAGAACTGATCTGTAGTATAGTGTGTCAGGATAAGGTCTGGCTGCATGGAACAAAGACCTGTACCTGTATATCATGGCCCAAACAAGATAAAAGATTCTATTTCTGTTGATATGGTTTGGCCCTGTCCCCACCCAAATCTCATCTTGAATTGTAGTTCCCGTAATCCCCACGTGTCATGAGAGGGGACCCAGTGGGAGATAACTGACTCATGGGGGCAGTCTCCCCCATACTATTCTTGTGATAGTAAGTTCTGACAAGATTTGGTGGTTTTTTGTTTGTTTTGAGACACAGTCTCGCTCTGTCGCCCAGACTGGAGTGTAGTGGCACGATCTCAGTCTCCTGCCTCAGCCTCCTGAATAGCTGGGACTACAGGCGTGTGCCACCACACTCAGCTAATTTTTTTGTATTTTTAGTAGAGATAGAGTTTCACCGTGTTGGCCAGGATGGTCTCAATCTCCTGACGTCGTGATCTGCCCACCTCAGCCTCCCAAAGGAGATTTGATGGTTTTATAAGGGGCTTCCCTTTCACTCAGCTCTCATTCTTCTCTCTCCCGCCACCTTATGAAGAAGAACTTGTCTACTTCCCCTTCCACCATGACTGTAAGTTTCCTGAGGCCTCCGCAGCTCTGCAGAACTGTGAGTCAATTAAACCTCTTTCCTTTATAAATTACCCAGTCTTGGGTATGTCCTTACAGCAGTGTGAGAACGGACTAATACATTTGTCAACTAAATGAAGTACAGAGTCCAGCAGTCAAAGGCTGGTATAGTGGCCCAGGCTCCTCCCATTGCTCTGCCATGCCTGGGGAGGCCCTTCTTGCCACAGTCCAATATGAGAACCAGAGCTCCTGCTATCCCATCAAAATTCCAGACAGAAAGATAGAAAAATAATTAAAGAAAAAGGGGCAGAAGGCATGCAGAGTCTACCTATTAAGATTTTCTAGAAACTACAACAGAATATTTCCACTCATTTCTCTTTTGGACAGAGCTATATCATAAGTATAAGAAATATATCATAGTTCTATCAAACCACAAAGTATGTAAGATAATTTTTTTCGGGTGGTCATGGGACCAGATAAAAATCAGAGGTTCCATTACCACAGAGAAAAAGGGAGAATGAATACAGGGTTAGGAAGCAAATGCTCTCTGTGACAAGTTATGGGACCATCCGACTTGAGAAATAGCTGGTTACTAAGGGTCTGCTTCTAGGAGAGGCACTGTGCCCACTAAAGCATGAGTTGTCTCCCATCATTTTGAAAGCTACTTGTAACATTCAAACTTCTCAAATTGCAATTTTAGACAATGTGCCTTTCAACATTTTTTTCAATTCTAACATAGGATAATTATGGAGTAAAATTCTAGTTTCCAGCAGAATGTAACAGCTTTTACCAAAATAAATATTGTTTACTACCTTTCTAGGGGAAAATGGGAAAGACTTCGGAAGTAATGATTCTATTTAATGTATTAATTTTCATTTTTCACACATTTTAACACAACTATTTGCCAAACACTACTGTGTGTTAGTAACATAAATATAGAAGACACACTCCTGTTTTCCTTATTCTCAGACAGACTCTGAGTTGAACAAGACAAGAGAAGACTGCATGAAACAAAAAACGAAATTTAAAGGACATCTGAATTCTTTCCTGAAGGACTCAGAGGGGTTCACACTCTCTCCCTTTATTATTTTATACACACAATAATATGCTCGTGGTGCTAATTTACTTTGAAAAGATATGGTCCACCAAGAAGCCTATATGCGTCTCACTAATAACTTGTCTGACACCTAAAATGCTGACTATTAGTTAACTTGGCTGGTGAAAACCACCATACAAATAATCAAAGCTTCCAGGTCCAATGCCTGGCATTGAAAGCCCACCAACTCCATCAGCAATCGTGCAACCACACCTAGTTCACCCCCAGGGAGAACAGATGAGAAAGAAGATCTAGATCAATAACTTTCCTACATACTACCAATAAACAAGCAGACAATTTTAAGGAGAAAAAAGTAACCCCTCCGTGCCAGCAACAAAACCTTAAGAATGGGTGAGACCTATATGAAGAAAAACACAAAACTACACAGAAAGATCCTTGATTACTCATTTAACAAAAATCTGTTAAGAGCCAGATACTGTATTAAGTGCTGAAAATATAAAATTAAATAGATTAATGCCATACCCTAATGAGTTAAGGATCACATAAATAAGCAGTTACAGAACATACAGTGGCAGACACAAAGTCTTATGGGAGCATTGTGTGTGTGTGTGTGGCAGGGGGAAGGGGAGCATAGTGAATCCAGGTTGGGGCAGAGTCAGTGAGGCTTCCTACAAGAGGTGAATACCTGATCCGAAGGAAAACAAAGAGCTGACCAGGCAAAAAGCCAGAAGGAAGAGCCAAAATCAGAAAGGAGAAAATGCAGGTACTGTGGGATCTGCAAGCAATTTGCTGTTACTAGAGCATAAAATTTGAGCAAGGGAGTCATCAAAGGTAAGGACAAAGGTATAAATGGAAAAGTGGAACATTCCTGGATGACAGCTTTACAACTGTAAAGATGTCAGTATTAATATTTAGTCAATACATTGTTTTGAGAGTGACTTAATTTGTTGTTCCAATCAAATTATTAATGTTAACGTTTTATACTCAATATATTTAATATTTATATTCAATGTGATTAATATTAATTGTAAATTGCCTATGGAAAATACTTTTGGAATTCTTTTTTTTTTTTTTTGAGATGGAGTCTCGCTCTGTCACCAGACTGGAGTGCAGTGGCGTGATCTCAGCTCACTACAACCTCCAACTCCCTGGTTCAAGCGATTCTCCTGCTTCAGCCTCCCAAGTAGCTAGGACTACAGGTGCGCGCCACCACACCCAGCTAGTTTTTGTATTTTTAGTAGAGATGGGGTTTCACCATGCTGGCCAGGATGGTCTCAATTTCTTGACCTCATGATCCACCTGCCTCGGCCTCCCAAAGTGCTGGGATTACAGGTGTGAGTCACCACGCCCAGACTGGGATTCTTTTTTGCTATTTTGATGTAACTCAGGTGAGATGTACTTCTTACAGATATTTAAAAAATATTATTTTAATTTTTATATAGTTGAAAATATACCTTTCAGAAAATTATCATTTAATATTTTGAACATCTTCCAAATTTCTAAATAGAAACATGAAAAATCTATTAACAAAATCATAAAAATGGGCATCTTTTTTGACTGCTGTACTACAAAGACTTTAAATGACATATAAATTAAATTCAAAAACTCCAAAACCACATTATTCAAATAATGCTAGTATTTTAATCTATGTCAGTGTAACAAAACATTTTCCCACCAATGCCAAGATCATTTCTGTAAGTATCCAGCAGATTTCTTGCTTTTATTGCTCTCCCCATTGCTGGCTTGTGAGTCTGTTTTGTTTTTGTGCACACTATGAGCTTAGCTGAAAACTCTAAAATAATATTAGACTAATTAGGACGTTCATAATGTCCCTTGAATACACCTGTCTCACACTGCAATGTAAATTTTAAATTATCTGTTTCTCTGCCTCTTCCCTCTCCTATCCAACCCAATGGACATGAAATATGTGTCTGCATACAAAAAAAAAATAACGCAACCAACTGGCCTTCTCATCTCATTAGGTTTTATTTTTAGTTTTGAAAAACACTGTTCTACTGAGCTGTGATTTAAATGGGCAAATGACAGAGTAACTCGAATTTCTAAATCTTTTGTTTAGCTTTCCTGTTAAAAATGAGAGCAAATATGTGCAAACTGTGATTTTTATTCTTTTTCAGGTCATGTCCTTTGAGACTAACGGAGCAGCTGTGGCTTCTTGTCACAGCATGCATATTACAGAAAATCAGGCATACAATTAGAGGGGAGACTCAAAGTTCAGTCCTGAAAATGATGTGCAAACAAATGTGCTCCCCACCAACGGGGTCAAGGTACGGCAAGGCAGACAGATACAAACCCTACGTTCTACCGATTCCAAACTTCACATAAAACCAAGTGGCCACCAGGTGTAAAGGCAAGTTCCCTCTCCGATGTGCCAAAATGATCTTGCTCTGGGGATGTTTGTGCATCACTGATCATGTCTGGGTTTTTGTTCACTGATGCAAAACGTTTTTTGGTCTTCTGGTTTTTTTACTTCCTCAAGGGGTAATACACATTATATGTTCAGTAGTTTGAGGTGTATAGTGATCTTATCTTTGTTGGGGCTCCATGCCACCTTGCTCCACACGAAGCCAACATGATTTCTGTATGTACACACCTTCAGTAAAGCATTGAAACTGTCAGGGCCCAGTTTGTATTACTACTCCCGTGACTGGTGCGGTGCCTGGCAGTTACTAAGGCAGCTAGTAAATGTGCATTTAGTAAGGAGGGAACTGCTTACTAACAGTAGGCAGTTAGTAAATGTGCATTTAGTAAGGAGGGAAATGAGAATAATGCGTAAATATATGCATGCAAGAATGAGCAAACGAACAAGAATACAAGTCCAAAAAAAATCAACAAATGAACGTAAGTAGTCTATGTGCCATAAAGGGGATAAGGTAACAGAGAAATAAGGGGGAAAATCATGTTAGTCCCACAAAGCTTGCCAAAAATATAGGGCAAAAATGTAAAATACAGAATTCTGTTTGCAAGCAGAAATTTCTAGTAAATGAAGGAACTCAAAGAAGAACAAGTGGGAAGGAGAAAAAATGGCAGAGATCTTCAATTAGAATTTTCTTAAACCACTCTCAAAAAGGGAGAAAGATGAAAAGGAACTAAGGATAGATCTCAAAATGTAATATTCCAACAATTCCCACTATGCAAGACAAGTGAATAGTGCAAACTTACTAGCTGATGAGCTATGAACATAACCATTACAAAGGTAAAATTGGCCAAGCATAGTGGCTCACAGTTATAATCCCAGCACTCTGGGACGCTGAAGAGGATCATGTGAGCCCTGAAATTTGAGGCCAGCCTGGGCAATATAGTGAGAACTCATCACTACAAAAAAATTTTAGAAATCAGGCAAGCGTGGTGGTACACATGTGTAGTCCCAGCTGCTCGAGAGGCTGAGACGAGAGAATTGCGTGAGCCTGGGGGGCAATGGCTGCAGTGAGCCAAGATCACATCACTGCACTCCAGCAACAGAGTGAGACCCTGTCTTGGGGGGAAAAAAAAAAATCCTAAAAGATATACTAAAATGTCTGGCTTTCAAACATTCCCCTTGTCGTTAAAAAGCAAGTTTCAGAAATTTATCCCGACAGAAGTTTATTTTAAATTGTATTAACTATTTTTTAATGGTTTCTTTATTATACTTTAAGTTTTAGGGTACATGTGCACAACACGCAGGTTACATAGGTATACATGTGCCATGTTGGTTTGCTACACCTATTAACTCGTCATTTACATTAGGTATCTCTCCTAATGCTATCCCTCCTCCAACCCCCCACTCCACGACAGGCCCTGGTGTGTGATGTTCCCCGCCCTGTGTCCAAGTGTTCTTATTGTTCAATTCCCACCTATGAGTAAGAACATGTAGTGTTTGGTTTTCTGTCCTTGTGATAGTTTGCTGAGAATGATGGCTTCCAGCTGCATCCATGTCCCTGCAAAGGACATGAACTCATCCTTTTTATGGCTGCATAGTATTCCATGGTGAATATGTGCCACATTTTCTTAGTCTATCATTGATGGACATTTGGGGGTTCCAAGTCTTTGCTATTGGGAATAGTGCAGCAATAAACATACGTGTGCATGTGTCTTTATAGCAGCATGATTTATAATCCTATGGGTATATAACCAGTAATGGGATGGCTGGGTCAAACAGTATTTCTAGTTCTAGATCCTTGAGGAATCGCCACACTGTCTTCCACAATGGTTGAACTAATTTACACTCCCACCAACAGTGTAAAAGCATTCCTATTTCTCTACATCCTCTCCAGCATCTGTTGTTTCCTGACTTCTTAACGATTGCCATTCTAACTAGCATGAGATGGTATCTCATTGTGGTTTTGATTTGCATTTCTCTGATGACCAGTGATGATGAGCATTTTTTCAAGTGTCTATTGTCTTCTTAATGTCTTCTTTTGAAAAGTGTCTGTTCATATCCTTTGCCCACTTTTTGGGGTTTTTTTTTTTTTCTTGTAAATTTAAGTTCTTTGTAGATTCTGGATATTAGCCCTTTGCCAGATGGATAGATTGCAAAAATTTTCTCCCATTCTGTAGGTTGCATGTTCACTCTGATGGTAGTTTCTTTTGCTGTGCAGAAGCCCTTTAGTTTAATTAGATCTCATTTGTCTATTTTAGCTTTTGTTGCCATTGCTATTGGTGTTTTAGTCATGAAGTCCTTGCTGATGCTTATGTCCTGAATGGTATTGCCTAGGTTTTCTTCTAGGGTTTTTATGGTTTTAGGTCTAACATTTAAGTCTTTAATCCATCTTGAATTAATTTTTGTATAAGGTGTAAGGAAGGGATCCAGTTTCAGCTTTATACATATGGCTAGCCAGTTTTCCCAGCACCATTTATTAAATAGGGACTCCTTTCCCCATTTCTTGTTTTTGTCAGGTTTGTCAAAGATCAGATGGTTGTAGATGTGTGGTGTTATTTCTGAGGCCTCTGTTCTGTTCCATTGGTCCATATCTCTGTTTTGGTACCAGTACCATGCTGTTTTGGTTACTGTAGCCTTGTAGTATAGTTTGAAGTCAGGTAGCATGATGCCTCCAGCTTTGTTCTTTTTGCTTAGCATTGTCTTGGCAATGCGGGCTCCTTTTGGTTTCACATGAACTTTAAAGTAGTTTTTTCCAATTCTGTGAAGAAAGTCATTGGAAGCTTGATGCAGATGGCACTGAATCTATAAATTACCTTGGACAGTATGGCCATTTTCACGATATTGATTCTTCCTATCCATGAACATGGAATGTTCTTCCATTTGTTTGTGTCCTCTTTTATTTCGTTGAGCAGTGGTTTGCAGTTCTCCTTGAAGAGGTTCTTCATATCCCCTGTAAGTTGGATTCCTAGGTAATATATTCTCTTTGTAGCAATTGTGAATGGGAGTTCACTCATGATTTGGTTGGTTGTCTGTTACTGGTGTATAGGAATGCTTGTGATCTTTGCACATTTTGTATCCTGAGACTTTGCTGAAGTTGCTTATCAGCTTAAGGAGATCTTGGGCTGAGACGATGGGGTTTTCTAAATATACAATCATGTCATCTGCAAACAGGGACAATTTGACTTCTTCTTTTCATAATTGAATACCCTTTTATTTATTTCTCTTGCCTGATTGCCCCGGCCAGAACTTCCAACACTATGTTGAATAGGAGTGATGAGAAAGGGCATCCTTGCCTTGTGCCGGTTTTCAAAGGGAATGCTTCCAGTTTTTGCCCATTTAGTATGATATTGGCTGTATCCCCACAGAAATTTTAACATGTAGGAAGAAATTCATACAAACACCAGCCTTGCTTGTATCAGGAAGTAGTATTTGCAGGGTGTGGTGGCTCGCACTTGTAATCCCTGCTACCTGTGAAGATAGCTTGAGCCCAGGAATTGGGAGTTATAGTGAGGTATGAGCACACCCCAGTTCTCCAGCTTGGGTGGAAAAAAAGAAACAAAGAAAGTAGTATTTTCCTGAGGATTCTGTTTTGAAACTATTGTTTGCAATGCATAATGTGAATTCTTTAGAAATTCACTTTTGTTCTTTTTGGACTTTCTTTCCCGAATAAAAACCAGCATCACTACCACTAGAAACGTGAGCTTTACCTGAAGCGTCTTAAAGTTGGTGACAGGAAAAGCAGAAAGTGGCGCACACTCTCTGAGTTCCTCGCTGTGCACATGCAGCCCCTCTGATTAGCTACTTCTGGCTCAGACCAAATGTGCAACAAATCAAAGCAGTTGGAAGAGAGTGTGGTCACAGTGTTCCATCAATTCATCAGTGACACCAAGTTCCAACTCAAGGCTTTTCAAATAGAAAAGAATGAGAAGAAGGAACAACCTTGATGCCAGGGTTTTTTTTTTTTTTTTTTTTCCATGTTTCACATTTAATAAGATTCTTCCACTTTAATGCATAAAACCCTTTGAAATCATTGTCAACCAGGAAAATTCATGTTAGAAAAAATTGCAATGAGAGCTAATATTCTATATTCAGAACATTTGAGAAGGCATTTTTGACTATTACAAAAGTTTGTTTAACAAAAAGTCTAATATGAAAATGTATATGACCTAATTTTTACATCATAGTAAAACAGGCCCTATGGAGAGAGGACATGGGTTTCTCTGCTGAACAGCCATTATTTATACTCGTTCCAAGGCTTCTAACATGATGATACTATTTCCTCGTATTACCACCATTCCAATATTGTTCTGTTGCCCACTAGTCGCCATCTCCACACATTCATCTATCACAAGGTTCATAAACGGATCAAATCCCCGCAATATTCCTTGGACATGTCTGCCACCATTTAATTTCAATGATAACTTCTTGTCCATAAATTTTTTCAACTCGGGAGGGTGAGCTTTGCTCATGGTGTATACTCCGCTGGCTCACAGACGCCTTGGAACGGAATCTTTTTTTTTTTTTTGAGACAGTGTCTCGCTCTGTTGCCCAGGCTGGAGTGCAGTGGCGTGATCTCGGCTCACAGCAACCTCCACCTCCCAGGCTCAAGTGATTCTTCTCCTGCCTCAGCCTTCCCAGTAGCTGGGACTACAAGTGAGCACCACCACACCCGGCTAATTTTTGTATTTTTAGTAGACATGGGGTTTCACTATGTTGGCCAGGCTGATCTCAAACTCCTGACCTTAGGTGATCTGCCCACTTCGGCCTCCCAAAGTTCTGGGATTAAAGGCATAAGCTACTGCGCCTGGCTGATGCCAATAATTTTAAATAGCTCTACCAGCACCAAAAGTGCAGAATCAGGAAGGAGCTACTGAACTCTACCGTATCTCCAGAAAGAACCCGTGCTGGGTAGTGTGGCTGCAAAACAGGAAGGCACTGACAGGCTGTTATTAGGATCTTACTCCTCTTTTCTGGTAAACAAAACTGAAACCATTGACAGCTAATACTATAAATGTAACTAAAAGTTTAACAAAGTAGAACAACACACGCAGTTGAGGTGATAGGGTTTTTCTCTTAAAAACAAACAAACAAAAAAATCAGGCCAGGCGCAATGGCTCACGGCTGTAACCCTAGCACTTTGGGCGGCCGAGGCAGATGGACTGCCTGAACTCAGAGTTTGAGACCAACCTGGGCAACATGGTGAAACCCCATCTCTACTGAAATACAAAAAATGAGCTGAGCGTGGCAGCGTGTGCCTATAGTGCCAGCTACTCGGGAGGCTGAGGCAGGAGAATAGATTGAACCTGGGAGGCAGAGGTGGAGTCAGCTGAGATCGTGACACTGCACTCCAGGCTGGGTGAGAGAGCGACACTCCGTCTCCCCCCACCAAAAAAAAAAAAAAAAATCATCAAATCTGTCAAATGCAGCTTTCCCCTACAGGTGGGTCTTCAAGATTCACACTTCAATGTAAAGCTATGGTTTGGGCATATTTTATTCTTGACATATATTCCTAAAATTGGAATTACTTGGTCCAAGGATAAAATTTACTTTGGAACTATTTGTTATGTTACTGTATTGATCTGCTGAAACACAGGACCAATGTGCAAATTCCACTCATAACACGCTCATCCACTTTTACACAAATGTGTGTGAAGTGCCTACTATGTGTCAGACTAGAAGCTAGCGATACAGAATGTTACCCAAAGTCCCTACTCTCATGGAATTACTGCTACTTAAATGTCTACTAAAGGGAGAAGAAAATTTACATCAATCACCTATTTCCTGAAAGCCCTATCAATAAGTTTTGTATTTACGTACACAACTGTATTAAAAGCCTTATTATTATTAAGTATATTAAGAAGTATAAGCCCTTCTACTTATTAAAATAATAGTATACAACCGGGCACAGTTGCTCACGCCTGTAATCCTAACACTTTGGGGAGGCCGAGGCAGGCGGATCAGAGGTCAGGAGATCGAGACCACCCTGGCTAACACGGTGAAACCCCGTCTCTACTAAAAATACAAAAAAAATTAGCCAGGTGTGGTGGAGGTTGCCTGTAGTCCCAGCTACTCGGGAGGCTGAGGCAGGAGAATGGTGTGAACCCAGGAGGCGGAGCTTGCACTGAGCCGAGATCGCGCCACTGCACTCCAATCTGGGTGACAGAGCAAGGCTCCAAAAAAAAAAAAAATTATTCTTAATCATAATAGAATGCTGTTTTAATTGCTTTTAAAGATCTCCCTTTTCCACATAACTTTTTCCTAACTTGTATATCCTTAGATGCCAATTGCTAGATGTTATCTATGTGATTAAAAGGTGCCATCTGGAAATTAAAGTTTGGGCTACTTTTTGGATATCGATTCTATAGCATAGCAAGATTCCAGAATGTTCTTTTATTGAAAGTATGTTTTCATCTTTAACTTTCCTCTAGTGCTCAGCGTCATAGCTCCTTCATACCCATCTGTAGGTGTCTGGATGCTACCACTGGTGGGCACGCTCTCTGAATTCAAACGAGCTTACTCTCCTAGTATGACAATGTATTTTTTAAATCAGACTTGGGTTGATTTTTCGATCTTTGAAGCTTAACCTACTATTTTTTTCATTGTTGGTCTGCAATGGTTTATATTTTCTACTTCAGAGATACTTTTTGAACAACTCAGACACCATTTTCAATGCAACTATATTTTCCTTTTTTTTTTTTTTTTTTTTTTTTTAAAGAGACCGGTCCCCACTCTGTCACCCAGTATGAAGTGCAGTGGTGCAGTCATAGTTCACTGCAGCCTCAATCTCCCAGGCTCAAGTAATCCTGCCACCTTAGCCTCCTGAATAGCTGGGACTACAGGTATTCACCACCATGCCCAGCTAATTTTTTTTATTTTTTGAAGAGATGAGGTCTCCCTATGTTGCCCAGAGTGGTCTCGAATTCCTGGCTCAAGTGATCCTCCCATCTCAGCCTCCCAAAGTGCTGGAATTACAGGCAGGAGCCACCGCACCCGGCCCAGTCATAACTATTTCTTAACTGAATCGCTGTAGTTGTATTCTAACTGGTTTACCTGCCTCCAATATAGTATTCTGAAGGCCCCACCAACTCCACCAGATAAACAGAACAAGCCATTTCTGTATTATATTCAAAACGATCTTTGAAAAATGCAAATCTGATCCTGCCAGACTCACAGTTAAACCTCTCTATAATTGCCCTCCACTAATTTTAGATAAGGTATAATAACTTTTATATCCAGCCAAGATGGAGGCCAGGGATCCAATGTATCCTCCTACCTGAAACAGTCAAAAAGTGTGGCTCCTAATTCATGCCTCCTAATGCATAAGGCGTTGGGTAGAGAATTCCTGAGGCATTGGGTAGAGTTCAAAAGCGTCTTCCTGTAGTAGAGAATAATTAACTCTACACAAAAGATTGCTCTGGTCTCACCTAACAAGTATTAAAAGCAAGAACTAAAAACATTAAACTGTTTCCAAGTAACTTAACTGTACCCCATAATAAAAACTACATAGTATTTATAGGAATACAAAATTATGACTGCACTCAACAAGGTAAAAGCAATTTCTGATATGCCATCAAAAATTACATGGCATGCACAGAAGCAGGAAAATAATGGCCCCCTAAAGAGGAGAATGAATGGATTGATTTCAATCTGCATACTATTATTTTAATAAGTAGAAGGGCTTATACTTCTTAATAATAATAAGGCTTTTAATACAATTGTGTACGTAAATACAAAAGTTATTGATAGGGCTTTCAGGAAATAGGTGATTCATGTAAATTTTCTTCTCCCTTTAGTAGACATTTAAGTAGCAGTAATTCCATGAGAGCAGGGACTTTGGGTAACATTCTGTATCGCTAGCTTCTAGTCTGACACACAGTAGGCACTTCACACACATTTGTGTAAAAGTGGATGAGCGTGTTATGAGTGGAATTTGCATGTTGGACCTGTGTTTCAGCAGATCAATAGAGTAACTACAACAAATAGTTCCAAAGTAAATTTTATCCTTGGACCAAGTAATTCCAATTTTAGGAATCAATCAAAATAATGCCAGAACTGACACAGATATGAAATTAGCAGAAAAGGACATTACAGCTTGTTAGCATAGCTTACATCACCCAGTACAATCTGGCCCCCATCGAATTCTCCAGGCCTCAGTTCTCTCCCTTATACTCTATACTTGAACGCTACCAAATTTTAGTTCTTCAAAAATGCCATGTTCTTTTTTGCATTCATGTTAATTATCTCTCCTGGTTATAATACTCATCCATCCAGTGGTGTGCAAGAAAACTATCTGGGGGCTGGGAGACAGTTCTCATTTGATGTGTTTAACAATATCCATGGTGTAAGCACACCCACCATGGCCAATTTCAATCTATCAAAAATTTAGCCACTAACTTGCAAAGTTCCTGAATTTTTAACAATCAGCTCTGAAGCTGGTATAAGCCTGCATCCATCCCTCTCATCATCTGCCCGGAGCCTCATCATTCATCCTCAAGTCTCAAGTTAAACATCAGTTCCTCTAAGAAGCCTTTTAAGATCCTTCAAATCTGTTCAATGTTCCTCCTCTGTACTCCTATAAAACACACTGTACTCACACCATCATAGCACTTACGATCCTCTATTGTTATTACCTGACATTTAAACCCCAAAAGGTAGATATTGTGCCCACCCTATTCATTAATCTATCTGCAGAACATTAGCATAATAGCATGCAATGACACTCAAAAATCAGCTGAATGAGTAGGAAAAAGGAACAGACTTCCAGTAAGTGCGACAACATAGATGAATCTCCAGTGCCTTATGCGACATGAAAGAAGCCAGACATAAAAGGCTACATACTATAGGGTCTCATTACATAACATTCTGAAAACGACAAAATCCACAAATCTATAGTTGCCAGGAAATGACTGCCAAGGTACATAGGGAACTTTCTGGGATGATGAAAATGTTCTATGTGTTGGTGGTGGTCACAGGCTGCTTACATTTGTAAAAACTGTATACCTAAAAAGGGTAAATTTTGCTCAACATTAATTATACCTCAATAAACATTATTTATTTATTTATTTATTTATTTATGTATTTATTTATTTAGAGATGGAGTCACGCTGTATCGCCCAGGCAGGAGTGCAGTGGCATGATCTTGGCTCACTGCAACCTCTGCCTCCCAGGTACAAGCAATTCTCCTGCCTCAGCCTCCACCATGCCCAGCTAATTTTTGTATTTTTAGTACAGACGGTTTCACCATGTTGGTGAGGCTGGTCTCGAACTCCTGACCTCAGGTGATCTGCCTGCCTCAGCTTCCCAAAGTGCTAGGATTACAGGCATGAGCCACCACGCCCAGTCATGAATTTATTTTTTAAACAACAGCTGCCAGGCCTGGTGGCTCATGCCTATAATCCCAGCACTTTGGGGGGCTGAGGCAGGAGGATTGCTTGAGGCCAAAAGTTCAAGATCAGTCTGGGCAACATAAGAAAACCTTATCTTTACCAAAAATTAAAAAAACTATATATGCAAGCATGATGGTGTGCACCTGTAGTCTTAGCTACTTGAGAGGCTGAGGTAGGAGGATGGTTTGAGCCAAGGAGTTTTAGGTTAAAGCAAGTTATGATTGTGCCACTGCACTCCAGCCTGGGTGACAGTGACTCTGTCCCTAAAAAAGCAAAACAAAAAAACAGCTGAATGGGCCGGGCGCGGTGGCTCACGCCTGTAATCCCAACACTTTGGGAGGCCGAGGTGGGCAGATTACGAGGTCAGGAGATCAAGATCATCCTGGCTAACACGGTGAAACCTCATTTCTACTAAAAATACAAAAAATTAGCCGGGCATGGTGGCGGGCACCCATAGTCCCAGCTACTCGGGAGGCTGAGGCAGAAGAATGGTATGAACCCGGGAGGCGGAGCTTGCAGTGAGCCAAGATCGCGCCACTGTACTCCAGCCTGGGCCACAGTGCCAGACTCCGTCTCAAAAACAAAACAAAAACAAAACAAAACAAAAAATAGCTGAATGACTCAGTCAATGCTAAGGAGATAATGATGAGTAAAAAAATAGCCTAAGCTCTTAACCAACTTACAACACATTGGCTGGGGAGGACTAGAGATTAGATCAACATACTATATGTGTTTCCTAGGGCAGCCTTTGTAAAGGACCACAAAGTGAGTGGCTTAAAACAATAGAAACTTATTCTCCCAGTTCTGGAGGTTAGAAGTCTGAAATGAACGTGCTGGCAAGGCCATGCTGTCTCTGAAGGCTCTAAGGGGAGGAACTTTCTCGCATCTTCCTCGCATCTGGCCTTGCCAGTAATCCCTGACATTCCAGCTTGTAGTTGCATCACTCCAATCTCTGCTTCTGTGGTCCCACGGCCTTCTTCCCTCTGTGTCTCTGTCCAAATTTCTCTCTCCTTTTGACATCAGTCATTGAATTAAGACACACCCTAATCTTGTGTGACCTCAACTTCACTTGATCACATTTGCCAAGTCCATATTGACGAATAATGTCACATTCACAAGGACTGAAGTTTAGGGTTTGAACATATCTTTTAGGAGGGCACAATTCAAACCACAACACACAAAAATGGCTATGAAACAAGACGAAAATATAACAAATACTCAGAAAGACATATAAAGTGCTGGGTTCAGAAGTCCCAGAGGGACTAAGAGAGGAATTCATGGTATCCCAAAATAGTATTTGAAATGGTCCTGAAGCAGAGTATGATTGGGTGACAGATATAAAGGAGAAGAGTAGGACATCTGGAGTAAAGGGGGGAAATGTTATAATGTTATAAGACAGGGGTAGGAAATGGTGATGATACCAGGAAGGAGTCCAATTTGATAACAGAGTCCAATTCGTTCTAAGTGTGATATACTGGAAAGGTAAGTGGGGACCTGGTAGCAGGTGGTCAAATGCCTAAATAAGGACTCTGTACTTCATTCAGCAGACTTTTGGGGACCACTGAGGGAATAACTGTGGTAAAACTTGCCCCCTTTTCTCACCTCTGCCCCTATGACACAGTTAAGAGGCTCATATAGCGTTGACAGGACACTTTTTTTTTTTTTTTGAGATGGAGTTTTACTCTTGTTGCCCTGGCTGGAGTGCAATGGCATGATCTCGGCTCACTGCAACCTCCGCCTCCCAGGTTCAAGCAATACTCCTGCCTCAGCCTTCCAAGTAGCTGGGATTACAGGCATGCACCACCACACCTGGCTAATTTTGTATTTTTAGCAGAGACAGGGTTTCTCCATGTTGAGGCTGGTCTCGAACTCCCGACCTCAGGTCATCCACCCGCCTCAGCCTCCCAAAGTGCTGGGATTACAGGCGTGAGCCACCGCGCCCAGCAGCAGGACACTTTCAAGTGCAGTTCTTTGAACTGTTCACATCACCCAGGTAGCAATTACTGATGTTCAAACTGAATTTTCCTCATTGATCCAGCTACTATATGGTAGAACTAGAAATAGCTGGAGGGTCCTCAAAAGATTTTGCTGTTGTGTTTAATCTAGTTTGTTCGTCTGCTGAAATAGTTTTCTCTTGAAAATGCAACATTGATTCAAAGTGTTTACATTTATTTGCTTCAGGGAAAGCCCCCCCTCCGCCCTTTTTTTTTTTTTTTGGAGACAGAGTGTTGCTCTCTCATCAGACTGAACTGCAGTGGTACCATTTCAGCTCACCGCAACCTCCGCCTCCCAGGTTCAAGCAATTCTCCCGCCTCACCCACCCAAGTAGCTGGACCTACAGGTGCACACCACCACGCCCAGATAATTTTTGTATTTTTAGTAGATACAGGGTTTCACCATGTTGGCCAGGATGGTCTCGATCTCTTGACCTCGTGATCCGCTGGCCTTGGCCTCCCAAAGTGCTGGGATGACAGGAGTGAGCCACCGCGCCCGGCCAGGGAAAGGCTTTTCTATCCTTAACTTGCAAGCTAGCATACAAAACGTAGATTTCTGACTAGCAGAAAAAGCATTATCTTAGGTAATTCTTCTTTCCAAAAGTATGTTCCAGAGGTCGCACCAATTCATTCTTTCAGATTAAAAGCTAATGATCCTCAAATCCCAGTTTGGTTATTTTTTTACACACAAGTATAAAGTCATGTGCAAAGAAGGAAACATAACAGAATCTAACTTACAGCAATTCAGTGGAGATTCACAGTAAGAACGCCAAGGTCATAATTATCGCACGTATTCTTGTCCTAGTGTCTACATCTGTATTTATGAATCACCTTTTTTTTTTTTTTCCTTTTCTTCTCTCTAAGCCCTTTTCTAGGATACTGCAATTATAGCTGTTCTATTGGAAATGAGTCCTTGAAACTCTTTGGAATCTAGAAGGTCACCTCTCTCACAAAGCCACATTATGTCTAAATGTTCTCAGCTGTGTGAGAGTACAGTCACTCTACTTAGTGCGGGAAAGCGGACGAAGTTTTGGGACAACAATTTTTCTTTTTTGAGATAAAGTCATTTTCTGGCACCCAGGCTGGAGTGCAGTGGCATGATCACAGCTTACTGCAGCCTCAACCTCCCAGGCTCAAGCAGTCCTCCCACCTCAGCCTCCCAAACAACTGGGACTACAGGCATCAGTCACCATGCCCAGCTGATTTTGGTAGTTTTTGTAGAGACATGGTTTTGTCATGTTGCCCAGGCTGGTTCAAACTCCTGGGCTCAAGAACTCTGCCCACCTCAGCCTCCCAAAGTGCTAGGATTATAGGTGTGAGCCACCATGTCTGGTCAATTGCATAATTTTTAAACACACACACATACACAAAACTGATCGCATAGCAAAATAGGTCAAGTAAAATATCATTGGTGCTGTATTATTTTCAACCACACAATAATTACCTTAAGTTCTAAAACTTGACATTTATCTATAGGTGACAAGCTTAAATCAAATTTAATTTAAAGTCTTATTCTATTTCATAAATAGCAATGCCCAGACAACTATTAACTGCCAACGAACAGTTTTTCAAGTTTTCTTCAGTAGTAACCTTGAGACGTATCTTCTACCTTTCCTTCAGAGATTCCTTGGTCTGGGGCTAGAAAGAAGGAAATGTCTATACAACACCCTTGATGTAAGTAACTCCATCTTAGAAAAAGACTCTACCTTACGTTGGCCGGGCACAGTGGCTCATGCCTGTAATCCCAGCACTTTGGGAGGCCGAGGTGGGCAGATCACGAGGTCGGGAGATTGAGACCATCCTGGCTAACACGGTGAAACCCCATCTCTACTAAAAATACAAAAAAATTAGCCAGGCGTGGTGACAGGCACCTGTAGTCCCAGCTACTCGGGAGGCTGAGGCAGGAGAATGGCATGAACCTGGGAGGCGGAACTTGAAGTGAGCCAAGACTGCACCACTGCACTCCAGCCTGGGTGATAGTGAAACTCGGTCTCAAAAAAAAAAGAAAAGAAAAGAAAAGAAAAAGACTACCTTACCTTTCAAAAGGCATCATGCCAACTAGGACTAGATAGTCACACGCTAGAAGTCCACACACAATGAAATACAGACACGTGCACACACACACACACACGTTTTCTTTATCTATTTGCCCTTTGATGGACACTCACATTGTCTCCATATCTTGGCTCTTGTGAATAATACTGAAATGAACATAGGGTACAGATATCTTTACAAGATGGCAATTTCAATTTCATGTCCTTTTGGTACATATCCAGAAGAGAGATTACTCGGTCATATGGCAGTTCTATTTTTAGTTTACTTAGGAACCTCCATACTGTTTCCATAATGGCTATACCAATCCACATTCCCACCAACAGTGTACCAGGGTTCCCTTTTGTCCACATCTCACCAACATTTACATCTTGTCCTTTTTGTAACAGCCATCCTAATGAACATGAGGTGGTATCTCGTAGTGGTTTTGTGTTTCCCCGATGATTGGTGATGTTGAACACCTTTTCATATATCTGTTGACCATTTTTATGTGTTTTTTGGAGAAATGTCTATTCAGATCCTTTGTCTACTTTTTAAACAGATTTTTTTTCTGCAACTGAGCTGTAGCAGTTAAAAACGTAACCCCTTATCAGGTATGTAGTCTGTGAATATTTTTCCCTAGCCCATAGGTTGCCTTTCCATTTGGTTGACTGGTTTTTTGTTTTGTTTGTTTTGCTGTGCAGAAGCCTAATTTGATGTAGTTCATGTATTTATCTTTGCTTTTTAGCTTGAACTTTTGGTGTGATATCCAGAAAGTCATTGCCAAGGCCATCTATAAACACAGGATATTTTCCATTTATTTGTGTCTTCTTTATTTCAACAATGCTTTACTGTACAAATTTTTCACCTCCTTCAAATTTATTCCTAAGTGTTCTATTTTTGTTGATGCTATCATCAACAAAAATAAAACAGCAAGTGAGATTCATTCCTGGTATACAAGGCTAGTTTAACATACACAAAATCAATGTGACACATCACATTAACAGAAAGATTAAAAACCTTATGATCATCTCAATGGATGCAGACAACACCTTTGACAAAGTTAAATATCCTTTCTCGAAAAAAAATTTTAACAGTTGAAGCACACAAGGAAAGTTCCTCAACATAATAAAGGTTACTCATGAAAAACATACAACTAACATCATAATCAACAGGAAACAAATGAAAAATATTCCACGAAGATCCAGTAGAAGGCAGGGATGCCCATTTCTATTCAACACAGTACTAGAAGTACTAGCAAAGGCAATCAAACAAGAAATAAAAGGCGTCCAGATCAGAAAGGAAGAAGCATAATGATCTCTATCTGGAGACATGATTTTATATGTAGAAAACCCCAAAGATTCCACACAAAAGTTACCTGTTAGAATAAATGAACTCAGTAAAGTTGCAATATACAAAATCAACACACAAAAATCAGTGCATTCCTATACACAAATAAAAAGACCTAGTTGAAAAAGAAATCAAGACAACAATCCCATTTTTGATACCATAAAAAATTCTTAGGAATAAATTCTATAGGCCGGGCGCGGTGGCTCAAGCCTGTAATCCCAGCACTTTGGGAGGCCGAGACGGGCAGATCACGAGGTCAGGAGATCAAGACCATCCTAGCTAACACGGTAAAACACCGTCTCTACTAAAAAATACAAAAAACTAGCCGGGCAAGGTGGCGGGTGCCTGTAGTCCCAGCTACTCGGGAGGCTGAGTCAGGAGAATGGCGTGAACCTGGGAGGTGGAGCTTGCAGTGAGCTGAGATCCGGCCACTGCACTCCAGCCTGGGCCACAGAGCGAGACTTCGTCTCAAAAAAAAAAAAAAAAAAAAAAAAAGAATAAATTCTATAGCTTAATTAAACTAATTAATTTATCCCTTAATCCTGTATGTTTAGCAGTCTCTCCTATGGCATGATGATCACTTTGCCCTCCACCCTTCACAACTGCTAAAGCAAATGCCATCTACTGGAGCACTTACTCTTTTGCCCACCAGGATCTGAATCCCCTTCCTAATCCTTAGCATCCCTCACCTTGTGAAACAGAGCCCCTCTCCTACTATCAAAGCAGAAAATTCTAGAGACTTCTTTTCTAGCATCTCTTGCTCTAGACATCGGCACACAAATGAGGCCACGTTGATCAAAAACACTCATCTGCAGTATTTGAATCAAAAACTAGGGATGAGAATGAGGGATTATGGAGAATTCATTCTTAGTGTTAGGTGTTGGCAGCTACAACCAGTTTATAAAAGGACAGAGGCTGTAGCAGTGTCCACTGCCCAGTGACAGTAACACTGATGTGGATGGCACAAATTGCAGTGTTCATGTGTATAGCAACAGCAGGTCCTCAGTCAGCTCTGCAGTGTGAGGCCCTATGCTAGCCTTCTGGTTTTTGAACGCAGTCCTTAGGCACTCCCAGAAAGGTTGTGAGCTGCCCAAAATACTCTTAATAAATTCCTTCTCTGCTTAAATTTGCCTAAGTCCGTTTCTGCAGCTTGCAACTAAGACCCTGATTGATACAGCATCTTGGTCTCCTTAGACTAATTTTACATGTTTTGGCATTACATAATCTCATTAACTCCAAGTTTCCTCAAAGCACACATGGGATCCTAGTAAGGAGATGTGTTTAGGAAAAATATAATAATATTAACACTTCGCATTGTACAGATCTTAACTGACTCTAAAAAGAATGAAAAATAGAAAACATGGTATATATAAAAGAACATGCTTGTTTACATATGCATATATATTGTATATGTGTATATACAGTCATGCATCACATAACAATGGGGATACACTTTGAGAAATGCATCATTAGGGCCGGGCGCGGTGGCTCAAGCCTGTAATCCCAGCACTTTGGGAGGCCGAGACGGGCGGATCACGAGGTCAGGAGATCGAGACCATCCTGGCTAACACGGTGAAACCCCGTCTCTACTAAAAAATACAAAAAACTAGCCGGGCGAGGTGGCGGACGCCTGTAGTCCCAGCTACTCGGGAGGCTGAGGCAGGAGAATGGTGTGAACCCGGGAGGCGGAGCTTGCAATGAGCTGAGATCCGGCCACTGCACTCCAGCCCCGGCGACAGAGTGAGACTCCGTCTCAAAAAAAAAAAAAAAAAAAAAAAAAAAGAGAGAAATGCATCATTAGGTGATCTGTCATTGTGCAAACATCAGAGAGTGTACTAACAAACCAAGATGGCATGGCCTACCTATGCTATCTCGTATAGTCTGTTGTTTCTAGGCTACAAGCCTGCACAGCATGTTACTGTACTGAATACTGCAGGCAACTATAATACAATGGTAAGTATTTGTGTTTCCAAACATATCTAAACATAGAACAGGTACAGGAAAAGTATGGTATTATAATTTTTGGGGACCACTGTCATATATGTGGTCCGTCATGGACCAAAACATCATTATGTAGTGCATGACTGTATATGCATATATATTAATGCATATTTATAGGTCAGGTGCAGTAGCTCACACCTGTAATCCCAGCACTTTGGGAGGCCAAGGCAGGAGTACTGCTTAAAGCCAGGAATTTGAGACCAACCTGGGCATTGCAGTGATACCCTGTCTCTACAAAATATTTAAAAATTAGCCAGGCATGATGGTACACACCTATAGTCCCAACTACTTGGAAGACTGAGGCAGGAGAATCACTTGAGCCCAGGAATTCAAAACTGCAGTGAGCTACGATCATGCCACTGCACTGAAGCCTAGGCTACAGAGTAAGACTGTTTTTTTGTTTTGTTTTGTTTTGTTTTGTTTTCAGATGGAGTTTTGCTTCTGTCATCCAGGCTGGAGTGGTGTGATCTTGGCTCACTGCAACCTCTGCCTCCTGGGTTCAAGCGATTCTCCTGCCTCAGCCTCCCAAGTAGCTGGGATGACAGGTACCTGCCACCAAGCCCGGCTAAATTTTTGTATTTTTAGTAGAGATGGGGTTTCGCCATGTTGGCCAGGCTGGTCTTCAACTCCTGACCTCAGGTGATCCACCTGCCTTGGCCTCCCAAAATGCTGCGATTACAGGTGTGAACCACCGTGCCCAGCCGAGACTATGTTTCATTCACACACACATATATATATATATACACACACACGCGCATATGCACATGCACGCACACACACATATATATGTATATCTGTTGTTCTTTATAATGAAGTTTGGTTATATTTAATTTTATATATAAATATTTTTTTTTCTTTTTTTCTTTTTTTTTTTTTTTTGAGACAGAGTCTCGCTCTGTTGCCCAGGCTGGACTGCAGTGGTGTGATCTACGCTCACTGAAAGCTCCACCTCCCGGGTTCACACCATTCTTCTGCCAGAGCCTCCCAAGTAGCTGGGACTACAGGTGCCTGCCACTACACCCGGCTAACTTTTTGTATTTTTAGTACAGACAGGGTTTCACCATGTTATCCAGGATGGTCTCAATCTCCTGACCTCGTGATCCGCCCGCCTTGGTCTCCCAAAGTGCTGGGATTACAGGCTTGAGCCACCGTGCCTGGCCTATTTAATTATATTTTTAAAATATGTTAAAAGATAACTACTTTTGGCTGGGTGCGGTAGCTCATGCCTGTAATCCCAGCACTTTGGGAGGCCGAGGCTGGTGGATCACCTCAGGTCAGGAGTTCGAGATCAGTCTGGCCAACATGGTGAAACCTTGTCTCTACTAAAAATAAAAAAATTAGCCGGGTGTGGTGGCACACGTCTGTAATCCCAGCTACTTAGGAGGCTGAGGCAGGAGAATCACTCGAACCTGGGAGATGGAGGTTGCAGTGAGCTGAGATTGCGACAGCGAGACTCCATCTCCCCGCCCCCCCAAAAAAACAAAAACTACTTTTGTTTCCAACTAATTAGGTGTTTAATTAGGTGTTGAAACAAAAAAACAAAACGAAAAACCCACAGGCTTTGGGGTCAGAAAAAACTGAGTTTAAACTGCTGTTCACTAATTACTTGCTGTGAAACCTTGGAGAAGTTTCTTAAATTATCTAAGCCACAATTCTCTCATTGGAAAAATAATAACACCCATTCTATAAGGCTATCTGTAGGGTAAGAGATACTATACATAAAACAGCTCACCCAGTATCTGACATGTATTAGATGCTCCATCAACTTTGAGAGTCCAGCCCTCACAATCTGCCTCTCTCTCAATGCCAAACCAATCTTCTCCAGGGATTATTTTCTTCCAAAGGAAGATAAAATTGGCTGGATGCCGGGGTTCACACCTGGAATCCCAGCATTTTGGGAGGCCGAGGCGCGCCTGTTGCTTGACCTCAGGAGTTTACATCAGCCTGGGAAACATGGCGAAACCCCTTCTCTACAAAAAAAATACAAAAATTAGCCAGGAGTGCTGGCATGCGCCTGTGGTCCCAGAGGGAGGCTGAAGTGGGAGGTTTGCTTGAGCTCCAGAGGTGGAGGTTGCAGTGAGCCAAGACCGTGCCACTGCACTCCAGCCTGGATGACAAAGTGAGACCTTCTTTCGGGAAAAAAAAAAAAAAAAAAGGTAACATTCGCTCCCAGACACCCACCCAATTCAACCAAATGCACGGACACTAGTGAAACACTATGCATCTAATGTTTAGTGCACCTGTTACCTACTGTCTTTCCTATATTTCTAGGATACTGTCCTTCTTCTATTTCTAGATTTTCTCAGTACCTCCCATAAATGAATTGCTGTCCATATAGCCATGAAGGCATACATTAAGTTGTTAAATTTCATTTTATTAACATCACTGCCCTAACAAAAAAAAAGGTCAAGCATAAAGCTACTTGGTTACCTAAGAACAGGTCTATGTTTCTCCCAACTTACTGATCAGAACTGGAGTGAAATGTGTGTACACGTGCTTCTGTGTGTGCGGAATGGGTGGAGGGAGGGAGGGGTAGGGAAGGCAAACACCAAAGAGGAAGTGAGACATGCACCAATAGGACCCAGAAGCCCTCCATACCAATGTATTACACAAAATACTAGAGGGGCTTCAGAGATTAACTGGTTCAACCACCTTGTTTTAGAGATATAAAACGTGAGAAGCACCTTTTAAAATACTGAATGATAGGCCACTGTACGTAGATGTCACAAGTTGTTCATCCATTGATTTATCTATGGACACGAGTTTGCTTTCACCTTTTGGCTATTGTGAATAACGCTGCTATAAAGTTGGATGTACAAATATTTGTTCCAGTCCCTGCTTTCAATTCTTTGGGTTATATAAGTGAAATTCTCGAATTACATAATTCTATTTTTAATTTTTATTGAACTTTGAAGATATTATGCTAAGTGAATAAACCAGTCACAAAAACAGTCAAATGCTGTATGATTCTGCTTCTATGAGTTGCCTAGAGTAGTCAGACTCATAGAGACAGAAAGTAGGATGGTGATTGCCAGGGGTTGGGGAGAGAAGACAATGGCAAGTTATTGTTTAATAAGTACAGAATTTCAGTTTAGCAAAATGAAAAAAACTCTGGATATGGAGGATGATGGTTGCATAGCAGTGTGAATACACCTAATACCACTCAACTGTACACTTAAAGATGATTAAAGTGGTAAATATTATGTATATTTTACCACAATTTTTAAAATGTATCTATTTTTTAAAAAGGGGGGTGGGGGGAAAGAGGGTGTACACAAATTGGTTAACAGACTTTCCAATGTCAAACAATGAGTGGTAGAACAAGGATTACAACCAAGTTCTTCTACTTGATGGCCCACAGCTTTTTCTACCAAGCCATGAATGAGAAGAAAAATAATTATAGATTTGGAATGCCTCCTCATATAAGCAACTGGACCGTATCTTGTCCAATATGATAATACCCCAAATATCAGCGGGATAGACCCTGCTTGCCCAATTCCAGTTGTTTTCTGACACCTACTAGGCACCAAGTTAACTGGGCCTCTCGTTACAGACAAGACCTCAAATGATGGCACAGAGAGGCTGTCCCCTTTCCTCCCTCTCAGGCATTGCTATGTCTCAAGGGCAGGAAATTGAGGTCAACTATGTTTTGCTCTGGGAATTTCAAGGAGTATCTCAGAGGAAAGGCTGGGGTATCAACATCAGTCATTTTGCTTCCACATGGGATTATGCTTTTTAAATGAGACATCGTTTCTAAGGGACATTGCCAGCCTTCTGTTCCATGGTTTTCACCAGTGTAAAAAATTTTTGTTTCTAAGTCAGCTCATCAGGAAGGAAGGAAATGTAGCTTTATTTTAGGCCAGACTGTTGCAAAGTATTCATAATGTATCACAGCCTTGGAAGCTGGATTTCATGTTGCTATCTGCCTTTTATTCCCCTCACCTCTCCCTTCTGACAACTGTGGACAAGTTAAAATTCAGCAGTATGTAAGAATCAGAGAACAGAGGTTGTTTCTCTAAAGTCCTAATAAACCTTGAAAACAATAAAGCACTAGAAACACCCCTGCTGTCCTAATCCACAAAATTCCCAGCACTATTTAAAAAAAAAAAAAAAAAAAAAAAAAAAAAAAAAAAACCTCTGTATGGAGTAAAGACTTAAACATAAAAAAGTTAAAAGTGCTAGAAGAAAAAATGGGTAAAATGTATTATCTTGTATAATCTTGGAGTGAAGAAGACCTTTATAAACACAATACAAAATGCATCTAACTACATAAAAATGTGAAGCATCTCTATGTGCAAAAATTTAGGAAAGTCAAAAGACAAATGACAATGCAGGAGAAATATTTGTAACACATCAGATAAAAGGCTATTTTCATTTACATTGTATACTTTACAGCTCACTTACTTAAAAATTTGTATTGTGATAAAATATACATAAAACTTACCATTTTAGTCCCTTTTAAGTATACAGTCCAGTGGCATTAAGTACATTCACATTATTGTGTAAGCATCACCACCATCTGTCCCCAAAACTCATTTATCATCCCAAACTAAAACTCCTCACGCATTACCCATAACTCCCCATTCTCTCTCACCCCGAACCCTGGCAACTACCATTCTATTTTCTGTTTCTGTGAATCTGACCATTCTGGGTGACTTATATAAGTCGAATCATACAGTATTTTTCTTTTTTTCTGACTGGATTATTTGACTCAGCAAGGTTTATCCTTGTTGTCGCCATGTGTCTGAATTTCCTTTCTTAAGTCTGAATAATAATCCACTGCATCACATTTATTCATTATCCATCAATAAACATTTAGGCTGTTTCTACCTCTTTGCTACTGTGTATAAATCAATATTTTAAAAATTCAGTTAATGGAGAAACTACAGCAGGGCTGGGGCTTGATTCATGCAGAAGTCTGCCGGGGAAAAGACAAACCAGCAAAGAGAGCAGTCACGTGGGGTGGTCTAGCGTGACAAAGCTGGAGACCTGAGACCTGGGCAGTTTCCCTCACATGATTTTTGCTGAATTCTGAAGCTGCTTCAGAGATGCACTGAAGTGTTTCTGTACATTTTTAATATCCCCTGTTGTGGCTTTCTACCACTCTGAGCTACCTGCCTGGGCTGTCCCTCAAATATCTCCCCAAGTTGGTTTTTGTTTTGTTTTGGTGCTTGAGTTTGTTAGTGTTCTGGTTACAAAGCGGCATGAACTCTCAATGACCAGCTTCTACCTTTATTTTTCCCTTAAGCCTTGTTATTTTAACGTGCGATTTTGTAGAACCCCAGGTTTCTCAGGAAAGCAAAAGCACCTTTATTTCCAACACCCAAGTGTGGCACAGGCTGGCAATTCAGAGAAAGACAAAAGTAAAATGTGCAGGGAGAAAAAACAAAAAAAACCTAAGAGCTCTCATGGGAATAACCTATTTGCCCGTTTGCAATTATAGGGTGATTTTATACTCTATAAATGCACCAACAGTGACGTGGATTAATACTCATATGTTACCAGCTCAAGATGTGAACAAAAAAGCAGGAATCTTTTATTCCAGGTAACAACAATGCTTGCAGTAAGGAAGAAAACTGTCATAACACAAAGGTGATGGCTTCTTAATTGCAGGCACTGTCAACACAATGTTTCTTGGAATTAGCAATTCAGCTTTAGAAGTAAAAGAATCCTGGTTAGATGCTAAAGGTGTCAGCTCCATTCCTACCCCTACACCAAGCTACCAGTGAGAAAACCACCTAAGTATCTCACTTTTCAAATGTTTAAAATCAAAACAATTTTTGAATGACTAAAATTATTGTAATTTTATAAGGTATAAATTTTATCAGGTATATAAAATTATAACTGCCACAACTTTGCATTTATGTAACACCTTTTTTAAGCATGAAAAACATTTGCTGACCGGGCATGGTGGCTCATGTCTAATCCCAACACTTTGGGAGGCTGAGCCGGGTAGATCACCTGAAATCAGGAGTTTGAGGCCAGCCCGGCCAAATACAAAAAATTACACAAAATACAAATACAAAAAATTAGCTGGGCATGGTGGTGGACACCTGTAATCCCAGCTACTTGGGAGGCTGAGGCAGAAGAATCACTTGAACCTGGGAGGTGGAGGTTGCAGTGAGCTGAGATGGTGCCACTGCATTCCAGCCCCAGCCTGGGTGACAGAGTGAGACTCCATCTCAAAAACAGAGCAAAACAAACACACAAAAAACAATTTGCTTAGTAAGCAAGGTAGTACTTGTTAAAAATGAGTCTCCTTGGCTTCCCTGTGAGACACATATTTCTTTCGTTTCTCTGAGCTCTTTCAATGGGGAGCTAAAAGAAGTGTGAAAAAACAAGAGGGGAAGGTGTGAGGTGGCTGTGAACTTTGCTGGACAACTAGTAAGATGTCTGCTCAGAAATCACTAACAGAAAAAAGGGAAACAAAAATAATACAAAGCAAACAATTGACCATATACTCAATATCTGCACAGCATGGTGCCTGGTGCTGTAAGAACTCAGGCCACAAAGGCAAAAGTGTGTGGAAGAAATTGGGACGTGAAGATAGTTACGTCAGTATCTGTTATGTCTTTAATTGTCCTAGAGCCAAAGTGATGCTATACAAGGTCTTCCTCTCTCACAAAGTACTAGTGGGAATTTTTCCTCTAGGATTTTAAAAAGTGACAGGGAGAAAGAATGTACCTCATAAAATGCCCAACTCACCCAACAGGCATTACTCATTATGCTAGAAGGAAATCTGTCTAATGGGACACATTGGTGAGGCTGGAATAACAGGAACATTCTGCAGATGGGCCACCGGATACTCTGGTGGGGACTGACCTGAAAAGAAATGGGAGTTTCCTGCGTCTAGCCAAGAGTCATGGCAGCTCCCAACAAAGAGTTAAGGGGCATCCCAGTTCTACTGCCACTGCTGACTAGTTATCACTTCAACTCTCCATTCATTTTCCCATACACGAAAATAAAACAATATCTTAGGAGACATCAAGATCATAAATATTCTCTATTCAAGTGCTTTGGAAGAAAAGCAGTTTTAAACCGATGAATCATTGCGACTCAACACTGGGTTGGGAGAGAAGCTAAAACAGTGAAGACAGTTCTAAAAACTACACTGCATAGAAGCCAACTCATTAAAATATCCTCTCCAAAATGTTCATCAAAGCAGAATAAATGTTCCTTATTCCTCTCAAGACCAACTCCGGCACCACCACCTCTTCTCATCACTCACAGTCTCAAAACCACCGCTGCCAATACCATATTAAGTAGGAGGCAAGCAAAACATACAGTTGAAACTTGTTCTACTGACCAGATACCACGGTGAAGGCAGCAGATCAAAGCTGGTGCTAGACACCCCTTGAGGAACAAAGGAGAAAAATATCCACAGCACGCACAACAAAATCAAGGGCATCACTAGCTATTCTCATCTGTGTTTAGCTTTGTTCCCTGCCCCCTCCCTTTTTTTGCTGACATACATTTGAAGGATGAAATACTTTACACACCCTGTTCACATGGCATTATATACCTTTCTTTCACAGTAACTTAGAAATAATGCAATGCCCAGAAAAAGAGGTATACATCTTATTTAATACAGCACCACCAAATTGGGAAACAACTCTTTGTTAAAAGCACAAATTACATTTGATATGCTGGGCTCTCCCAGGGTCATAATATTTAAATAAGAATTTCTGAGCCACAAACTGAGGCTGTTAAAAAGTAAAATACAATGGTTAATACAGAGCTCTAAACATAAAAGTGTATATTATTTAAGCATTAAAAAGTCATTGTGTATATTTGTCTAACTGGCAATATAAAATAACACAGAAATCTGATTTGTTATAAACTACACAGAAAACGGAAGTAGCAAGTACAGATTAACAACTAGCTAACGACTTACACAGTTCCTTTGCTTCTGATAGAGAGGTGTTAGCATACAGAAGAACTTCCAGAGAAAGAAGAAGGTATGAACTGCAAGTCAGTTCACTATTTTTATGTTGGATCTCCCAATAACAGGATTTGAATAAGCAAGGAGAGAGAGAACCCCAGGCTTCAAGGAAGATTTGTGTCATCTACATATTCCCTGCAGTATGTAAATTATCTATGGATCTTTGGAAACAGCATGAGGTAATAGAAATCAAAGAGAGATGTTTAACTCAGCTTCACAACTTATTACCTCTGTGACCTTAGTAAAGTTAATTAATCTCACTTAACTTTCTCATCCGTAAAATAAGATGTAACACTGTCTACTTCATAGAACTGTTAAGTTTAAGGGCAAGAGCAAACATATGTTCTTTAGAAGAGGCGTAAATATTAGTGCTCCCTACACGTTCTGCCTATTCACTATTTGCAAAGATGACAGACCACAGTTGGAAGGCATCCTATGCAATATAGAGTATCTGCTTAATATTAAGCAATTATCAGTTACGGAACATTTAAACATGGAGAAATGTTGTAAGAGGAAAGAGTATGAAATAATCTCCACTATGTAAAATATTTATAGAAAATGTAATTATGTAATTATGGGCATCTAAATGAGGTTCCTCATAAAGTGACTACCTATAATGTTAAGGACGATTCTTGGTCAAAGGGCAAAAGTACAATATTAAACGTCACCAAGCACGGACTGCCATCAATGTGAAACTTAACCCCTCTCAAAGAGGATACTGTAGTTGAGGTTCTGCCCAACTGAAATGCTGAACTGTTCTAATCTTAGCTCTGTATCTTCTCTTTTTAGGGATGAGCTTGTCTTTCACTGCTAATTGAACAAATCAATTGTCACAACAAGATGGTGACATATGACACTCATGCCCACTACACTCCCACTGGTGGCCAAAAGGAAAACCTGAGTGCCTATAAGCCAGTGACTAAAATCCACATTTGGCTAGACTTTTCATTAGTAAAGCTAATTCAACACTTACAAACTGGCTATATTGTTTAAAGATTATCATGTAAAAGGCATTTTGTGTTTGTTTGTTTTTTTTGTGTGTGACAGAGTTTTGCTCCTGTTGCCTAGGCTAGAGTGCAATGGTGCAATCTCCGCTCACCACAACCTCCGCCTCCCAGGTTCAAGTGATTCTCCTGCCTCAGCCTCCCAAGTAGCTGGAATTACAGGCATGCACTATCACACCCTGCTAATTTTGTATTTTTTAGTAGAGACGAGGTTTCTCCATGTTGGTAAGGCTGGTCTCGAACTCCCAACCTCAGGTGACCCGTCCGCCTTGGCCTCCCAAAGTGTGGAGATTACAGGCGTGAGCCACCGCGCCCAGCTGGCATACTTTTTTTAAAAAAAGAATGCAGAGGGGCCGGGTGCGGTGGCTCACGCCTGTAATCCCAGAACTTTGGGAGGCCGAGGCGGGTGGATCACAAGGTCAGGAGTTCAAGACCAGCCTGGCCAACACGGTGAAACCCTGTCTGTACTAAAAATACAAAAAAATTAGCTAGACATGGTGGCACATGCCTGTAATTCCAGCTACTCCAGAGGCTGAGGCAGAGAACTGCTTAAACCTGGAGGGGTGGAGGTTGCAGTGAGCAGAGATCGCGCCACTGCACTCCAGCCTGGGCGACAGAGCAAGACTCCGTCTCAAAAAAATAAAATAAAATAAAATAAAAATAAAAATAAAAGAATACAGAGGAATTGCATTCGCATTCAATTAAGAGGCTTTAACTCAAACCCCCGGCCATGCCTACGTTCAAACAAGGGCTGAAACCAAATGTTAAACTTTTAAACTAATTGGTATTAAGGGGAGTAGATCTATACATACAGATCCAAATAATACAAATTCTCAACGTTAAAATTCCTCTATTAATGAGGAATATAATAAAGACAACCAAAACATCATTAATTTAGGACTGGGGAGCGCATTACAGAACCTAAGGGGGCTTTGAGCAGATTTACATTCCTAATGATGTTTTGCTTCATCTGATATTAAAATTACCTTGCAGTATTTCCTAAGCCCCATAGTGAGGGTGACTAGCATCTGGCTGAGTGTGGCAAGTACAGTGAGCCTAGAATGAGATCTAATGCCAGTAACTCATACAAATTACCTTAAGTCATTCAAGTTCGTACATTTCCTGTAAAACTGAAAACCAGCCCTCTGAGTCACAATCAAATGATAAAGAATATAATTTAGTCTTAGGATATTGAGTATTTTTCCCATAAAGTCAAGAGCAAAGTAAGGATGTCCTCTCCCACAACTTCTCATTATGCTAGAACACAAAAGTAGCCTTGAACCAATGAAAAGATAATTCCTTATTCTTGGGTAAGGATATCTCAACAATATCAATGGATATAACCAGGCGGAAACTCAGATCTACAGAAATCAGTGAAAAGGACTGAAAATGGGAAATATGTGGATATAAAATATCATTCTTCTTCCATAATTTCCTTAAAAGACAACTGATCATGTAAGCAAAAATAACAACATTATAAAGTAAGGTTCGCAGCATACGCAGAAGTTAACGACAGCACAAAGAGCAGGGAGGAGCAGATGAATAGAATTATACCTGTAGAAGGTGCTTACATTTGAGGAATGGGAGGAGTGGAATGTCAGTTCTAAGTTAACGTATAAATTGAATGTAACCCCCCCCCCATAGCAATGAGCTCTTTTACAGTGGTTTTACAGTTTTTCTTTATAAAGTTTGAATGTAAAAATAAACATACAGCAGCAGCTAGGAACACACTGAAAAGCAAGAGCCATGAGAAATACTAAAACACATTAAATGCCTGTGATTAAAACAGCGTGTAGCACATATATGCACAGATGCCAAAGGAATAAAAGTCCAGAAATAGAGCCATACCTAACATATGATAAAATGACCTTTTTAATAAATAGGATTGATACAACTGTACAGCAATTTGGAGAAAGATAAAATTGGATCCATTCCTCACACTATACAGAGGAAGAAACTCCAAATGCCTCCAGGATCTAAATATAAAATATGAAACTCAACAAGTACTAGAAGAAAATATAAGTTCCTTTTTACCAGGCATACGGAAACCATACTAGGTGAGTTATAGGAATGAACACATATGTGAATGCATTGATACTGCTGAGTGCCAAGGTTCTCATCATGAAAGGGACATACAAACATGGAGCAGGAGAAGGCAAGAAAGATCCCTGTGGGGATGGATGAGAACTAGAAGTACTAGAATGAACTCATGCTTTTTTTAAAAAAATGTAGAGATACATGTATGCATGCACGTAGTGCATATCAGTACATGTACATATATGTACGCATAAATGTATTCCTTAGCTCTCACCATCTAGCAAAGGCATCTCATGTGCTCACACTTAGAACCCGTGTCTTGGTCTTTAAAACCATCTGCACTGAAAGGAACGAGGGCTCCTGATAGAAATGACTGATTTCAGAGTTGGGAAACAGCAGGGCCAAGATGAAAACCAGAAAGTAAGTGCCCTCAAAAAATGACGGGGGACATGTCACAAATACACAGCAGTCGTGAAAAAGGGCTTCCGACTGGCCAAGTCTGGGGCAATTTGATATGTGTTTTAAGCAGAAAATACTTCAGAGGGGAGTTGGGGGAAATGCTAGACAGGAGGCAGGACTACCTTGCAGCTCCACTCAGGGCAGCGTGTGGAGACACATCGTGAGCTTTTGCTCCAAGAACTACCGCAGGAACATACGAGGAAAGCCAAGAGAATCCACAGACCCTTTGAAGGAAGCAAGCGCATTGCTCCTGCAGGCCTCAGGAGACAACCAAAAAACTGTTGTGTGTCCCAGAGTGTGAAAGGGGGATCATCCACCCCCAAACACACACCCTCACTGGGGAACGCGAAGGTCCAGATCACGGGAGAAGAATATGACCTACCTAGAGCTGAGACAAATTCCGAGAGCTAAGTGAAATACAGGAGTAGAAGCAGCAGCCGGAAGAGCCCTGGGGGCTCTTGGTCCCCAGGAAAGCCATTTCTGACTTTGTCTGACAGAGGTCCTTGGGGAGGACTGCCAGAGGAACTGGGAAAAGACAAGGAGAAGGGAACTTCCAGCTGAGTTTTGTAACAATTTCAACAGAACTCAAAGTTTCCTGGACAGAACTTGGGAGAGGGGATGAATCAAGACTGCAGACACAGCACAGAAGCCACAGCAGGTGGGGAGGCCTGAAACCTGAAAGCCCTGTTTGGTTTCTCAGCCAAGATGCTGGTAGCCTGGGGCAAGTTCTCAGCCCTGCCCACCTGCTGCCTGGAGTTTGCTGTTGGAGGGGCATGGTAGGAGTGAGATTGGCCTTTTGGGCAACGTGGGAGCTGGGTAAGGACTGTAACTGCTTGCTTTACCCCATCTTCCTGGTGACCTGCATGGCACAGAAGCAGCCATAATCCCCCTGGGAACATAACTCCACAGGCCTGAGAGCCCCACCCACGGAGAGTCTGAGCTCAGACACACCCAATCCTGCTCCCATCTGATGGTCTTTATCTACCTGCCCCAGTAGAGGGCATAATCTCCTGGGAGCTCTAGGACCCCCCCCCCCCCCCCCCCCCACCCACCCACCACCTGATCCTCCCTATACTACCACAGCTGATGCTCTCTTGAAAGCACCACCTCCTGGCAGGAGGCCAATCAACACAAAACTTGTGCAATAAACAAAACTACAACTAAGAACCCTCACAGAGTCCATTTCACTCCCCTGCCACCTCTACTGGAGCAAGTGCTGGTATCTACAGCTTAGAGACCTGAAGATAGATCATGTAACAGGACTCTGTGCAGATAGCCCCCCAGTACCAGTCCAGAGCCCAGAAACTCCACTGGATAGCTAGAGTGGGAGGAAATCTTCACAATCTATGCATCTGACAAAGGACTAATAACCCGAATTTAAAAGAAACTTGAATCAGCACAAAAAAAAAATCCCCTCAAAAAGTGGGTTAAGGACATGAATAGGCGATTTTCAAAAGAAGATACACAAATGGCCAAAACACATGAAAAAATGCTCATGATCACTAATGATCAGGGAAATGCAAATCAAAACCACAGTGCAATACTACATTACTCCTGCAAGAATGGCCGTAATCAAAAACTCAAAAAAACAAATGGATGTGGTGAAAAGGGAACACGTTTACACTGCTGGTGGGAATGTAAACTAGTACAACCATCGTATTAGTCCGTTCTCACACTGCTATAAAGAACTGCCCGAGCCTGGGTAATTTATTAAAAGAAGAGGTTTAATTGCCTCACAGTTCCGCAGAGTTGGGGAGGGCTCAGGAAACTTACAATCACGGTGGAAGGGGAAGCAAACACACCCCTCTTCACATGGCAGCAGCAAGCAGTGCCCAGCAAAAAGGGGAAAAGCCCCTATAAAACCACCACATCTCATGAGAACTATCATGAGAACGGCACGTGGGTAACTGCCCCCATGATTAGATTACCTCCCACGGGGTCTCTCCCACAACATATGGGGCTTATGGGAACTACAATTCAAGATGAGATTTGGGTGGGGACACAGCCAAACCGTATCAACCACTATGGAAAATAGTGTGGAGATTCCTTAAAGAGCTCAAAGCAGAACTACCGTTTGATCCAGCAATCCCACTCCTGGGTATCTACCCAGAGGAAAAGTCACCATACAAAAAAGATGCTTGCACATGCGTTTATAGCAGCACAATTTGCAATACAAAAACATAGAACCAGCCTAAATGCTCATCAATCAATGAAGAAAATCAATGAAGAAAATATATATGTGTGTATACATACACACACACACCATGGACTACATATAGAGAGATACACACACGGAATAATACACACACATGTATATATATACACATACACCATGGAATACTACATATATACACACATGTACATATATACACACACACCATGGAATACACACACACATATGTATACACACACACACACACCCCACAGAATACTACTCAGCCATAAAAAGGAATGAAATAATGGCATTCACAGCAACCTGGATGGAGATGGAGATTGTTATTCTAAGTGAAGTAACTTAGGAACTGAAAACTAAACATCATATGTTCTCGTAAGTGGGAGCTAAGCTATGAGGATGCAAAGGCATCTGAATGATACAATGGACTTCAGGGACTCAGGGCAAAGCATGGGACGGGGGTGAGGGATGAGACTACACATTGGGTACAGTGTACACTGCTCAGGTGATGGGTGCACCAAGAACTCTGAAATCACCACTGAAGAACTTGTTCATGTAACCAGACACCACCTGTTCCCTAAAAATTGAAATAAAAAAACAAAAATGTGAGACTTCAAAGATCTGATACAAAATAAAAGTAATTTTTCTATGAATTACAGGTTGAAATAATACTTTGGATACATCCAGTTCAATAAAATACATTAGCACCATTCATTTCACTTTTTTCTTTCTACTTTTGGTTTTATAATAAAATATGCAACAAAGACAAAAATAAGTTGTTTCATTGTAAGCTTTCTGATATAAAAGCAGATTCTCATATGTATCTAAGAAAAGCAAAACAAGTGCTACTGGCAGGAGTGGAAAAAAAAATTCAACATTTTAAAACTGCTTGAAGGTTCTTTTAAATCATCATAAATTTTAAGCTCATTTAGCTCCTACTATGTACTTTTAAAATCAAACTAATAAACCTAGCCATTGTTTTCTAAATCTTGCTTATTTAGTTGAACATCGCCATGAACTGTCAAAGAAAGGCATTTTATAAAATTTGATGAAGTATGTTGTGTCTTCCCAGTCTTAAATTACAGCTTTTTTTTTTTTTTTTTTAAACAGGGTCTCGCTCTGTCTCCCAGGTTGGAGCGCAGTGGCACGATCTCAGCTCACTGCAACCTCCGCCTCCCAGGTTCAAGTGATTCTCCTGCCTCATCCTCACGAGTAGCTGGGATTACAGGTGTCCACCACCACGCCTGGCTAATATTTTGTATTTTTAGCAAGGATGGGGTTTCTCCATGTTGGCCAGGCTGGTCTTGAACTCCTGACTTCAGGTGATCCGCCCACCTCAGTCTCCCAAAGTGCTGGGATTATAGGTGTGAGCGACGACACCGAGCCTACAGCATCCTTTTTATAATTAAACTTTTTCTTCTAAATTACGTGATCTTAATTGACTAAACAGAATTTCCTCAATGTGAAGGAAATTAGTCTACCTTTTTAAAGAGAAGTTAATGCTACTGCCATCTCATCATCAAACACATGAAACAGCCCATGCCTCTGCTTCTCTGTTTTTGTTTTTTGAGGTTTTTATTGGGACGGAGTCTTGCACTGTCACCCAGGCTGACGTGCAGTGGTGCCATCTCGGCCCATTGCAACCTCTGCATCCCAGGTTCAAGTGATTCTCCTGCCTCAGCCTCCCGAGTAGCTGGAATTACAGACAGCTGCCACCACGCCTGGCTAATTTTCATATTTTTTAGTAGAGACGGGGTTTCACCATGTTGGCCAGGCTGGTCTCAAACGCCTGACCTCATGATCCACCCGCCTCAGCCTCCCAAAGTGATGAGATTACAGGTGCTTTTGTGTTTTTAAGAGAAAAAAAAAAATCCATATTAATATCTTGCTTACATAAATTTTCTTAGCAAAAGAAAAAATCCCAGAATTTATTTTTCAATACTCCAAATTTCAATAACGTCTAAAAACATTAGGTATCGGTGATGTTATATAGCAAAGGGAAATCTAGCAAGGTAATTCTAACTTTAGAAGGACAAAATTGGTATCTCAAACAGCAGTCATGCAACTTTGGTGTAAATCAGAATCATCTGAAGAGCTTATTGAAGGTAGAAATGCCCAGGTTCTACCCAAAAACAATTAAATCAGAATCTACAACGGCAAAGTCAGTATCTGTAATTTTATCCCCAAATCTGAATAGGAATATCAATCCTCCTTAGACAACAAAAAAGGTATAGGAATGAACCATATGAATTCTGTCCAGTACTCAGCAAACACCTCAGAAATGTGTGGCTTAGGATAAGAGAACAGAGGGAAAAGAAGAGCAAGCCAAAGGCATTTTCTGTGGGGCATGCTACTTCCAAATACATGACAACACACCCGCATTCCTTAACCGATAATTTCACTGAGCACATTCCAGGTATTTTAGCCTCATTCCCTAAATTAACACGAAGTACAAATAAAAAAATTTGAACCAACCGTTAAGAAGCTTCCCATCCAGCAGTTTTCCACTCACAATGAATGTAGATAAGTATCACTTCCACAGAATACACACAAGCTTTTATTTCCTAGTCTGATTACAATTTCCTATCTCTTTGGCATTTTCCCAATATACCTATCCTTTAAGACCTCTTCCTAACCTCTTATTCCTTCCTACCCATCTCCTCCACCAGAACCACTCACATGAGCCTACCCGCAACAGTACCCCCTTGTTACTTTATTCTACACTGGCCCGGCAAAACCCTATCCCTGGATTAATGAGATACCTTCTTCAATATGCAACAGCTTACTACAGTCAACCATGCAATGCAGATATGTCCTACAATCTTAATTGTGGCAAAATACACATAACATAAAATGTGCCATCTTAAACATTTTTAAGTGGATACAGTTCAGTAGCATTAAGTATATGCATATTGTCCTGCAACCAATCTCCAGGACTTTTTCACCTTGCAAAGCTAAACTACACTCTTTAAACAACTCATTTCCCCATCTCCCTAACCCCTAGCAACCACCATTCTACTGCTTCTATGAAACTGACTTCTTCAGTACTTCATATACATGGAATCATACAGTATTTGTCTTTTTCAGCCTGGCTTATTTCACTCAATCCCACTACTTGTTGTCAATATCACGGTATTCCTTTTTATAGCAGTCTCGTTCCTAAATCTGACTTATATCTTAACCCCAGTACGCTTTTATCTTTCTCCTAAAAGAACATGCTCCTTTTCTGACAACAAAAGTAATCCATGTTCAAAGCAAAATACTTTAAAAACGCAAAGAACAAACGTATGTGTCTTGCCATGAGACTGCCCTTGAGGACAAGGGCCACGGCTTATTCATCTCTGGATCTCTGGCACAGCGGTAAGTACATAAAAGACACTTACATGTTTGATGATTACTTTTCTAAATATCCTTCCTTTTGTTTGTTTGTTGTTTTTTTTTTTTTTTTTTTTTTTTTTTTTTTTTTTTTTTGAGATGAAGTCTTGCTTTGTTGCCCAGGCTGGGGTGCAGTGGTGTGATCTCGACTCACTGCAGCCTCTGCCTCCTGGAGTCAAGCGATCCTCCTGCGTCAGCCCTGCCAAGTAGCTGGGAGCAACAGGTGCACACCATCACACCCAGCTAATTTGTGTATTTTGGGTAGAGACGGGTTTCTACCATGTTCCCCAGGCTAGTTTGGAACACCTGAGCTCAAGTAATCCATCCACCTCCGCCTCCCAAAGTGCTGGGATTACTGGCGTGAGCTCCCGCACCTGGCCCTTCCTCGTGTTTCAATAGGTAAATTTATGTGCCCTTGATAACTGTTGAATGCTTTTCCACAAAGCGAAATTTCCATTCTCATCACTATTATTAGTTAGTAGTAGCAGTATTCAAGTATTTTAACAACACATGGCTCAAGCTCCTAGTAGATAAAGATTAATCTTCGCAGTACTGCACCTAAGCACCTGAGATAGTGTCCGCCCTAAAGGAGCCCACAATCTAATTAAGAAAGGCAAGTTCCAGGTGACAGACACAGACAGGAACTACTACTTCCAAAAAGAGCCCGCGGTAAACTGATAGGGTTTTTTAGATCAGGTGAGATTCAATCTCGAATTGAGAGAACAGGGGGAGAGAGGAGGAGAGAGAGGGGGAGAGACAGGGGGAGGGGGGGGGGGAGAGAGGGAGAGGGGGGGGGAGAGAGGGAGAGAGAGGGGGGAGAGAGGGAGAGAGGGGGAGAGGGGAGAGGGGAGAGGGGGGAGAGGGGGAGAGGGGGAGAGAGGGGGAGAGAGGGAAAGGAGGGGGGAGAGAGAGAGAGAGAGGAGAGAGGAGAGAGAGGAGAGAGAGAGAGAGAGCGCACGCATTCCTGGAAGAAGGAACTTCCCAAAAGTCAAAGAAATAAGGAAAGCACACTTGAGGTAAAGGCAACAATATATAGTTGGCAAAGAGGATTCTTTAGGAAAATGGAAGCCAAGAAAATTGGAAAGGTAAGTTGGGAGCAGGCTGTGCATTGCCTTGAGACGGTGAGGTAAGATACTTAAACTATATCCCACAGAGTGACAACAAGAATATTGAGAAAACAATGACATCATGAGGGTTGAGCATCAGAAAGGCTCATCTCGACACTTCCTTTCCTATTCTGAACAGACAAGAATCATACTCAAAATGTAAGCACATCCACAGATCTCGAACTTTAAGAGAACAGAAGAAAACTCAGCGCAAGTGGTAACTGATCTGACTCTATTATTATTGTCTCGTCTCTGCTCAGGCTGGAAACAGACTGTGAAAAAAGGGTTAGCAGCAAGCCTACAGTTCATTTCTCCTTAGGAGCAGGGAGCGGAGGGCGGGGAGGGGGTTATGGAAACACTCCTAGTAAATAAAAAAAGGAGGTAGTGACCCTGGTCAATTCTCCTTGTAAACAGACTAGTGTCAGATCTCTTGACAAACAATCCAATGGTGTTTATTAGTAAAGTCCCTACAGCTGGATTTTAGCAGGACATATCTAATCCGTCTAGGTTTACTTTTGGTTAACACATGTGGAATCTTCTATGGAGTACAGCTCCTTGGAAAATATGTCACATAAGTTATGCAACCACTGGAGTACAAAATGAAAACGATTCGTAATGGAAACAGCTTCCTAACATACCACAGGCATTGCTTCTAAGCCCTTGTACCTTAAAGCTGGGCCACAGCAGCCTAGTGCAGCTAGAGAGGACCTGGAGAGTAGGGATAGATGGCCATCCTGTACCTGAGGACTACGTGTATCCATGATCATTATTAATAAACCTTGATGTAAGCTAAGGGCTGATTCTTGTGAATGTGATCTGACACTATTTTTTATTTTTTATTTTTGAGACAGGGTCTCATTCTGTTGCCCAAGTTGGAATGCAACTGGCATGATCACGACTAACTGCAGCCTCAACCCCTGGGCTCAAGAGATGCTCCTGCCTCAGCCTCCTGAGCAGCTAGGACTACTGGCATATACCACCACACCCAGCTAATTTTTATTTTTGTAGAGATGGGGTCTCACTATGTTGCCCAGGCTGGTCTGGACTCCTGGCTTCAGGAGATCCTCCCACCTCAGCCTCCTGCAATCACAAGTGCTGTGATTACAGGTGTGAGCCACTGTACCCAGTTCCTGACTTGACAACCTAATTCTCTATGTTATCTCAGAGGTCTTCTCTTCTTACAGCTTATTTCATGAAATATGCTTTCTGCTTTACTTGCTATGCTCTTTCTTGGGTGAGGAAGGGTGTCTGTGGCTCAATCCTTAGGACACCCACAATTCCCTGTAAAATGTTCAATCAAAGTTTTATCAGGAATGAATGAATGAATGCTGAATTTGCATCTGTTTTACAGATATTCTAATCAGTTTCTCATGCGTATGTGTATATATACACTTAATGAATATCAACTTAAAATAATACTTTACGAGTTAACCTGATTTGGAACACATATTTTAAGAATGCAAATTTATACTATAATTAGAAAGTTTTCACAAGATTAAGGCAAACTACATTAAAATAGGACAAGCTAAGAGAGAGAGATAAGCTTGGTAATTACCATGCTTTTGTTCCATTTCAATGAAACAACCTTATGAGGTAGAAAAAATAACTAGTCATGTAAGATTTAGCCAAACATTGTTTTACAAATTGTAAAAAGGAGTAATTGTGTATTCTATCCTTGAAACATATATTTAATTTTAATAATCATATGTAGCCTTACAATAATAGTCAAGCAGATGCATTAATGAAAAGTAATAAGTTCATTCCTCAAAGCATATTACTTGATTTACTCTGTGACTTCCAAATTACAAGACATGGAATTGTGAGAGCCTGCAGTTACAAATGTAGAGCTGAGATGGGCAAACTTTCAGCAAATAGTTAAACAGTAATTATTTTAACTTTGTGGGTCACACAGTCTCTGTTATATAACTACTCAACTAGCTACTATAGTGCAAAGGCGATCAGTCAATAAGTAAATAAATGGGTGTAGCTGCGTTCTAATAAGACTTTATAAAAGTTGGCAATGAGCCATATTTGGTCCTCAAGTGGTAGTTTGCTCACCATGATGTACAGCAGGGGTTCCCAACCCCTAGGGGTTAGGAACCAGGTCACACAGCAGGAGGTGAGTGGCGAGGCAGGGGAGAGTGAGCAAAGCTTCATCTGTATTTACAGCCACTCCCCATCCCCATTCCCACAGGAGCACAAACTCGATTGTGAACTGCGCCTAACAGGGATCCAGGCTGTGTACTCCTTATGAAAATCTGATGCCTGACGATCTGTCACTGTCTCCCATCACCCCCAGGTGCAACTGTCTAGCTGCAGGAAAACAAGCTCAGGGCTCCCACCGCTTCTACATTATGGGGAGCTGTACAATTATGTCATCATGTATTACAATATAATAATAGAAATAAAGTGCACAATAAATATAATGCGCTTAAATCATCCCTAAACTATCCCCCTCTTTCCCGGTCCATGGAAAAACTGTCTTCCAGGAAACCAGTCTCTGGTGCCAAAGAGGTCGGGGAGCGCTAATGCACAGTATCTCTGTCTCCACTATCTGCCAAATGCCTAAAGCAAACAAGGCACTCAGAGGACTAGGGGTACACTCTGGCCCCGGCCTCAAAAAAGTAACAAAAAGCTGCGCAGGAACATAAAGCAGCACATACTGAGCATTGGTATATTGAAATAAAGGTGGGATTTAGACAAGCGGAAAGAGGTGAGACACAGTGCTTCCAGGTGGGGGAAAAGATGCGTACAATGTTGAGGAACCAGAAATATAGCCAATGTGCTTGAGGAAGAGTAGTGGGTACCTATACTGAATAAGAAAAAGAGAAGGCTGGAGACGTTTTAGGCGTCACGTGTAGAGTACAGGTTTCATGTTGAAGATAGCTGAGCAGAGGTTTCCATTTACTATACAAAGTTCCCTTTTACTAGAAAAAGTAGATAACTCTTATTGAATGTGCTGGAAAATGTGTGTTGTCCATTTTGCAAGTGTGTGTATGTATCACATTGAGTTCATGAAAGTAGAAACTACAGTGCCAGTGCAAGCAGCTAATAAATTAGAGCTAAAGACACTGCGGCAGCTCAGGCTCTAGGGTGAAAGGAAGCTGAGGAGAGTGAAGATGCATGACAAGGAATTACAAAAAAGTGTCAAGGACAGAATTAGGGATACTGAGATTAAGGAGTCAGCCTTAGATAGTATGAGACATTTAACTGTTTCTAAGAAAGAGGAAACAGCTGAATGAAAATACAGAAAGGTTTTAAAGCGATCATGAAAGTATGACGAAGTTTTCAGAGAAATGCAGAATAGCTGAGGAAGTGAGATAGACGTGGCAAGGTCATTTTCAAAACCCTAGACACCTGAATATAATTATCAGGTAGTCAATAAGAAAGGCTGTTAGATTTAACAGAACTCTCTAGAGCAGCACTGACCAGAACTTTCTACAATAATGGAAATGTTTTAAATCTGCACTGCCCAGGACCCAGTCAGCACAATTTGGTGGATTTTTTGAGAATCTGTCAATAGCCAAAAAGAGGTACTCAAATATACTCACTTAACATTAAAACATATCTCAAATTATGCATATCTGGACGGGTACAGTAGTTTATGCCTGTAATTCCAGCACTTTGGTAGGTCGAGGCAGGCAGATCACCTGAGGTCAGGAGTTCAAGACCAGCCTTGTCAATATGGTGAAACCCCGCCTCTACTAAAAATACAAAAATTAGCCGGGTGTGGTGGCACACGCCTGTAGTCCCAGCTACTTGGGAGGTTGAGGCACAAGAATCGCTGGCATCCTGGAGGCAGAGGTTGTAGTGTGCCGAGATCATGCCACTGCACTCCAGCCTAGGCGACAGAGTGAGACTCTGTCTCAAAAAATAATAATAATTTTTTTTTCCCGGCATGGTGACGGATGCAGTCTTGACCTCCCAAGCTCAGGTGATCCTCCCACCTCAGCCTCCCAACTACAGGTGTGTACCACTAAACCCAGCTAAATTTCCTGATTTTTTTGTAGAGACAAGGTTTTGTCATGTTGCCCAGGCAGTCTTGAACACCTGGGCTCAAGCAATCCACCTGCCACAGCCACTCAAAGTGCTGGGAATATAGGCGTAAGTCACCACACCTGGCCAGCAAATCATTTTAAAATGCTTCACTATGATTGTCTTGTACTATTTTATCAAATATGTTCATGGAGTTTTTCAAAGCATTTTGAAGTATTAAATTATTTGAAGCATTAAGTTACAGAGATGTAAGTTTTCAGAGCACCTTCCTGCTTCAATTGTAGAATATTTCATTATTATTGTGGACCCATAATTGCTGGCAATATTTGAAGAAAGACATAGGTAATAAATAATTGAGAAAATTTGGAAACTACTCTGAATTAAATAGATAATATATGTAATTCATTATATACATATATTTTAAACTATAAATTATGTTTGCAACTGTGATTGATAAATGCAACTGACTGGTTAAATGTATTTTTAGAACTTTTGCCTTATCTACAAACACCTTTATGTTACAAAATTTCACTTTAGGAAATATTTAATCATTCATATCAAAATTAGAATTTAAACTCATTCTTTATTAAACTCTGTGTTAACTATACTGGTGTTGACACGTCTTCTGGTTTTTATTATAAAGCAACTTCATGATGGCTTCACACAAGCCCCTGTACCTTCCTCCCTAGGGATTCCCTAAAGCAATTACAAGAAAAAGTACTACTCTGTCTCAACCTAACATCATTTTTTACAAAGTCCAGGGATAAATGATTAATGTTAGCATTAGATGGAGAGACATCTACCCCAACCTCCCTCTGATACCTTCCTTTCTATAAGATAAAACCAGGACTGCTCATGTGATACCCACAGAATTAAGATAAAATTGGTGGTCAAAGAAGGAAGTCTGGCTAAAGGCGTTAGTGAAGACACTTTGGTTGAAGAAATGGGGGGACAAATGGGGCCATTCCATGCCCATAGTTTCCCTGGTGCTCCAGTCACTGTGGTGACAGCACTGCAATGGTACTGGGGCCCTCAGAACCATAGGCAGTGCTTTTAAGACGGGTGTGCCGGTTAATGGCTGTTAATTGCATAAGACACTTAAAAGTAATTCCTGTCCATCAGCATGGGTGAGGGCTGATAATACTAACTAGTAAGACTGTAGTGAATGAGGTGCATTATAAAGGTTTTTGTCCAACAAGGTACCACAGTAAGGTTAATTTATATGCTGAGAGTCTCTTTAGTGGGAGGAAGAATTTCAAATCATGGCTAGAAGTCAACTCTGAACCTACCTGAGATGGAAAGTTTTTAGAATTATATTTTATTTACCTTTAAAGACTGAAATCCTATGCTTCCCTTTTTGGAGCACTGTTCTAACATTATCATCAAGAAAACATTCCTTATGTTTCATCAGACTCTTCCTGTATTATTTAAGCTATTTTCTCTTAATTATGCCTTCTCCGCAAATGAAGGCATTGGGCAATATCCTTGAAGCAATCCTGTATGTGCTGTTTTTCCAAGACGCCATTTTCATTTGTGCTAACAGTTTAAACATAGTTTTTCAGATGGCAGGGGACCATTACCACATCACCCCTCTACATCCATAAAGCATATATGGACTAAAAAAATTAAAAATGTGAAAAGACGTATTTCCCAGAGTCTGGAAAACAGTGTAATTAAGTAGTTATTCAAGAACCTGCCCTCTCAATGGCTAACCTGTCTCAATTTTTGTGTTTTCTCCAAAACCCTATTTATGGCTCCTTTCATTCTAGCTTCTCTTCTACAAATCTTTTTTTTCTTTTTTTCATAACTCTCCTAAAGTGGGGAAAACAAAATACATCCCTACTAAGCACACTGGAAAGGTCACTTTCCTACCTTGTGAGGACTGGGATCATGGCAGCTCTATGAGGATTTGAGAGGCAGTGCAGGGGACGGTCAGGAAGTGAACTGTGGAGCCTGAGCTTTGATCCCAGCGCTACTATTTATTGACAGGTTATTTAGAATCTCCGTGCCTCAGATTTCTCCTCTTTAAAATGAAAGTAAGATTAGGCACAGTGGCTCATGCCTATAATCCCAGCATTTCAGGAGGCTGAGGCAGGAGGATTGCTGAGGGTAGGAGCTCAAAGCCAGCCTAGGCAACATAACAAGACCCTGTCTCTACAAAAAAGTTTTAGAAATTATTATTATTTTGAGATGGAGTCTCGCTCTGTCACCCAGGCTGGAGTGCACGATCTCAGCTCACTGCAACCTCCACTGCCTGGGTTGAAGCGATTCTCCTGCCTCAGCCTCCTGAGTAGCTGGGATTACAGGCATATGCCAACACACCCAGCTAATTTTTGAATTTTTAGTAAGGATGGGGTTTTGCCATGTTGGCCAGGCTGGTTTCAAACTCCTGATCTCAGGCAATCCGCCTGCCTCAGCTTCCCAAATTGCTGGGATTACAGGAATGAGCCACCACACCCAGCTAGAAATAAAATAAAAATAATTTTAAAAAGAAAATAATAGCCTGTAATCTCAGCACTCTGGGAGGCCGAGGCAGGCAGATCATGAGGTCAGGAGATTAAGACCATCCTGGCAAACATGGTGAAACCCCGTCTCTACTAAAAATACAAAAAATTAGCTGGGCGTGGTGGCAGGCGCCTGTGGTCCCAGCTATTCGGGAGGCTGAGGCAGGAGAATGGCGTGAACCCGGGAGGCGGAGCTTGCAGTGAGCCAAGATCGCACCACTGCACTCCAGCCTGGGCGACAGAGCGAGACTCCATCTCAAAAAAAAAATAAAATAAAAATAACGATTGAATTTCCTAAGACCTAAGTGAGATGATATGTTAAGTGCTCCTAACAGTGCCCGGTGTATGAAAAGTGTCTGCATTGAATCACTGAAATGAATTAATTATCAATAATGATAGTTAATGATAATTATCAATAATAATGATATTTAATTCATCTCAATGATTCTCCAGTGCCAACTATATGTATAAAACACTCTAAAAAGCACTGCTTCTAACCATACTTTGCTATGATGTTCTGATATTTCTCTACTGGAAGATATAGACTGATTGTAAGCGATTTATAACAAGGCTAACGGAGCAAGCTTCAGGGCCCCTCACTTGCACAGGCCTCTTCCAAGACCTTGTGAGGCCAAAAGCACATATTCACATGGTCCCATGTTTCTGTAGAATTTGGAGGCCCTACCAATGTATTACATGGTCGTATATTTTTCTAGAATGTGCAAAAGTAAGATATTTTAACTGCAATCTGTTAAGAACTTTCTTTCCATTCAAACTTCACACTTTCCCTCGTGTAGGATGGCTTTGGTGTGGCCCTGGAACCTCACGGGGTCTAGATAAGGGGAATTTGAGTTGGGGATATATTTAATGTGGTTTCTGTAGTGCTGGCCCTCTTGGTATAGGAATATTCTGGAATATTCCCACTGCCCACTGTGCCAACTCAGTATCAGGACACAACAGTACAGGCTGGAGAGCTGAGCTTACTGTGTGTCCTGCTCTGCCTGGTGATGAAGTAGGTGGCTAGTGGAGAAGAAACAGGTTTGGAATGTACAAAGAAGCTAATCCACGTGAAACTCTTCCAACCACCACATGGGTAAAACTGTAGGCTAAAGATTCAGTTCTCTTCAACACCTTGTCAAAATGGAAGTCTCTCTGTTGGGTAATGCAGTAAAATACTACTATTAAAGAATGTTACATAAAACTCATAATGAGCCACTACAAGAAAGACACAAACAAACTGGTTACTGACTGTTGTAAATTGAAAGATTAGTCCCTGCACAAGAAAACTTGGAAGCTCTGAAATCTTACAGTTCATACTATGAAAGAAACTTGAGAAAGGCAATCCTAAATTTGACAACAGAATCCTGTCCACAAGCTAAAAGAAAGTAAGGAATCAATCTATGGCAGAGAGGGCTGTAGAGTTACCAGGAAAGGTGGCCCTAGAAGTATCAGAGGGAAGGAGATACTGTGGACAGCAGACCTAAGGTTGAATGGGAGGGAGGGAGGGAGGGAGAGAGAGGGAGAGAGAGGGAGAGAGAGGGAGGGAGGGAGGGAGGGAGGGAGGGAGAGAGGAGAGAGGGAGGGAGAGAGGGAGGGAGGGAGGGAGGGAGGGAGAGGAGGAGGGAGGGAGAGGGAGGGAGGGAGGGAGAGGGAGGAGGGAGGGAGGGAGAGAGGGAGAGAGGGAGGGAGAGAGGGAGGGAGGGAGGGAGGGAGAGGGAGGGAGGGAGGGAGGAGAGGGAGGGAGGGAGGGAGAGGGAGGGAGGGAGGGAGGGAGGGAGGGAGGGAGGGAGGGAGAGGAGGAGGGAGGAGAGAGAGAGAGAGAGAGAGAGAGAGAGAGAGAGAGAGAGAGAGAGAGAGAAATAGAGCTCTATGCATCCAAGGGTGGGCAAGGATGGGCAAGGATGAAGGATGTATGGAGTAAGCCATACTGACTTGATAGCTACATGAACCTAGAGGCTGACACAGAAAGGGAGCTCAGCCATCCTTCCCAGAGGGACTGCACAAGTACCAAGAGTCACAGAGAAACTAATGGGGAGGTGCTTCCAGGCAGGAAGGGCCTTTAATGCAGTAGCCCTGGGTCTAAAATCAGTCCAGATGTGTCTTCAAAAGGCACCTGCCTTATGGACAAGAATCAACATAATAACAAATAAAGTAGAAGTTCTTCCTCCCCTTCCCTGATATGGTATTAAATAATACTGGGGAATACTACCTAAGATGTTCCTACTCCAGAGATGAGAACCTCCTGCAAGGCAGCACCCATCTAATCATAATGGCCTCAAGAAACTCAAAGTGACAGTCATGTGGAACAGAATAAAAATTCTTACTAAGTTCCATAATAGTTATATCTATTGCTTCCTGCTTATAGAAAATTTGTTCTTGATGGGACTTTAGAACCATGGAGTTGGAGAATGAGGTGCCTGACCTAGAATATCAAACTATGTTCAGTATATAAAATGTACGTGTTTGATCACCTTAGCACCTGAATCTCAGTAGTTCTTTGAGGCATTTTGCTTCCCACACGCATTAGATTCCCTCCTTGGTATGTATGTTGACTGTTATTCGTGGAGGCACAGAAATGTTAACCCTGTCACCCAGGAAGGCTAAAGTCATACTTCCTCAAGTCCTGACTTCATATTTTGAGTAACGATTTCAACTGAGTAGCCCACACTGCATAGCTGTAGACAGTCTTTCGACTGACAGGACTACACCCAGCCTCTGGGCCAAGGGAAAAGGAGCAAACCACTTTGTAGGACTGAGGCTGGTGCCAGCCTTGTGAGCTACCCAAGCAAAGGAGGCTAGTTTTCAAGGCTGCTAAATTACAAATGCTTCAAGGATTCATTGGACTTTTAACTGTTTAAATCACAAAACTAAAGCAAGAATTCTCTACCACCATTACAAAATTAGAATGTTTCACCAAGCAACCTAAATTTGCACACAAAATGGGGGAAAAATTACTGTGACTAATTATTCTTTACTACCCTTTTCAAAGATAGACCAAAACATCCTTTAACAAATGTCAATTTAATTTTATTGCTAAAGAGAAGCAGCAGATGATAAACGGGAAACACAGTGTCCCTAAATACACATTGAAGCAGATAGGCTTAATCTTCACAGATCTAAGAAATGAAATTAATTCAGAACAAATAGGAGCATAAGGCATTAAACTACTAGGGAACTGAATAAAAAGTCTATGATAACCGGCTGATGAAATACAAGTTTTATATATATAACTGCTGCTTAAAAAATATCCGTAAGTGCTACAAATCATTCATCCAGTGAAGAACTACCAAAGGGGTATGAAAAGCACCAGTGTCTTGACGAACAGATTAGGAAACTGTTCTAGCATGCCATGGTAAGTCTCCAAAGCAATAGAATAAAATTAACAAATACTTTCCATCACTTTACACATCTTCTTCTGCCATCTTTCTCCATCCTTCTGGTCTATCATTTCCTACTCTAAGAGTGAGCAGAACCATGTCCCAAGAAGATTTTATTATGGAAATATAGACCTGATTTGAGATGCCATCTTGACATCCAGTCACCCAACATAAGAAGTAAAGCATTACTCTAGTATTATTTTGAGTCCATCCAGGACCAAAAAAAAAAAAATTTAAGTAATCCTTAATGAGAGTTTATTAACTAAATACTAATTTCATGTTCAGTTTAAGCCAAGTAAACATCAGGTCCTAGACATAAAGAAACATGATACAAAAGAATGTGAACATGTATAAAATACTCATAAATTATAATCCATAACTATTTTCTCAAAGACAAGGAGCTAAATAATCTCTCTTCTTTTCACATAAAACGGCCTACATATACTTTCTTACTAAATCTAAAATGCTATGGGAATAGTCACTGTGTACCCAAAATTAAGATTATCATGTTCAATATGAAATTCAGAATGAAAAGTAATCTGTTACAACTTAAGAACTGGCCGGGCACTGTGGACCACGCCTGTAATCCCAGCACTTTGGGAGGCCGAGGCGGGCGGATCACGAGGTCAGGAGATCAAGACCATCCTGGTTAACACGGTGAAACCCTGTCTCTACTAAAAATACAAAAAATGAGCCGGGCACGGTGGTGGGTGTCTGTAGTCCCAGCTACTTGGGAGGCTGAGGCGGGAGAATGGCGTGAATCCGGGAGGTAGAGCTTGCAGTGAGCCAAGATCACACCACTGCACTCCAGCCTGGGCGACAGAGCGAGACTCCATCTCAAAAAAAAAAAAAAAAAAAAAAAAAAAAAACTTAAGGATTACTAAGGGGTGTGACTGTGGAGTAACAATGATTTCATGATTTCTAAACATTCTCTTCTCTGGGCAGATCCCATATTTTTACCCACTCCTTATAAAAATTAAACTTAGTTACAACTTCCTATAGGTACTTTTCTTTTGTCTTTTAGAATGACTACCAATGATGGATACTGTACAATGAGGAAATTATCTATAGTCTAAATTAGAAACCATGCTTTCTTGTTAAGAAAGGCAGCTTTCAATAACAAATTTAAATATTTAATTCCATTTATAGGATCATTTGTACAGGCTTGTGTTGTACTTACTTCAGTCAGCACGTAACCATCAAATTAAGGGATCTTTTAAATTTATTTATTTACCAAAAAGAAACTATACTGAATATTTTCACTAAACTTATTAAAGTGTTACAACAAAATCAAGTAATTAATTTAAATTATCTTATTTCACTTTTTTTTAAAAAAATAAAGAGCTTGGTCATTAGAATTCACATAGTAAGCAAAAGGCAAGACCCAATTGATTAGAAAGATCCCTTTCTCATAGCTAGAAGTACAGCTGATTTCCAATTGGAAAAAAATAACTAATCAGTCAAAATCATACCCCTGATGGAAGAGAGTCAGAGATCAGAAAAAGAATAAAACATCCAGAGTCCTCACATTCACGTGGAAAGGCTTGATTCTAAGATGAGCTTGATCTCCAGGGAAGTAAATCACAATACACAGTATCATCCAGCATTCTATAAGGCTAATGTGACCAGATTTCCAGCACGTAAAAGTCAGAAAATTTAGAACATCTTATGAGGTCAAGATGCAGACCACTAAGAGCAGCATCAGAAACTACAATCAAACTACAATGCTGAAACAAATGAGCAGAACCTTGAAGAATAAACACATGTTCTGAGAACCTTTGGTCTTTTCTTTGTAAAATGCACTAAATAACATATACCAAATTGGGCAAGTTCAGAACTACTATTTCCAAATCAACAAAACAGCAAGAGTCTCCATGTCCACCAGTGATTCACATGTTACCAAGTCATACAGTGATCTTGTCGGCTCTAAGTATGCACTCAGTGGACAGTGCCATGAAGACAGATATAGTTCCCAGGACAACTCTATGTACACTGACATTACTAGGTGCACGTTTTTGCAAGATTAATTCTATGAGGAAGTTAAACTGTAACAAGAATAATACACAGTTATGAAGAAGAATAAGAAATGGTCTCCTTAAGCCAGCATTACTTTTAAATTGTAGGTCTGGACCGGGCACGGTGGCGCATGCCTGTAATCCCACCACTTTGGGAGGCCGAGGTGTGGGGATCATGAGATCAGGAGTTCGAGACCAGCCTGGCCAACATGGTGAAACCCAATCTCTACTAAAAATACAAAAATTAGCCAGGTGTGATAATGGGTGCCTGTAATCCCAGCTACTCAAGAGGCTGAGGCAGGAGAATTGCTTGAACCCTGGAGGCGGAAGTTGCAGTGAGCTGAGATCGTGCCATTGCACTCCAGCCTGGGTGACAAGACTGAAACTCCATCACACAAAAAAATTGTAGGTCTTGACACATCAGTGGTTTGTTAAATGAATATAGCGGGTGTCAGCATTTTTAGGTGAAATAAATAATAGAACACAACAAACACTGCATGCAGTAAATGCAAGATTTATTTCATGAATCTTTTGTTTCTGGTATATGTGGGACAAGGGGTAGCAACACAAACTGTATTTCTTATTTGGACCCCATTCAAAAATGTTTGAAAGCTACTGGTTCAAGCATTGCCTTTACAGAGAGAATATACTAATCAGAGCTGAAGATGAAGAGCCACCTGAAAGAATGTCCCTCCTCACACGCTGGCAGCTCCAGTATCACAAAGGTTATTATAGGTAGGTCACAACAACCCTGTGTCGTTAGACAAGAGTGGAACATATTCAAAAGACAGCCCTTGTCTCTCTCTGTTCTACACAAAGCTGGAGTATAATGGTCTTTCCAAAGCAGTAACAAGGTTGTAAAGCTCTCAGGGAACTTGGTTAGACCTGAGTGATCTGGTCAGCTCCAAATGGAGATGGACAGAAATGAATGTGGATGCTAAACTGGACTAGATGCTATCTCCTCCTCTCTATGGAAACACTCCAGTTGAATTAGGCCCAGGAAGTAAGCTAGGCCTGGCCTCCAAATATCACACACACACACACACACATACACACACACAAGACAGAAAGACAGGGAGGGAGAGAGAAAGAGAGAGAGAGAGAGAGGGAGGAGAGAGGAGAGGAGACTAGAGGAGAGGAGAGGGGAGGAGAGGGAAGGGGAGGAGACAGAAGGGGAGGAGAGGGAAGGGGAGGAGAGAGAAGGGGAGGAAAGGGAAGGGGAGGAGATGGGAGGGGAGGGGAGGGGAGGAGCTGGGAGGGGAGAGGAGGGGAGGGGAAGAGAGGGGAGGGGAGGGGAAGGGGGAGGGGAGGGAAAGAGAGGGGAGGGGAGGGGAAGAGAGGGGAGGGGAGGACGAACTGAGGTATCCTCCATTGGAGCTCCAGTCTCTCCGTCTCTCATACCCAGGGACTACGCTAGGGCCTGTACAAACTGAGTTAGAAAAACAGTCTCAGCCGGGTACAGTGGCTCATGCCTATAATCCCAGCACTTAGGGAGGCTGCGGCAGGCAGATCACCTGAGGCCAGGAGTTTGAGACCAGCCTGGCCAACATGGCAAAACCTTGTCTCTACTAAAAATACAAAAATTAACCAGGAGTGGTGACACACACCTGTAATCCCAGCTACTCAGGAGGCTGAGGCACAAGAATCGCTTGAACTGGGGAGGCAGAGGTTGCAGTGAGCCGAGATTGCACCACTGCACTCTAGTTTGGGTGATGGAATGAGACTCTGTCTCACACACGGACACACACAAAAAAGACTGGTTTGAAACAGGAATTTTCTTTGCTCAAGAAATCCCTCTGTTCTCACTGCTGAGGCTCAATGTATTACATACAAAAATTAAGATACTATGATTAAAAAGATCTTTAGGACCAGGTGTGGTGGCTCATGCTTATAATTCTAGCATTTGGGAAGTCAAGGCAGGAGGATGGCTTGAAGCCAGTAAAAAAAAAAAAAAAAAAAAAATTAGCCATACCCACAGTCCCAGCTACTCAGGAGACTGAGGTTGGGGACTCCTTGAGCCCAGGAGTTTGAGGCTGCAGTGAGCTATGAAAGTGTCACTGTACCCAATCTGAGCGACACAGTGAAACCTAGTCCAAAAAACAAAATCTTCAGCAACTAGAGACCAAGCAATTCTTCTAGGAACCAAAAGAAGAGAAAAGAATTTGCAAGGGACAGGGGGCATATCACACAAAGTGTTATGTATCTCCAGGTTATTTTCTCATTTGTTTTGTGTTTTTATTTTGATCTATCTTATCTTGGATAGCTATCCTGAGCCACACAAACATCACGGCTGGTTTCCTCCACTGCAAACTGTCAAGTGGAGTCTCTGCAGCACTCTAACGTCCTTGCTAGGAAGGATGACTAAGTGGTAGATGAGGACTATGTTTAACTCTTGACATCGTGAAATCAAAGCATTACAGGAACAATCTGAGTATCAGGTATTTACCTGGTATTCTGGTTACGGTCTCTCAGAATTAAAGTAACTGAGTGAAAAGTATATGGGCTACAGAATCAGGGAGATATGGCTCCAAACCTGAGCTCTATCACTTTCCAGTTGTGTGACCTTGAGGAAGTTGTCTGCCTAAATTCTAACCTGTTTCCTCAATTGTGAATGGTACATGAGAATTCCTACTTCATGGTTAGGTAAGAATGAAATGAAACAGTGTAAGTAAAGCTGATAGCACACTGTCTGGCATATTATAAGTCTCAAGTATTATTTGAAAATCTTCCGGATTTTCAGCTTATTCATCTATGAAAAGAGGGATCGAAACAGATGATCACTAAGGCTCTTTCCCGGGGTGGAAGGATCCATCCAAGCGCTATGAGAACGATGTGCAGACATGACTAACGTATCCCGATGGCTCCACTTTCTCCTACTTTGAACCACAACATACAAACTGAAAATCTTGAGACACTTAATTGAAAACATCTCTTTCCACAGGTTGTCATAAAATGATTTTCAAGACGTGGAAAATTCGAGGCATCTCAGGCCTTTTTCTAGGACTCTATCACACAAAAATGCTAGCACAAGTAGTTGAAGATGTATATACATGTGTATTCACAATTATTGCAATAGTCCAAAACTGGAGAATGTTTGTAATATGGTTTGTAATTCATATAAGGAGTTCTAAGTAGCATTTTTTAAACTCAGAAAACGTCAATTAAATATTGTTGCATTAGAAAATCTGCTATATATAGAGAGAGAGAGAGAGAGAAAGAGAGAGTGCGCGCATGATCCCACTTGGGGATGTTTGTAAAGGCTATGTATGTGTATAGATACATTTTTCATTAGTCTACTTTCTTTTTGTATGCTGACTACGTGGAAAGTGCAAGAGAAAAAAGGTAGCAGCAATATGCATGAATTGGTTAAGTAGTAACCTAGCGGAAAGTAGAGATTGAGGGAGCCCTCTATACTTCAAAAGGTATCAATGGAAGAAAACATTTTAAATAGAGTGATTATGACTAATTTTTACTTCTTTTAATGTGCTTTGAGTATTTTCCAAATTTTCTATACTGGATTATAAATGTTTAAGACTGAGAGGACTCCTTTATGATTTTATTTTTTTAAAGTTACCCTCAGTTATATATATGTTCATTCATTTAGTTTTGTAATAGTGTACTTCAGGCAAGAAATATACCAAAGAATAACCTTTTAATTTCCAGAAAACAATCATAAAATGAATCAATTTCCAGATCGAAAAAAACAAACAAAAAAATGAATAAAAGGGAACTTACTTTTTTTTTTTTTTTTTTTTTTTTTTTGAGACAGACTCTCACTCCGTCGCCCAGGCTGGAGTGCAGTGGCGCAGTCTCGGCTCACTGCAAGCTCCACGTCCCGGGTTCACACCATTCTCCTGCCTTAGCCTCCCCAGTAGCTAGGACTACAGGTGCACACCACCATGCCCGGCTAATTTTGTTTTCCTATTTTTAGGAGAGACAGCGTTTCACCTTGTTAGCCAGGATGGTCTCAATCTCTTGACCTCGTGATCCACCTGCCTCAGCCTCCCAAAATGCTGGGATTGCAGGCGTGAGCCACCGAGCCCGGCTGGGAACTTCTTAAACTTCTTAAACTTTATAGCTGGTAACAGCTATAAAAACCAACAGCAAACATTACATATCATGGTCAGATTTTAGAGGCATTCCCACTAAAGTAAAACAAAAACAAACCAACAAACAGAAAAACAAGGATGCCCTCTATCACTGCCTCTATTCAGCATCACGCAAAAGCTAGTGTGATAAGAAAAAGATCAATAGTAGAAAGGGAGAAACAAAACTGACTGCATACAAACATGACAGCTGACTACATGGAAAATGCAAAAGCATCTGTAGACAAACTGCAAGGGTTAATAGGAGAGTTCACTAAGGTTACTGGGTCAGATGTGTTCCTCTGACGATTAGAAAGCGTAACTGATAAGCAATCCTACGCATTATATCAAAAAAAACTATGAAGTGCCTGAGAATATAATAAAACATGTCAAAGACTCATGGAAACAATAACAACATATTATTCTAGAATATAAAAAACTGAATAAATAAACGGGGAAATTTGCCATGATCATGGCTGAGAAAACACAATATTGTAAAGAAGTGGGTTCTCCCCAAATCATTCATAACAATGTAAATACAAACACAATCTATATATTTGGGGACTTTTGTCTTGTGTTGTGTGTGTGTGTGTGTGTAGTGTGTGATTTAGTCAACTTCTCCTAAAATTCATACAAGAGAAGAAAGGGCCACTAACAGCCATGACAATTTTGAAGAGTAGCAAATTGGGAGTCTTACCATCTCAGACACTAAGATTATTTTATAACTTTAATAATTAAGACTGTACTATTGGTACAATTAAAGCAGTGATCAAAATTAAGACCAAAACAGACACTCTATCATTGTAAATCAGTGGGGAAAAGACAGCTGATTCAATTAATGACGCTGGGGCAACTGTTGGCCACATTTTAAAAATTAAATTAGGGCCGGGCGCGGCGGCTCATGCCTGTAATCCCAGCACTTTGGGAGGCAGAGGCGGGCGAATCACGAGGTCAGGAGATCCAGACCGTCCTGGCTAACACGGTGAAACCCCGTCTCTACTAAAAATACAAAAAAATTAGCCGGGCGAGGTGGCGGGCGCCTGTAGTCCCAGCTACTCGGGGGGCTGAGGCACGAGAATGGCGTGAACCCAGGAGGTGGAGCTTGCAGTGAGCCGAGATGGTGCCACTGCACTCCAGCCTGGGCGGCAGAGCGAGACTCTGAGTCAAAAAAAAAAAAAAAAAATTTAATCCTTCTGCAGACTGAATGGTACCCCCCAAAATTGAGACGTTGAAGCCCTAACCCCCCAGTGTGATGGTGTTTAGCCACGGGGCCTTTGGGAGGTCATCAGATTTAGACGAAGTCATGAAGACAGCGCCCTCACGATGGCGTTAACGGCCTTATAAGAAAAGACACCAGAGAGCTTCCTCCCTCTTTCTGCCCTGTGAGCACAGGGAAAAGGTAGCTGTCTGCAAACCAAATAAGAGAGTCCTCACCAGACAACAAAAAAAAAGAAAGAGAAAAAGAATTCCGATTAAAGTACTAAATATGAAAATTAAATAATTTAAAATAAAGGAAGAAAGTAAAATATAATCATAATATCTTAGGGAGAAAGAAGGATTTCTTGAGCCAACAGGTCTGAAATAATTAAGGGAAATGTGGACAAATATGATTACTATAAAATTTAAAACCTATGTTCAACAACAGACACCACAGACAAAGTAAAAAACAGGCCATTGACTGGGAGAAAAATATTTGCATACATGTAACGAACCGAAAATTAACAACTCGTTCTAGAATACACAAAGAACTACAAATCTAAACTGCTTGCTGGACATTCATCCCTAACCGCTCAGCAGCACTTTATTCATCAACATGCCATACTGTTCAAATTTTTAAAACACAGAATGCATTAGTTACGTAACCAGAATAAATAATAGTCATAAATTTAAAAACTCCAGATGTCTAACCACAAACACTATGCTCCCTACCAAACCGACAGCATCAGATACACCTATTTCTTTCTTTCTTTTTTTTTTTCTGGCGCTGGGGGTGTGGAGTTTTGCTCTTGTTGCCCAGGCTGGAGTGTGATGGCGCGATCTCGGCTCACTGCAACCTCTGCCTCCTGGATTCAAGCGATTCTCCTGTCTCAGCCTCCCGAGAAGCAGGGACTACAGGCGCCCACCACTATGCTTGGCTAATTTTTTGTATTTTCAGCAGAGACAGAGTTTCACCATGTTCACCACACTGGTCTCGAACTCCTGACCTCGTGACCCACCCGCCTTGGCCTCCCAAAGTGCTGGGATTACAGGGGTGAGCCACCGCACCCAGCCACACCTATTTCTTTCAATGGCACTGCCATTCTCACAGTCACTAAAGCCTTGAGACAGCATGGAGGGAAGAACCTCGCTCTTCCCTCTTCTTCACCTCTATACAAATTGTCACCGAATTTACAGTGTGGTCAACAGTACTTAAACAAATTTCATTAATTAATTACAATTCATAAACTGCCAGAGCATCAAATGGAACCATTTTAGGAGACATGAGCATAGGCTAGAAATCAATATCTCTTGTTACTTACGGAGCAACGCGTACAACTGAAGAAAACGCGCTAAAGGCAAAACCCCCTACAGAGGTAAACTCTAAAGAAACAAAAAAATATATTTACAGAGAGAGAGAGATAGAGCAACAGAGAGAGACAACTCACTCCCACAGGAGAGGGTTGCAAAGTGCAGTGCAAATGATCAAACTACGAACCAGGAGATCTGGATTCTAATCTAAACCCTGCTTTTAAAATAGCTGTGAATTAAAGAGAGTGACACACTATCCCTAGTGTTTAGCTTTCTCATCTTAAAAATAGGATGATTGCTACAAGTTGCTACAGCTCTAAAATTCTATAAGCCTTCTATTATAGCATTCACAAGAATGCCTGTGTCCCCCCAAAACTCATTTGTTGAGACACTAACCCCCAATGTGATGGTCTTAGGAGATGGGGCCATTGGGAAGCAGTTCGGATTAGAAGAAGTCATGAGGGAGAAGCCCTCATGAATGAAATTAGTATCCCTCTTTTCACTTTTTCTATTGTGGTAGAAAACATATAATGTTAAATTTACCATCTTAACCATGTGGAAGTTTACAGTTCAGTAGTGTTAGGTGTATTTCATTCCTTTTACAAGTCCTGAGAGAGCCTGCTTCCCTTCTCTACCAGGTGAGGACAGAGCAAAAAGATACTCTCAAGGAACCATGAAGCAGGCCTCACCAGGAGGACTCTCCCGGTGCCTTCATCTTGAACCTCCCAGCCTGCAGAATGATGAGAAATAAATTTTGTCATTTAAGCCACCCAGTTTAAGTATTTTGTTATAGCAGCCCAAGCTATGACGCATTTTTTGTTAAACAGATGGGGAATGTGTAATTTGGACTGAACGAGTAATGTAAGTCTGCAGCTTGGTTTCCTTCTAACAATCTTTTTTTTTTTTTTTTTTTTTGAGACAGAGGCTTGCTCTGTCACCCAGGCTGGAGTGCAGTGGCCAGATCTCAGCTCACTGCAAGCTCCGCCTCCCGGGTTCACGCCATTCTCCTGCCTCAGCCTCCCGAGTAGCTGGGACTACAGGCGCCGCCACCTCGCCCGGCTAGTTTTTTGTATTTTTAGTAGAGACGGGGTTTCACCGTGTTAGCCAGGATGGTCTCGATCTCCTGACCTCGTGATCCACCCGTCTCGGCCTCCCAAAGTGCTGGGATTACAGGCTTGAGCCACCGCGCCCGGCCCCTTCTAACAATCTTAAAAAACCATTACGGCAGTTATTAACTTTCCAAAACAAAGTAATGCCAAATATTTCAATAAAACAAATTTGCTTTTTCTTCTTCTCAACCTTTCAGCTCTTCCCTAAGTTGTGAAGTGCAAAATACAATGTTATGAATTACTAATTAGCAGGCCAGCTCATCCCCAGTACTGACTGTGTCGCCAAGTACCTATAAAAGTATGCCAGTCATACCTATAAAACTGGGAAGCAGGTTGCACACATAAAGTCTAGTTGAAATGTCTTTTGCAAGATGTGAAATTCCTTTTTTTTTTTTTTTTTTTGAGACGGAGTCTCACTCTGTCACCCAGGCTGGAGTGCAATGGCGCAATCTCAGCTCACTGCAACCTCCACCTCCCAGGTTCAAGCGATTCTCCTGCCTCTGCCTCCCAAGAAGTTGGGATGACAGGCGCCTGCCACCACACCCAGCTAATTTTTGTATTTTTAGTAGAGATGGGGTTTCACCATGTTGGCTAGGCTGGTCTCAAACTCTTGACCTCGTGATCCACCCACTTTGGCCTCCCAAAGTGGTGGGATTACAGATGTGAGCCATGGCACCCGGCCACGATGTGAAATTCTTATCACTTAGGCTGAATAGGGATCCAACCTCATCTGAACCATACATACCTCCTGCAACCTCCAACAAACCTCTTGCCCTAAATGCTTCCTAATCCATTGTTGCATGGTTTCTTTATAGAGTATTCATTCTACAGGACGCTCTAAGAAAAAAGAATTCTACAAATGTTTCAGAAACACTACAGGTTATCCCTCATTCCTAATCAATTCACAACGAACACTCAAACATTAAAGGCTTGGAGAAGCCCCAGAGTTAAGAAATCTGATTTCTACTGTTTAATCTAGGAAGGTTCCTCAACCCATGTGACTGTTAACACCCTTTCTTCACAGAATGTTTATTAACACCCTATAAAACTGGTATTCCAAGGAACTCACTTTGGAAGGTACTTGCGTAAAATCATTTGCTCAAAATGTGTTATTCGATTAAATTCACACATAGCTAAACTGAAACTGATTTGTTTTTGTTTTTGTTTTGCTTCTGACACTGTACCATTCAAAGAATCATTTATCCATTTCTAAATATTAATTTTCCAACATCCAACTATTTAAGGTTAAACGAACAGTAAGACTTTCCTCCTGACACACACAACTGAAACCTACCAATCAAAGAATATAGTCACAGTGTGACAGACACCATCCCCAGCTGTCTGGTCCAAGTATGTAAACTGCTACTATCCTGTCACAGTATAACTTATATCTTGTCTGGTTATTCTAGTTTTAGTTTGGGAACTGCACGGTTTACATTAAAAACAAAAATAAACTTTTAAGCAAAAGGTAATTAAAATACAAAGTGAGAATAATTTAAATTACCAGCAAAATAAGGGAAATAAAAACTGAAGATGGACAAGCCTTAAGATATATCCTATGAAAGAAGAAAATCTACTGAAAACCAAAAAAAGCACAGAACTTATGGGACAACAGTCTTACACTCTGCATCCATATGGAAAGCATGTCATTGCTTGAAGGTTGACTTAGATTTGCAGAGGATGGGCAATACTTGTAAGAATAGAACACACTGTTAGCTATTTACACACTTCAGCTTTCCAGCATTTGCTTTCTTGATAGTAAGTGTTCTTTTGTACATGTAGCCATGTCAACAGCAAAGAAAATAAAGGGGCAGCCTACCCTAAATTACAAACATGAAAAGCACTCAATCCTAGGAGGTTAGATAACAAAATGGTGTTTATCAAGTAAGCTTTGAGTCCTTTCTAGGGAGTCGGTGACACAAATCGTTACAGCACTTGAAGACTTATTATCAAATCTCAATGAAAATCACAAAAAAACTGATCTGTCCTCATTAAATAAACTCAGTTACTATTTCCAGTTATAGCTATTACTAAATAGAGAAGAAAAAGCATTGAATCTTAGCTCCCACTGTGAAATTCTACGTTTGTATAATTTTAAGATCACATTTTTCTTTATATTAATGCCCACTCCTCTTGCTGTCAATTACATTTACCATCTCCTTTCAAGCTCCCATTCAAAATGTATCACTTTCAGAAAGTCTTATGTTATTGACATAATTCGAGACGTCTACTCAACAACCATGGTACTAAGTATTTAAATGAAGTTGTACTTGGTGACATGCCGCTTTGAGAAGAAGTTTTTTATCTTTATATATGTGCATGAATTTTTCTCAATTACAATATCCTGAGGATTTCTTTTATCATTCAGGACTTATCTAAAGTTCTCTGTTCCTTTCATTAGAGGATCTGCCACAAAAATCAAGATTTATTTGAAGTCTTCTGTTTTACCTATAATATTCATTCAGAATGTAGATTCGACACCATAACACATTTTTTAACAGAAAAATAAAAGTGACTGTTGGCAAGAACATAGAGAAAGTGCACTGTTACTGGGACTGTAAAATGGTGCAACTGCTATAGAAAACAGTATGGAAGTGCCTCAAAAAATCCAAAATAGAGCTACCATATGATCCAGCAATCCTGCTTCTGGGTATTTATCCAAAGAGTTGAAAGCAGGATCTTGAAGAGGTATGTGCCTACTCACGTTCATAGCAGCAGAATTCACAACAGCCAAGAGGTAGAGGCAACCCAAGTGTCTGTGGAATGGATAAACAAAATGTGGTTTCCCTACTCACTATGGAACATTATTCAGCCGTCAAAAGGAAGGAAATCCTGTCACATGCTACAATATGGATGAACCTTGAGGACATTATTACTAAATGAAATGAGCCAGTCACTAAAAGACAAATACTATATGATTCCATTTATATGAGGTATCTAAAGTAGTCAAATTTGTAAAAACAGAAAGTACAAAATGAAGGCTGTCCAGGGGCTGGGAGGCAGAGCAAACAAGGGAGATATTGTGTAATACAGAGTTTCTGATATGCAAGATGAACAAATTCTAGACTTAACACTATGGAACTGTACAATTAAAAATTGTTACAACAGGCTGGGCACACGCCTGTAATCCCAACACTTCGGAAGGCCGAGGCGGGTAGATCACTTGTGGTCAGGAGTTTGAGACTAGGCTGGCCAACATGGTGAAACCAAAATACAAAAAATTAGCTGGGTGTGGTGGCACGCCTATAATCCCAGCTACTTGGGAAGCTGAGGCAGAAGAATCGCTTGAACTCAGGAGGCAGAGGTTGCCGCGTGACTTGAGACTGTATACTACCTCACTCCAGCCTGGGCGACACAGCAAGACTCCATCTTAAAAAAAAAAAAAAAAAAAGTTGTTACCATGGTAAATTCTATGTTGTGTCTTTTTATCATGATTTATTTTATATACTTTTTTATTTTTAGAAACAGGGTCTTGCTATGTTCCCCTGTCTTGTCTCAAACTCCTGGATTCAAGTGATTCTCCCTCATCAGCCTCCCAAAGGGCCAGGATTACAGGCATGAGCCATCACACCTGGCCTAGTCACAATTTTTAAAAATGTTTTTAATTAACTCATTTGTCTCAAATCTTCAAGTAAGACTGGTAGTACTATGTTTACCCAACATCCTAATCTACTGAATAAAGTTGCCTAAAAGACCCACACAGGCCTGAATGTGGTCACTGAACAATACCTCTACTTCTCTCACATCCACTGCTCAATTCAACAAACATTTATGAAACAAGCAACTATACTGTGGTAACGGAAGAAGGATATAGAAATTAATTAGGCCATGATCCCTGTCCCTGAGCAGATCGGAGAAACCCACAGGACCTAGTTCAGTGCTAGCAACTATAATGTGTCCGGTGGATTGATCAATTTCACAGTTCTCATCAATTACCAGCTAAATTATAGGAGGAAATTGACTTCTTCAGACTGAAGTTTCTCAGGACAAAGTTTCCATAATGTTAAGCACAAAGAACAATACCTGCATGTGGGATGGAAATCAATATAAATTTTTTTAAAAACACTCAACCAGGCCGGGTGCGGTGGCTCACGCCTGTAATCCCAGCACTTTGGGAGGCTGAGGCAGGTGGATCACAAGGTCAGGAGATCGAGACCATTCTGGCTAACACGGTGAAACCCCGACTCTACTAAAAATGCAAAAAATTAGCCAGGCGTGGTGGTGGGCACCTGCAGTCCCAGCTACTCAGGAGGCTGAGGCAGAAGAATGGCATGAACCTGGGAGACGGAGCTTGCAGTGAGCCGAGATCGCGCCACTGCACTCCAGCCTGGGTGACAGAGCAAGACTCAGTCTCAAAATAAATAAATAAAAATTATAAAAACCCACCAAAAGTTATTTTGTAAAAAGAGAAAACCTTGAAGTAAAAATGATAGAAATGCCTTTCCATTAAAGCAGATATATAGAGAGTCTTTAAAGTACATGTTAGCTTGGCATACCAGGGACAGACTCTCCACAGCAATGAGCACAGGCTATCCAATGAAACAGAAAATTTATGGGTGAGATAACTATAAAAAGTATATTAGTACAGATTCCAGCACTGCATCCACCAGACCAGACGAATTCAGTTCTGAGCAATGGCTGTAATCACACAGAGCTGTTCCCTGAATAGCAATAACCCAAGCTACTTTCTGGTGGGTCTTTCTGTTTATTGCAATGTCAATCTTGTCATAGATCCTACTACTTTGTCTCTGGGTACAACCACAAGAGACACTTCATTTATAAGAACAAGCCCACTTCCCTTAATAATGGCTGGTTATGTTACCACAGAAACAGCTTTACCTCCAAGGGAATCCGATAAAATGGGCATGATGGGAAAAGCTGCTTTTCTCCACCAGAAGTGTCTCATCTGAGGCCTTCATTATTTCTGGATTACCAGAAATAATGAAGGTATTCTGGATACCTCCTGGTATCCCTTCCTCCAGTCTTGCATGCCCTGAACCCATCCTGTTTCTACTCAGAGTTAATTTTTCTCAGTTCCAAAACTTATAGTACTCCCCTGCTTAAAACCTTTAATGGCTCACAGAGCCTTCAGGATCTCTGGCATGGCACAGGAGCCTCTTCACGATTTTGTGGGTCTGCTTGGTGCACTCTTAGAAAATGGGTTTTTGTTTTTTTTTTTTTTTTGAAACAGAGACTCGCTCTGTCACCAGGCTGGAGTGTAGTGGTGCAACCTTGGCTCACTGCAACCTCTATCTCCCAGGTTCAAGCGATTCCCCTGCCTCAGCCTCCTGAGTAGCTGAGACTACAGGTGCACACCACTATGCCTGGCTAATTTTTTGTATTTCAGTAGAGATGGGGTTTTGCTATGTTGGCTGGGATAGTCTCGATCTCCTGACCTCATTTTCCACCTGCCTTGGCCTCCCAAAGTGCTGGGATTACAGGCATGAGTCACCACGCCCGGCCCGAAAATGTGTTTTTTTAAATAATTTCAAACTTACAGAAATATTGCAAGAATAAAAAGAACCCCTGATTCTTTTCATCCAAATTTACCATTTAATAACCTCAATGAGAGCAGGAACTGTATATTTTATTCTTAGTGTCTGGCACATAGTCAGTATTCAATAAATTCATGGAAGAAATTAATCTGTGCGTGAACCATGGAGGAAGTAATGAAGGGCCCAACTTCCGGTTAAACAGAGTGGATGGAATACAAATGTTACCTGTACTTCCTCCTGAATACTCAAGTGTTAAAGATATATATTTGGAAGCATAAATCTATAAGGACAAAGAGAAGATATGACAGTGGCCAAAACTGACTTGGCAGCCCTAGTAATGTGAACCTTACAAAAACAGCCCAAAATAAAGGCTCAGGCAAAGGAGGCATCGGTAGGGCTGAAAAATCTCAGAGCAGTTAGACACTCCCCCTCATCTCCTGCCCAACACAATGAATCACATAACCAACCCTCCTTCCAACACCAGCAGAAAATCTCTATAGAATTTCATTCACCTGATAATCGGCAAGCAACTCCCGGATGCCAGGCTCAGTTCTAGATGCCCAGAAATCTCCAAGGGAACAAAGCTTAGTCCTGCCCTCACGGAACTTACATTCTACTGGGGAACCACAAGCAAGAGGATCTGTGTTGGCTCAGACGCTATGACTGCTATGGTGCAAGAGGAAGCAGGCCGGGGGGTAGGAACCGGGGGGCAGTTTTTGCTACAGAGCAGAGACCTGAAAGGAAGGAGAAGTGAGTGATGCAAAGGCCAAGGGAAAGAGCCCTCCAGACAGAGAGCAGCAGGTGCACAGACCTCAGGACAGACGCATAATTAAAGAGGGTACAGCAAAGTAGCTGTGGTGGGATGTGGGGGTGAGGGGGTGGGTAGGCAAGAGTAAAAGGGCAGCAGAGAATTCACAGATGTAGTGAGGGCTCGGTCACAGGAGGAGCAATCTGAGCAATGATTCCTCTGCTCAGCTGCACATTGGACTCACCTGGAGAGCTTTAAAACACTCAGAGTCCCACCAGAGTTTCTGACTTGAAGTTTGATTGGCATGAGGTGTGGCTGGTTGTTAGCAGTTTCACAATTTCCCCAGGTGGTTCTCATCTATAGACAGGTTAGGGCCACGGAATTAGAGGAACTCTGGATGCTGGGACAAGCATACCTGGTGGAAGAGGTGGAGGGGGCTCCACTGGAAACAGGAAGATAAAGTAGAGGGTGACCAAACTCAAGTGCAAGACTCCAGCCTCTCCAAGACTCCTTTCCCATCTAACTCTGGGATGCCACGGACAGAAAATGCTGGCTTCCAGACTCATATGCCTCTGTTGCAGACTGGTGTGGGCAAAAACCAAACAACGAATGCTCCAGCATGAGGAAGAGAAAAGCCAAACAGGGTGTTCCTAGTGTTTTAATTCCCTGAAAACTGAGAGGTAAACCCCAACCAATGAATAGGAAAAGTGAAAAACCATCATGAGAGATTGAGAGAAAAAGATAAGGAAAATAGAAACATCTGTAATAGGTAGATGCATTTGGGGACCACATACAGTCATCCCACCATATGGGAGGTAGGGGCTGGGGAGGGACAGATTGGTTCCAGAACCCCTGAGGATACCAAAATCTGTGGATGCTCAAGTCCCTGATATAAAATGGTGAAGTATTTGGATATAACCTACAACATCCTCCTGTACACTTCAAATCACCTCTAGATTACTTATAATACCTAATACAATGTAAATGATATGTAAATAGTTTTACTATATTTTTCATATTATTTTTATCTTTTGAGTTTTTAAAAATATTTTTAATCTGCTGTTGGTTGAATCGGTGGATGTAGAACCCTCAGATACAGAGGGTCAACTTTAATTAAACAAGCAATTTAACCGAGTGGTATAATCCTTCAGACTCCCTTTGAAACAGTCATTTGAACAAAAATTATAGCTATGCCATGTCTGTAATGGATGGAAAATATTACAGCAATAGATTTCAACTAGGTAGAAAATACATGAACAATTCTGCTTTAAAGGTTTTTCATTTTCAAGAATGGCATTAAAAATCTTTCAAACTGTAAGTGTAAACACACTCAAGTGTATATACAATTAGATCTTCATCTGAAACCACATGCTATCGCTAAACACATCCAACGTATTTATAAGAATGTCACACAATGTCTGTTATTGCCTATATCAGCTGTCCTAGTCGCTACACAAACTGATATTAAGAACCAAACATCACTAAGCTAAATTTATTTTTTATATTTTAAAAGTAAATTTTAAATATCTAAATGTCTAAAGAGCATCGGTGTTTTAAAGATGCAAGGAAGCATAAAAATAAAGTAACAATACTTTTTTAATAACAGTGTGTTAGTATCTTTTAATAAAAATCTAAATATTTAGATACCTAAATAAAGATACTAAAAATGTAAGACAAAGAAGTCATCCCTGTGTCACTCACGAAGATTATGGCAGGAGTTTGAGAACCTAAGGATGCATAGGATAAAGGATAAAATAAGGTATGGCTTTGGAAGGTGTTTGCTTGCTTGCTTTCAAGACAGAGTCTCACTCTGTCACCCAGGTTGCAGTGCAGTGGCGCAATCTCACTTCACTGCAACCTCCGCCTCCTGGGTTCAAGCAATTCTCCTGCCCAGCCTCCCAAGTAGCTGGGATTACAGGTGTCCACCACCACGTCCAGCTAATTTTTATATTTTCAGTAGAGACAGGGATTCATCATGTTGGCCAGGCTGGTCTCGAACTCCTGACCTCAAGGGATCCGCCCACCTTGGCCTCCCAAAGTGCTGGGATTACATGAGCCACCATGCCTGGCCGACTTTTGGAGGTTTCTAAATATGACAGTTCAATTCAACTCATTTCAACAAACAGCTCTCTTTTTTTTTTTTTTTTTTTTTTTTTTTTGAGACAGAGTTTGGCTCTTGTTGCCCAGGCGAGAGTGCAATGGCGCGATCTCGGCTCACTGCAACCTCCGCTTCCCAGGTTCAAGTGATTCTCCTGCCTCAACCTCCCAAGTAGCCAGGACTACAGGTGGCCGCCACTGCGCCCATTTCTTTTTGTTTGTTTGTTTTTGTATTTTTAGTAGAGATAGGGTTTCACCATCTTGGCCAGGCTGGTCTTGAACTCCTGGGACCCACTTGCCTTGGCCTCTCAAAGTGCTGGGATTACAGGCGTGAGCCACCTTGCCCAGCCTAATAAACAGTTCTTAATGTCATGTTATGTGCTGAGTATCCTGCTAAGTGCTGGGACGACCTCAAAGACAAAAGGCACTCCCCCTGCAACTGGGGAGTTCAAGAATCCTAAGAGATCGACATCTCAACAAGCTATTAAAATCCTTGTAAGAACACAAGTCCACGGTAGAGAGATGGTACACAGAAAGGAAGGGTTGACTGGCTGAAATGGGCACCAGGAAAAGTCTCAGGGAAAAAATGGGGATTGATGAGATTCTTAAAGGAAAAAGGAAAAGCTGATTGGGAGAAAGCAGATAAAATGACTGGTCAAAAGGCAAAGAGCCATGAAAGAGGCTCAGGAAAGTCTAAGTAGTTTGCTATCATTAAAGTAGGATCAGATGACATCAAGCTAAAAAGCTTCACACAGCAAAGGAAACAACAGAATGGAGAGACAACCTAAAGAATGAGAGAAAATATTTGTAAACTGTACATCTGACAAGGGACTAACAGCCACAATATATAAGGAATCCAACACCAAAAATAAATAAATTATCCAATTGTGACCCAGGCAAATTATCTGAATAATCATTTCTCAAAAGAAGACACACTAATGGCCAACAGGTACATGAAAAAAAAAAAATAGCATCTCTAATCATCAGGGAAATGCAAATCAAAACCACAATGAGATACTGTCTCACCTCAGTTAAAATGACTTTTATCAAAAAATAGATAACAGATGCTGGGAAGAATGTGGGGAAAGGGAACCTCTGGTGTACTGCTGATACTTCGGGCCTGTCAATGCAGATTAACTGCAGCCACTATGGAAAAGAGTATGGAGGTTCCTCAAAAAACAACTAAAAATAGACCGACCATATGATCGAGCAATCCCAGTGCCGGGATTATATCCAAAGGAAAGGAAAGACTTTGGGTCCAAAATGGTGGCATAAAAGCAAGCTGGCTTCACTGCCCCCAACAAGACAAAAAAAAGAAAAAAGAAATCAGAGCTATCTGCACTCGCATGTTTCCTGTGGCACTATTCACAATAGCCAAGATATGAAATCAATTTAAGTGTCCACCAATAGACGAATGAATAAAGAAAATGTGGCACAGATACAGAATGGAATATTATTCAGCCATCAAAAGAATGAAATCCTGTCATTTGCAGCAACATGGATAGGACTGGGTGTCATTCCGCTAAGTAAAATAAGCCAGGTACAGAAAGACGAACATCACATGTTCTCAAACTCATATGTGGGAGCTAAAAGTTGATCTCATGGAGGGAGATAATAGAATGATGATTATCAGAGGCTGGGAAGGATGGCAGGGAGAGGAAGGTAAGGAGAGGTCAGTTAACAGATACAAATATACAGTTATATAGAAAGAATAAGTCTAATACTCTTGTTTTGTTGTTGCTGTTGTTGTTGTTTTTAAGACAGAGTTTTGCTCTGTCGCCCAGGCGGGAGTGCAGTGGCGTGATCTCGGCTCACTACAAGCTCCGCCTCTGAGTTCATGCCATTCTCCTGCCTCAGCCTCCCAAGTAGCTGGGACTACAGGCGCCCACCACCATGCCTGGCTAATTTTTTGTATTTTTTTTAGTAGAGATGGGGTTTCACCGTGTTAGCCAGGATGGTCTCGATCTTCTGACCTCATAATCCACCTGCCTCGGCCTCCCAAAGTGCTGGGATTACAGGTGTGAGCCACCACACCCGGCCGAATAAGTCTAATGTTCAACAGCACAGTAGGGTCTATAGTTATCATTAATTTATGCTATATTTCAAAATATCTACAAGATTTGGGATGTTCTCTACACAAAGAAGTTGTTAATGTTTGAGGTAATGGATATCCTAATTACCCTGATTTGATCATTATTCATTGTATGCATCAAAATATCAAGTATATGCCACAAATATGTATAATTATTACGTATAATTTTTTAAGTGGATTAGTGGTTGCCTGAGGCTGGGTCTGGGAAGGGGAAGTGACTGCAAATGGACACGAGGTTTCTTTTCTGGGTGATGGAAACATTCTAAAATTAGACTGGGGAGATAGATGTTACGTGATTTTCTGAATTACGAAGAAATCATTGAATTATACTCTTAAAATGAGTAAATTTAATGATATGTAAATTATATCTCAATAAAGCTGTTTTTAAAAATAAGCCAAAAGGGCCAGGTGCAGTGGCTCAAGCCTGTAATCCTAGCACTTTGGGAGGCCGAGATGGGCGGATCACGAGGTCAGGAAATCGAGACCATCCTGGCTAACACGGTGAAACCCCGTCTCTACTAAAAAATACAAAAAACTAGCCGGGCGAGGTGGCGGGCGCCTGTAGTCCCAGCTACTCGGGAGGCTGAGGCAGGAGAATGGCGTGAACCCGGGAGGCGGAGCTTGCAGTGAGCTGAGATCCGGCCACTGTACTCCAGCCTGGGCGACAGAGTGAGACTCCGTCTCAAAAAAATAAATAAATAAATAAGCCAAAAGATAATTGGTACAGCTATTATGGGAAACAGATGGAGGATCCTCAAAATATTAAAACTGGGACTACCATATGATCCAGCAATCCCACTTCTGGGTATATATGAAATCAGTATCTCCAAAAGATGCCTGCACTCCCATGTCCACTGCAGCACTATTCACAACAGCCAAGATATGGAATCAACCTAAGTGTCTATCGAGGGATGAATGGATAAAGAAAATGTGATATATATACACAATGGAATATTATTTAGCCATAAAAAAGGAGGAAAGCATGCCATTTGCAACAATGTGGATGAACCTGGAGGACATTATACTAAGTGAAATAAGCCAGGCACAGCAAGACAAATATTGTATGATCTCACTCATATGTGGACTAAGAGTCAAACCCATAGAAGCAGAAAGTAGAACAGTGGTTGCCAGAGGCTGGAGTGTGAGGGAAATGGGGAGATGCTGATCAAAGGGTACAAACTTTCAGTTACGAGTAAGTTCTGGAGATCTAATAAACAGCATAGTGACTATAGTTAACATTATTCTATTAAAATTTTCTAAGAGTTGATCTTACTATTCTCACCACATACACACAGGGCAACCACGTGTAGTGAAGGGTGTGTTAATTTGATTGGTGATCATTACATTATGTATACAAATATCAAATCATTACATTGTATACCTTAAAAAGACATAATTTTTATTTGTCAATTATACCTCAATAAGCTGAGAGGAAAAAAAGAAAGACATCAAGGAAAAAACCCTCAAGGGTGAACTTCTGAGAGGTGGAAGGGAACTAAAGCCAAAGCCAGATCTTGGAGAGCCTGTGTGGCGTTCCTACCTACCGCACCAAAGCCTTTATAAAGGCCTCCATGCGGGAGGGAGGTAAATAATTACCGCACCAAAGCCCTTATAAAGGCCTCCATGTGGGAGGGAGGTAAATAATTTTTAGTCTCCTAGGCTCCACTTGCTTCAAAACATTCTTCAAAGTATTTCTAAAGTAATTTCTGGCTGGGCTCAGTGACTCACACCTGTAATCTCAGTGCTTTGGGAGGCCAAGGCGGGAGAACAGCTTGAGGCCAGCAGTTCAAGGTCAGCCTGGGCAACATAACGAGACTCTGTCTCTAGAGAAAATAATAACAATTAGCAAGGCATGGTGGCTCATACTTGTAGTCCCAGGTACTCGCGAGGCTGAGGCAGGAGGATCACTTGAGCCCAGGAGCTCTGAGGCTGCACTGAGCTATGATTGCACCACTGCACTGCAGCCTGGGCAACAGAGTGATACCCTGTCAAGAAAGAAAGAAAAGAAAGGAGAAGGAAGGAAAGGAAGGGAGAGAGGGTGGGAGGAAGGGGAGAGGAGGGAAGAGGGGAGTGGGGGGAGGAAGAAAACAAAGCCACAAGGGTGAACTTGTGAGAGGTAGCAGGAGACTTCAGCCAAGGCCAGATCTTGAAGAGCCTGTGTGGCGTTCTTACACGCAGCACCAAAACCTTCATAAAGGCCTGTGCGTGGGAGGGAGGGTAAGTATTCTTTAGTCTCTCAGGCTACACTTCCTTCAAAACGTTCCTCACAGTATTTCTAAAGTAATTTATTAACTATTAATAGTTTGACCATGTCAATTTAGTACTTCTAGACATTATTCCCAACCAAAAAGTCTAAACCAGCCTTCAAAAATTCCTTCATTTCCCACACTGGGGCCTGTCGTGGGGTGGGGGATGGGGGAGGGATAGCATTAGGAGAAATACCTAATATAAATGACGAGTTAATGGGTGGGCACATGTATACCTATGTAACAAACCTGCACGTTGTGCACATATACCCTAGAACTTAAAGTATAATAATAATAAAAAAAAAAAAGATGCAATTTGTTTGCCACCCCAAAAAAAAAAAATCCTTTTTTCATTCCCCTTTCCCTCTCTAACAAATCTCATTATACCTTAGCCCACACTCTTCCATTCTCATTAAACCTGTCTCCTTGAAGGCAGGAGACCTTCTGCCCAATTGGTTCCACATAGACATGAGGCAAATGTCCTTCCCAGTCTACCTAATTACATACAAATTCTCAAACTGCAGCTTTACATCCATCTCTGTCAGTGTATTTTCTCTCTAAAACCCCCAAAATTATCTAACTTCTATGCACAGTTTCTAGCTCATTCTCTTTCTGAATTCACCTTTCTTATACTGAATGTAATAGTGGACCTTTGTCAGGAATTAAGCTACTGATGTCATCTTTGCTGCTTCTCTGGTTTGGTGTAAGCATAACATTGTTCTTTAGGGTTCCAGCAGTGTGGGGAAAAGAACGAGAGATCAGCTTGTTACCATGTCTATATAGAAGGAAGTAGACATAAAAGACTCCATTTAGTTCTGTATTTGAGATGCTGTTAATCTGTGACCTTACCTTCAACTTTGTCCTTGCAAGAGACATGTGCGAAGGTGATTTAAGGTTAAAAGGATTTTGGGCTGTGCAGAATGTGCTTTGTTAAACAAGTGCCTAAAGGCTGCTTGTGGTTAAAAGTCATCACCATTCTCTTAAATCTCAAGAAAGAGAAAAACATTTGTCTCCTGCCCCTCCCTGGGCAATGGAACATCTCCAGGTAATACCCATTGTGTGCCGTGTTTACTGAGTGAGGAGAAACCGCCTTTAGGAATAAGGTGGGACTTGCTGGAGCAATACTGCTAAAAGGTTTATGGAGATGTCGCATATACATCTCAAGGCACAGCATTTTCCTTTAAACTTATTCATATTACAAGGATTTTTTCATATGTCTTACTGCTGATTTCCTCCCTACAATAATCCTATTGTCCAGCCACTCCCTTATCCTTTTAATGACTAAGATAGTTCTCAATAAATACCAAGGGAACTCAGAGGCCAGTGCCGGCGTGGGTCCTCTGTAAGCTGAGCGCCAGTCCCCTGGGCCCCGCTTTTCTTTCTCTACACTTTGTCTCTGTGTTTTATTCCTTTTCTCAAGTCTTTCGTTTCCACCTAACGAGAAACACCCACAAGTGTGGAGGGGCAGGCCACCCCTTCACAGCAGAATCAAGATTTAAGATATAAATAAAACAAAATGGCCTAAGGCATTAATTATTTGCACCATACATCCTCTCCTACCTCCTTTCAGACCCTGGTCCGTGGATTCGATTGCTTTTTCTTTCATCTTCAATTTCACCTCCTGTGGCTTCCTCTCCTCCATCCACCAGTCTCAATAGGTTTTCAGTATTTCACACGTCCATGTGCACCCTTCGCTTGAACTTGCCTCTCCCTCAAAGCCCCTCTGCCCCTTCTCTAACAAACTTCTTCAAACAACTAGCTGCGCCTACTCTCCCCCATTTTCTGCTCAATTATTCTCCAGACCTCTATACTCTGGCTTCTGTGCCCATCACTCCACCGGAACTGCCCTCACCAAAGAGTGTCCTGTGCTAAAACAGCTGATAAATTTTAACATCTTCATCCTCCTTTTCTTTGTGTTGATCACTTCCTCCTTGAAATCTTTGCCTTTTTCCTTTCCACCATACTCTTCACCAAGTCTCTCCCTCTGCCTCCCTCTCCTGCCCCTGCTCCTCTGCTCATTACATAAATATTGACACTCCTCAGAACTTAGCTCTGTACAAATTTCCCTGAAATGAACCCTCACTTCCTCTTTCATTCTCATATGCATTCTGTGTAAGTACCTCTGTCAGACGTTGGTCAGTCACTTACACATACTCACCACTCCACTAGCCTGAAATCTCCTCAAAGGCAGTGTGATGGTTAATATTAAGTATCAACTTGATTGGATCGAAGGATGCAAAGTAGTGTTCCTGGGTTTGTCTGTGAGGGTGTTGCTAGAGGAGATTAACATTTGATTCAGTGGACTGGGAAAGGCAGACCCACCCTTACTCTGGGTGGACACCATCCCCTCGGCTGCCAGAGCAGCTAGAAAAAGCAGGCAGAAGAAGGTGGAAAGAGCAGACTAGCTGAGTCTTCCGGCCTTCATTTTTCTTCCATGCTGGATACTTCCTGCCCCCGGACATCTGACTCCAAGTTCTTTGTCTTTGGACTCTTGAACTTAACACCAGTGGTTTGCCAGGAGCTCTCAGGCCTTTGGCCGCAGACTGAAGGCTGCACTTTGCACTTCTTTACCTTTGAAGCTTTGGGACTCAGACTGATCCACCACTGGCTTCCTTGCTCCCCAACTTGTAGAGAGCCTATCATAGGATTTACCTTGTAATCACGTGAGTCAATTCTCCTTAATAAACTCCCTTTCACATACACATATATCCTATCAGTTCTGTCCCTCTAGAGAACCCTAATACAGGCAGGAACCATGTTGTCTTCCTCTTTGTACCCTCAGCAATATCCCCAGGCTCCTAGCACAGTGCTCAAGCCAATGTTCTTCAATAAATAGTTTTAGAATGAACAATAAATCGTAACCAAAAGTTCACATAAACTGTATTTTTAAGACATACACAGGCCAAGTGCAGTGGCTCACACCTGTGATCCTAACATTTTGGGAGGCTGAGGCAGGAGAACTGCCTGAGCCCGAGTTTAAGACAAGCCTGGGCAACACAGCAAAACCCCATCTTTACCAAAATGAAATAAAATAAAATAAAAATTAGCTGGGCATGGTTGTGTGCACTTGACCCAGCTACTTACGAGGCTGAGGTGCAAGGATCACCTGGGCCTAGAAGACTGAGGCTGCAGTGAGCTGTGATGGTGCCACTGCATTTCAGCCTGGGCAACAGAGGGAGATCTTGGCTTAAAAAAAATTTAAAAACTGTGTGTGTGTGTGTGTGTGTGTGTGTGTGTGTGTGTATAAAATCTTTATTATATAATATATAACATTATATAATATAATATAACTATATATTCTATAAGATAATATAACATTATATATTATATAATGATAATATAACATTATATATAATATATAATAATATTCACTTCCATTTTCATCAAACCTGTCTCCTTGAAGGATATATATAATATGTTAATATATGTTATATATTTATATTTATATATAAATATATATTTCTAGTTCTAGATATATAATTATATTAATATATTATATAACATTATATATTATACATAATTATATATAATATATATTAATTATATAATATATGTTATATATTAATATAACACTGTATATTAATATATAATTATATATTAATATGTTATATAATATATTAATACAATTACATTATATATATATATATCTAGAACTAGAAATACTGTTTGACCCAGCGATCCCATTACTGGGTATATACCCAAAGGATTATAAATCATGCTGCTATAAAGACACAGGCACATGTATGTTTATTACAGCACTATTCACAATAGCAAAGACTTGGAACCAACCCAAATGTCCATCAATGATAGACTGGATTAAGAAAATAAATATATTTATATAATTATATATTATATATCATATAACACAGTATATATGTATTGTATATTATATATTGTATATTATGTAAAATATAATATATAAAATTATATATATATAATATATTATATAATACATATTATAATATATTATATAAAAATTAATATATAGTATATAAAATTATATTATATTGTATAAAATTATATATTATATATTATATATCTATTATAATATAACATACAATAATTATATAATTAAATGATATTAATATTTTTAATATTATATGTAATATTAAAGATAGTATACATGTAATATTAAAGATATATATCTTTAATGAATATTAAAGATATATATGCAATATTAAAGATATTTTGCTTTTTTCCTATAAATAAATTTTATTTTATATATTTTACCAAATAATAAACATTATGATGTTCACAGTTGTTCACAGTAATTCTAGTTATCTGTACATCACACAGTTCATCAGGTCTCAGAAGCTATAAAGAATTATAAGGTACTCCTTTAGCCCAATGAACCAAGGCAAACTTACATGCTACATCTGGCTGGGCACAGTGGCTCACTCCTATAATTCCAGCACTTTGGGAGGCAAGAGGTGGGCAGAACACTTGAGGCTAGGAATTCAAGACCAGTCTGGCCAACATGGTGAAACCCTGTCTTTACTGAAAAAGAAATATAGAAATTAGCTGGGCATGGTGGTGCACGCCTGTAATCCCAGCTACTTGGGAGACTGAGGCAGAAGAATCACTTGAACCCGGGAGGCAGAGGTTGCAGTAATCCGAGACAACACCACTACACTCCAGCCTGGGTGACAGAGCAAGACAAAAAAAAAAAAAGAAAGAAAGAAAAAGTTACATCTACTTCATGCCATATGACAAGCACTGCCCCAGCCTCCATATAAGAATGACGAAACTATTATTTGGCTGCTCCCACGTAAGAAGGAAAAATGTACCTACCTAATCAGGATCACCCGAAAAGAAGCCAAGCAAAGAAATAAGGTAGAAGATGGAGGTAAAGGCTACTTTCCAAGTTACAGAACCATGTCTATTAATACAATATCATACATAAAATGAAAATAAAATCATGATAAGAAGACATTGTTTAAGAAAGACCATATTAGCACAGAGGAAGGTTTGATAAATAGACTCAAAGTAAAAATGTATCTTTACTGAGAAGGATGCTTCTATTTCTCAGAGAAACCACTCTCAACTCCATCTGGAAAGCTGGATAAGACCAAGGCCAAACATTAATTTCCTAAATACTTACCACATACAATGCACCATCCACACCCAAGTAAGCAGAGCTCTAGAGCTCAAAAATCCATTTGATTTCAATAGCAAGATGTATAGATTATTCAGGGTTTATGTATATTTTAGAACAAAATTATGTCTGGTCTAGCTTTGGAAATAAATCTGCGCCAAGGTGGATATATAGATAACAGCAGCTCACAAATGGGTGGAAATGATATTATCTTCAATAGCAAGATAAGTCAGTCTATCTTCCACATCAAAAAGGAAAAAAAAATCACTCACTCCAGGTTCAAAGGTACAGACAGAGGGACTTGTTGGAGGCAAAGCATTAGCAAAGAGAGCAATATACCTTGCAACCTATTCCTCAAACTATTAGAAGATGACTCCTAAATCTATCCTACTTTATCTGTCTAGATAGATGCTTGTCCATAATTGGTACACCTGTAGTAACTTGGTTAGCAGGAAATGAGAAATTAAGTCTCATCCACTGCGATTTCAGTATTTCTTCCCTTTCTGAGACAGATACCAACATACTCAATGGCAAAAAAAATTACAATGATTCTCCAAAAAGATAGGAAACTGCATAAATAATGAAACAGTATTATATCTTTTTAAAAAACTGGCTCCCAAAACAGCATAAATGAAAAAAATAGAGATCAAATATGCATTTTTTATAATAACTACACAATTTTACCTAATCTTCTGAGACTGTTGAAGTAGATGTGGAACTGAAACTATCCAACTGAGGAAAACAGCGTGGACGAGAATTTATCAATCAACCAATAAGTATATTTGAATGCCTAATAGGGCACTATAGGAAGACACCTACATATGCCCAAAACACCAAGTTAGACAGGTCATACACCCTTGTCCATAAGGGACTAAAGAAAAAAAAAAATTCATTTCAACAACACAGAGATCCCTAAGCATCCCAACATTTATATTAGAAAATAAGACTTTTTGTCTCAGGATACAAAATCAATGTGCAAAAATCACAAGCATTCCTATACACCAATAACAGACAAACAGAAAGCAAAATCATGAGTGAACTCCCATTCACAATTGCTACAAAGAGAATAAAATACCTAGGAATACAATTTACAAGGGATGTGAAGGACCTCTTCAAGGAGAACTACAAACTACTGCTCAACAAAATAAAAGAGGATACAAACAAGTGGAATAACATTCCATGCTCATGGATAGGAAAAATCAGTATCATGAAAATGATCATACTGCCCAAGGTAATTTATAGATTCAATGCCATCCCCATCAAGCTACCAATGACTTTCTTCACAGAAGTAAAAAAAAACTACTTTAAAGTTCATATGGAACCAAAAAAGAGCCCACATTGCCATGACAATTCTACGCAAAAAGAACAAAGCTGGAGGCATCACGCTACCTAACTTCAAACTATACTACAAGGCTACAGTAACCAAAACAGCATGGTACTGGTACCAAAACAGAGATATAGACCAACGGAACAGAACAGAGACCTCAGAAATAACACCACACATCTAAAACCATCTGATCTTTGACAAACCTGACAAAAACAAGAAATGGGGAAAGGAGTCCCTATGTAATAAATGGTGCTGGGAAAACTGGCTAGCCATATGTAGAAAGCTGAAACTGGATCCTTCCTTACACCTTATACAAAAATTAATTGAAGATGGATTAAAGACTTAAATGTTAGACCTAAAACCATAAAAACCCTAGAAGAAAACCTAGGCAATACCATTCAGGACATAAGCATCAGCAAGGACTTCATGTCTAAAACACCAATAGCAATGGCAACAAAAGCTAAAATAGACAAATGGGATCTAATTAAACTAAAGGGCTTCTGCACAGCAAAAGAAACTACCATCAGAGTGAACATGCAACCTACAGAATGGGAGAAAATTTTTGCAATCTATCCATCTGGCAAAGGGCTAATATCCAAAATCTACAAAGAACTTAAACAAATTTTCAAGAAAAAATCAAACAACCCCATCAAAAAGTGGGCAAAGGATATGAACAGACACTTCTCAAAGGAAGACATTTATGCAGCCAACAGACACATGAAAAAATGCTCATTATCACTGGTCATCAGAGAAATGCAAATCAAAACCACAATGAGATACCATTTCACACCAGTTAGAGTAGCGATCATTAAAAAGTCAGAAAACAACAGACGCTGGAGAGGATGTGGAGAAATAGGAATGCTTTTACACTGTTGGTGGGAGTGTAAACTAGTTCAACCATTGTGGAAGACAGTGTGGCGATTCCTCAAGGATCCAGAACTAGAAATACTGTTTGACCCAGCGATCCCATTACTGGGTATATTCCCAAAGGATTATAAATCATGCTACTGTAAAGACACATGCACACGTATGTTTATTGCAGCACTATTCACACTAGCAAAGACTTGGAACCAACCCAAATGTCCATCAATGATAGACTGGATTAATAAAATGTGGCACATATTCACCATGGAATTCTATGCAGCCATAAAAAAGGATGGGTTCATGTCCTTTGCAGGGACATGGATGAAGCTGAAAACCAATATTCTGAGCAAACTATCACAAGGACAGAAAACCAAACACCATATGTTCTCATTCATAGGAAGGAACCGAACAATGAGAACACTTGGACATAGGGAGGGGAACATCACACCCTGAGGCCTGTCAGGAGGTGGGGACCTGGGGGAGGGATAGCATTAGGAGAAATACCCACTGTAAATAATGAGTTAATGGGTGCAGCAAACCAACATGGCACATGTATACCTATGTAACCCACACGTGATGCACATGTGCCCTAGAACTTAAATATAAAAAAAAAAAAAGACTTTTCAGTCTGCATCTACTCCCACAAACTCAACTCTTCTTAACTAAGATAAATAATATCTGAGTTATCAATATCAACGTTTTCTCAATCATTAGATTTTCTACCCAGAAAAGTCCCTGAAAGGGCCACCAAAAGGTACCAAATGGTTATCTTCCTACAGCTTTGCACTGGAGTGAGTCTAAGACATTTTGGATAATGCCCATCTGTACAAGAATTCAATATAAAATAAGCTTGCTTTTCAGATACCATAAAGAATACTATCTATCTGACACCACAGTATTGTCTTTTTTAATTTTTTAAAAATGTAATCTATAACTTTAACTGTCAGAAAATACTATACAATCTTTGCTGGTCAGTATTCAAAGTATTCTATTAGATGTACTTTTTCCCCTTAACCTTTTGCCTTAGTGACTCAAGGAACTATTGAAATACATTTGGGCATAGGGTTAATAAAAAAAATCTAGATGGCAACCAAATTGTGAGTGAGAAGGAAAATGTAAATCAAGTTAGCTTGTTGGTTTGAACATGTAATTACTTCTTCTTTAGGAATGTAAGCAATCAAGAATATCATTAAATATTTGGTACTCTATTTGCCCCTAATACACATAAATCTTCAGGCATAATCCACAATGTACAATGCCTAAAATTATAATGTACCACACAGAATTATAACATCCTAGACCAAAAGGTATCTCAAGCAGTTACCTATTAACCTCCAATATTAAACTAGTCGGGAAAAATTATAGTAACTTCATTTTAAGGAGCATTATGAATTCTAGAATTCTGAAAGTAAAATGAGTGATGAGGCAGAAGTCATAGGAAGATAAGAAATGTCAGGGGATGGGAATTAAAAAGAAAAGCACCATTCTGTTAAATTACATGCATTACTTGCTTTTCCAAAGTAAACACTAACAGTTAATCTCTCTCCTAATCAGTTACTTATGCTACCTATACCTTTGCAACCAAAGGGAGACAGGCATGGCTGCACATTTTTGTCCTAAACATTCAGTGATGTAACATAATTCACTGCAAGAGAAGCTACGAACAGCAATAAGCAGCTAAACCAGTAGAGATGTATTTCATTTATTTAGCATCTTCAAATACATTCTCCAAAAATTAAATTTGAGATAACTGAAGAATACATCTTTAAATTATAATTTGTTAAGAGTGTTAAATTTTCATTTCATTAAACATTCTATTTTAATGCTTTCTTAAAGGGAAAATGCTGGGACTAATGTAACCTTTTGGGGTAAGTGACTCCCTTGGGCTGTTATCTGTAGGGCCATCTGCCTCTGCAGTGACCAGCATTTGTAGTTATTGCGTGTAGCTATCTAGTTTCCCTGCTTCTCCCATGACACTACAGCGCCAGCTGTCACTCCTTGCTAAAGTCAACACGCCTGCCCCTACATTAGCTCACCTGTCCTGCACTAATGTGCTGGCCCTACCTTTCCCATTTCCATCTCCCTGCTCCTCCAATTCCCCTCAACTTGAAATGCCCTTCTTCTCCAACACTGTGCATCCTCACCCTTGCCAGTGCAAAGTCTAATCAAACTTTCTGATCTCTGTCAATCTGATAACTGAACATATGTATTTCAGTTTAATTAATTTGCATTTCTCCTATGGGTGCATTGAGCATCTTTTCACATGTTTAAAAATCATTTGCATTTCATTTTCTGTGAACAGTCTGCTCATAGCCTTTGCCCAGTTCTAATAGGGTTGTTAAAACACATTACATATATTGGAAACTAGTTCTCTGTAATGAGTCACCATTCTATCTCCCCTACCCACACACAAAATCATTTATCTTTTGGCCTTGGTTATGGTGGGTTGTGCCGTGCAGAAATTCATTATTTTTACATAATCAGATTTAACAGCCTTGCATTTCTGGATTTTGTCCAATAGTTTAAAACACCTTTGCTAGTCTGACATTAGAAAAGAGTATGTCCGTGATTTGTCCTCATATTTGTATTACATTTTTTGTTTTACATTAAACTTTTTGGCACACGTTGACATCATCCTGATATGAGGTTTGAATCCCAATTTTTTCCCAGATGGTGAACTCCACTTGGACCAACACCATTTTACTGACAAATCCATCCTTTTCCCCAGTGATGGGAAATGTTCTGGAGTTTTTTTGGGGTTTTTTGGTTTATGTCCTCATTGTCTGATAGTTAGAATTTCTGGAAAAATAACATTCAGATAAACTAGGACTAAGATAAACTTTGATTTAAGGCACTGCCTTGCACCTTCTTAAAGTATAATAATTTGTTTTGCCTGTGAGCTCCTCAGGAACAGTACTGGGAGCTATGTGCCCTTCTATGGCTAATATATGGTCAGTGCTTATTAACTGTTCTTTGAATGAATAATGAACTATACTTTTTAAATCTAAACATAGATTTCAATTCTCTTAGGATCTGGAAGAGTTCCATGGTCACTGTTGATTAGCCACATGTATATCCCAAAGGGTAACACTACCAAGCTTCCTTGTCCACTATAGACCTTTCTTCTTTGACAAAATGTCCTTCAATCTAGTCAATGTCTAGGAGCTTCACTAGAGTCAATAAAAATGTAATCACAATTTGACTACATTACAACCACTATGGAAAACTATTTTGGCAGTTTCTTATAAAATTAAGCATATATTTACCCTAGGACCCAGCAATTCTACTCCTAAGTATTTACCCAAGAGAAATGAAAACATACAACCACAAAAAGACTTGCATATTAATGTTCATGGAAGTTTTATTCATAACACCCCAAAACTGAAACTAAATCAAATGTCTGTCAATAGGAGAACTGATAAACAAATTGTGATAATAGTCACATGATGGAATGCTAGTCAGCAGGTAAAAAGGAATAAACCCCATGCAACAATATAGGTGAATCTCAAAATCATTATATTGTATGGAAAAAAAAAGCCACATATAAGCAAATACTGAATAATTCCATTTGTGCAGTCCAGGAATAGACAAACTAATCACAGTGCTAGAAATCAGAACTGTGATTGCCTGGGAAGAGAGGCACAAAGGGAGAAGAGGGCCTATCTGGAGTGACAATGGTACTTTATATCAGCAGTTTCCAAAGTGTGGTCCCTGAACCCAGTGGCACTTGGGAATTGTTAGAAAGCTGAATTCTCAGTCCTCACCCCAGATCTACTAAATCTGAAACTCTGAGTAGGCGAAGCAATTTATGGTCCATCAAGACATCCAGGTGTTTCTGATGCACACTCAATATTGAGAACCACTATTCCATAACTTGTTTGTAGAGGTGGTTACATAGGTGTACATAAATTGTCAAAGCTTATCAAACTGTTAAGATTTGAGCATTTTATATGTAAATTATACCTCAAATTTTAAAATGTGGATGAACTTTTCAAAATATTATCTTTAACCAAATCTGTCTTCTCCTCCTGTTTTCCTTACCTTGATAAATCGCAAAATAATTCACCTAGAAGCTTGAATAAGAAAACTTCTTGCCATGTGCTGTGGCTCACACCTGTAGTCCAAGTCCTTTGGGAGGCAGAGGTGGGTGGAGCGCTTAAGGCCAGGAGTTCAAGACTGGCCTGGCCAACAAGGCGAAACCTCATCTCTACTAAAAATACAAAAAAAAAAAAAAAAAATCAGCCAGGAATGGTGGTGCACATCTGTAATCGCAGCTACTCAGTGGCTGAGGGAGGAGAATCGCTTGAACTCAGGAGGCAGAGGTTTCAGTGAGCCCAGATCATGCCACTGCACTCCAGCCTGGGCAAGAGAGCGAGACCCTATCTCGAAAAGAAAAAAAAAGAAAAGGAAAGGAAACTTCTTTTTACACTTTTCCCCACACAGTCAATCACATCTGCTAAATTAACCTTTGAAATATGCCTCTTCTTCATTCCTCATCCTCCATTTACACTCTTTCTAATCCCACCATCCTAGTTCAACAGGCACCTCTGTTTGTTTTTACCTGGCCTGGTAGAATAGCACCCAACTCTCATTTTCCAATTCATCCTCTAAACTGCTAGAGGTATTTCTCTATGCCATAGGTCTGCTCGTGTCTTTTAGCTGCTTTTTTAAAGCTCACAGCTTCCCTCTCTCTAGAGCATAAAGTCTTCACTCCGTAGTGGGGCACCAAAAACTGTGGTGACCTGCTTTCAGCCCATGCTATCCCGTCTCCTCTCAAGCCACTGGTCTCCTCAGACCTGGCACCACATCAACATCAGCAGGGTCAAGATTTTCCCAGTATGCCAAGCATATTCTTGCCTCTGATTCTTCACTCAAGCTGCTTCTCACATCTAAAATCCCATCTTCCCAACTTCCCTGTATGGTGCAATCCTAGCTACCCTTAATATCCAGTTGAAACATCACCTCATTTGTGAAAGCTTCCTATCATCATATCCAAGGCAGAATTAATTACTCTCTCCTCTGAACTTACATTTTCCTACTAAATAGAATGATTACCTATTTATGCCATATTTTTTAAAATACACATTTCCGTCTTCAAGGGCCTGAATGTGCAGCAGTTTTAGGTGATCTCTTCATATCCCTTCCCTGCTTATGACCTTTCAATTGGTCCCTCTTGCCTAAAAAACAAAGTTCAGATTCCTCAGCAGAAAGTCCAATCCAAGTCTACCTTCAGGCCCCTTAATGCCCCTTTAACCTCTCTCACTACTCCCTACACTTCAGTCACAGCCACGGCCCTCCAAGCACCACACTCTTGAACCCTGAGACTCTACCTAGGGGCAGAGGGAGGCCCCCTCCTCTCTCCACACCAGTGTCCACTCCCCAACCCCTCTAAAGACAGGTCATTAGGTTCAAGCACTAAGAATAAGCAACACGGAAGGTCAGACACCAGGTGAACTGGAATGAGAATGAGGAAGAAGAAGAGGCAGAGCTGGTCCTTCTCAGCAAATGCTGGAGACATTATAAGGAGTAAAGCACGGTGTCTACCATGGAAAAATGTTTACTGGAGATCAGAAAGACATAAACCAATTTCTACAACATATAAACCAATTTCTACAACACAGAATGTGACAACAGAATGAATCCTATTATAGAAGAAGATATATATCAAATACACAAAGAGACACATATGCAAAAAAATGAAAGGCATGTCATGGCGAGATTTAACCAAAAATCAAAAAGATCACTGAGCAGAAGATGCCACAGAACTCCAACATCTGTGCAGTAGTGTATAACTAGTAGATTCATGTCCGATGACTTGCCTAAGGGTGAAAAGGCAAGGCAAGGGTCTTGTCAGATGACCCTATAGAGCCTCAACTTCCTCTTTATAAAATAAGGGACCATGATCAGATAATGGAGGTTTCTTTTAGAAATAAAATACAAATTAACAAAAGCAGAATCCTACAAACCAGATATATGAACCTCTCTCAACACAGTGGGAGAGGAGAATGACTTTTGGAGATTTAAGTATGAGGCAAAATCAAATTAATAAATAGATGGAACTGTATATGTCACGTCTGTGAATGTGACATTGAATTTTAGGATCCTGAAAATTGCAGCTTATAATGGAACTGCTGACACAATCTCAACCATAGCAGCAAATGCACTACCACAATCAGGTTGTTATGGCAACTAGAATACTTAGGTTAAAACGAGGAAGACAGTCTGTGTCTCGTGTGTGTGTGCGTGTGTGCGCGTGTGTGCGCGTGCGTGCGTGTGTGTGTGAGAGAGATTTTGTTGCCACTTCCACTAGAAATGTTTTTTAAATGTTTTATATATAATCTCAGAACTACATTCATCACTTAGCATGTAAGTATCTTATTAACGCTTTGAAATTTTTAAAAAATTAAAAGAGCTTTTTAAAAAATAAAAATAAAATGAACTCTTCTGAAGGAGTTCAAAGAGCATGGAACCAATGTCTACAGCTCACACAGCTTAACATAGCTCCCTGACATCTCCAGATTAAACTAGCTATTTCCTCCTTCACGTGAGCCCCATTTTATCTTCTGTTCTATAGCTACTTGAGTATAACATAAAGATAACATTATTCCTTGATATGCTTGTCTTCCCCAGTCCATGTCAGCTGCCTGGGAGCAGAGTTTATTCCTTAGTCATGCTCATATATCCAGTGTCTAGAACGATGCACATGTTTGAGGTGCTAAACTGTTTGGTCAACTGAGGACTAAACTATCAATCTTATTGAATTTTAAATATGAAGTCTTTACAGAAATAATGTAACTATTTTTACCTTATCAAATATATATCTGGTAAAAATATTTATTTTCCTATTTTTTTTTTCTTTTGAGACAACAGGGTCTTGCTCTGTTGTCCAGGCTGCAGGGCAGTGGTGAGAACATGGCTCACTGAAGCCTCAACCTCCTGGGTTCAAGCCATCCTCCTGCCTCAGCCTCCCGAGTAGCTGGGATTACAGGTACACACCATCACGCCTGGCCAATTTTTTTATATTTTATAGAGACAGAGTCTCACTATGTTGCCCAGGCTGGTCTCGAACTCCTGGGCTCAAGCAATTCTCCTGCCTCAGCTCCTAAATCTCACACCTGCTGCGATTACAGGTGTGAGCCACCATGCCCAGCCATAAAACATATTTCATTTCTCATTACGCATAAGAATTTATCTTATTAGAGAAACTGATAAGTAAATGGTATGTCTCATAGGAGGAATTATTGGCTAGAATTTTGATTCTTAGGGTTCTACTGTTCTAACATATCAACTGTTAACTAGCTGACAAGATCTGCATCCTTGGGTGCAGTCTGGGTGAATGGCAACCTCTGGGGTGCTCAGCATCCTCATCTAGAAAATGAAGTGTCTGATCATCTGAGGAGAGTGTGTTCCTATGAACCAGTATAACCAAGAAATCTTTTTAGAAAATGAAAGAAATGTCCCACATCAAAAGTCATTCATAGGTGATTTTAAAGAAATGATTTTCAACCAGGTTTGGGGGGCAGAGTACAGCATATTTATTCCTAGAGTGGCTATTTCCAACCACACCCCATACAGAAAGATTGATTCATTAATTCCTTTCCTAGCTCACTGGAATACTTGCATGGAGAGAAGTTATGATTGGTAAGTGTTACGTGTAAGTGGCAGGGACAGGAAAAAACAAAGTAAGGTTAAAAACTATCGTGAAAAACAAAGGAATGAGGGAAAAAAAGACCTATTTTACAAAAATAACATGTAACAGTATATTGCTTCTCACATATGACGACTGTAAAGTATTCCTTCACATGCCTCAAGTATTTCAGAAGGTAAGAATTACCAGATCCACAGCTCATCTTGTTCAATATTCTCACTCTTGATTTCCCTTTCCCAAACCTGTTCCTCATCCAGCTTCCCCGATTTCAGCATATTGCAGCTCCAGCCACAGTTACTCAAGCCAGAGTGCTCGGGATCATTCTCAACACTTCTCTCACCATCATACCTAGATACCTAATTCATCAGCAAACTATCATTTATACCTCTGCATATTCCTGTAATCTGTCCCCTTCTTTCCAACTATTATTACCTTAGTCTGAGGAATCATCACATTTGGCCTGGATCATCATCATAACCTCCTGCTAATTTCTAAATTTTTTAACACGCCACATCAGACTTAAATCCTTTAAAAACATAACAAATCACTGAATTCCCCAGCATAAAATCTGTCTATAATTCCCCCCTCATCTTCTGCATATCATATAATTATGATCAAGATCATTTTCATTTATTCATGTTCCCACTAAAATGTGTATGTAGCCAGGCAAGAAGGCCCACACCTGTAGTCCCAGCTACTCAGGAGGCCGAAGCGGGAGGTTCACTGGAGCCCAGAAGTTTGAGGTTACACTGCACTCCAGTCTGGGCAACAGAATGAGACCCTGTCTCCAAACAAAACAAAACACATTAAAACAAAACAAAAAAAAACACCTAAACTAAAATGCAACTACCATTTCTTACTCAGAGTTCTACCCCAGAAATTATCCCTAATGGCTTTATGTATTAAAAATCTTGGGGCTTTTTCTCTTACTACTGTCTTTCAAGTAATTTATAAAACTGTTAAATGAGAATTACTTCAACTCTCAGAAGATCCCCGAAGTTCCTGCATTCCAAGAACTAATGATTAGTCCTGTCACTGTCTTGCTGGCTCAGACAAATGGCCATTCACCTGAAGTTCCCCATAGTTATTTACATATTTTAGCTCTTTGTTAAGGTTTTTAAACCAGACTTTAAGGTACTATTAACTCTGTCGAAATATTTTTTGAATCTGAAGTATAATCCATTTATTTCTATTTGCCCATATATTTATTTCTAAAACCAAGCTACCCTTTCTTCAGTAATTGTTCACTAAGCATTCAAGAATTCCACTGTTTTCTTAAATGTCAGTGTAGTATTCCATGGGATGTATTCATCTGAGCCCCTACTGGGGTCTGCTTAGATTATTTGTACTTGCTCAGAAATATAAATAATGCTAGTTAGCATCCTTTCAAAAACAGCATGGCCCAGGAGTTAAGAGCACAGAATGCTTAGTTTGGATCCTGGTTCTGTCACTTGCCAGCTCTCTACGCCTTGTGCTAATTACTTGACTTCCATGTGCCTTCAAGAATTCTACACTTTTAAAAACAGGTCCACCGTCCAGAAGGTCACTCATCCACAGCTTTCAGAATTTCCTTTAGAACATGTATACCGCTGAGAGACTAAGAAGCTGCCAGGCTTTCTACAGCATCACTGTGGATGTTGAAATGCTTATTGCTTTCCCAGTGTCATGCTGAAATGCTTTTAAAACTGACAATTGCCATTTAGTTCCAAATGCTTATCCACATAAAAATTCTCATATGGAAGTATCATCATTAAGCGGATGACTAAATCAAAATTGTGGCCTTCCCAACATGGGATAACTGAAGAGAACAACTCCTAACAGTTAGATGCCTGTATGAGAAGGAAAAGAGCACTAAAATTTACTGTGTAAAATGGGTGGCAGGACTAAATTATCTCTACAGTCCCTTCCAGCAGTAAAATTCAATTAAATTACATAATAATAATGACAACTGTTGACATCTACTGGGCATCTGCCCTCTCTGTGCCAGGCACTGTGCCAGGTGCTTTGCGTGGCTTACTCAGAACACGTCCGTAAGACTGTTACTGTGAGATACCTGTCTATATAAACACCCCTAACAGACAAGAGATCCAAGTAGAAGACAGATCCTTTCTTTAAAATTTCTCTGGTATAAAGCAAAATGGAAATGGAAGGTCTAAAATCTCTGTGGGATCTGCCTTGTTCACTGAGACAGGTAGTGGCTGGCTTTTGTATGAAGTGCTTCCCTAAAGATCAGATGCCAGAGCTGCTGAGAAGGGTATCAGAAAGTAAAAAACCAGAACCCAGCCAGGCCCGGTGACTCACGCCTATAATCCTAGCACTTTGGGAGGCCGAGGCAGGCGGATCACTTGAGGTCAGGAGTTTGAGACCAGTCTGGCCAACATGGTGAAACCCCGTCTCTATGAAAAGTACAAAAATTAGCCAGGCATGGTGGCGGGCGCCTATAATTCCAGCTACTCAGGAGGCTGAAGCAGGATAATTGCCTGAACCCAGGAGACAGACGTTGCAGTGAGCCGAGATCGCACCACTGCACTCCTGGGTGACTGCCCAGCCTGGGCAACAGAGGGAGACGAAAGAAAAGAAAGGAAAGAAAGAAAGAAAAGAAATAAAAGAAAGGAAAGAAAGAAAGGAAGAAAGAAAGACAGAAAGAAGGAAAGACAGAAGGAAAGAAGGAAGGAAAGAAGGAAAGAAAGAGAGAGAAAGAGAGAGAGAAAGAGAGAAAGGAAAGAAGGAGAGAAAAGGAAGGAAGGAAGGAAGGAAGGAAGGAAGGAAGGAAGGAAGGAAGGAAGGAAGGAAGGAAGGAAGGAAGGAAGGAAGGAAGGAAGGAAGGAAGGAAAAGAAAGAACAAACAAACAAACAAAACCCAGAGCCCATTCAAATAATCCTATTTGCCCCCAGAGAATGGCTCCTTGCCAGATTGATGAAGATGCAATGTCAGGGCTCATCAAGAAAGCAGGAGTGGCCGGGCGCGGTGGCTCAAGCCTGTAATCCCAGCACTTTGGGAGGCCCAGGCAGGCGGATCACGAGGTCAGGAGATCCAGACCATCCTGGCTAACACGGTGAAACCCCGTCCCTACTAAAAATACAAAAACTTAGCCGGGACTGGTGGCGGGCACCTGTAGTCCCACCTACTCAGGAGGCTGAGGCAGGAGAATGGCGTGAACCCGGGAGGCGGAGCTTGCAGTCAGCCGAGATCGCGCCACTGCATTCCAGCCTGGGTGACAGAGCGAGACTCGTCTCAAAAAAAAAGGAAAGCAGGAGTGATCTCGCTACAGAGAGTATTAGTGGGGCATTCACAAACTTAGAAATCTAAAGGACTCCAGTCATTAGGATGTAAAAGGATGTGATGTGGGTGTGCCTAACATGACATCTTCTGACCACATGTTCAAATGTTAGTGTCCCCACTAGCCTACAGGGTTCTTAAGGTCTAAGACCTTACTTTAAAAAAAAGAAAAAAATCGACTCCCAGGAATATAGCATAGTTCTAGAACCTGGAATATAAGTAGCATTTCACAAATACTTAATGAGGAATATTAGTGCCCAATCTGCCCCGGAACATAACTGTTCCACTTACTAGGGTATGGTTGTAAAATCAGAGCTTCCTGAAGTGTGGTCTGGAGACCTCTAGTGGTTGTCTGCAGTTCAGTATAAGGTCAAAATCTTAAGGATGACAAATTAGGAAAGAACCAAATATCAGGGCACAGGTTAAGGCCTGACAGGAGTGAAAAGAGTGGGTGCAATGGTAGAGGAATCAACTAAAGAAGTTTAAAAATGAAAGATTTGTTTAAAGTATCTAAATCAGAAAATAAAAATGCAATCTTTTTTTCCCAACAAACTGATGCCAAAAGAAAAATAATGCAATCATTTTACCCGAATGTGATACATATCAACTGTATTGCAAAGTACAACAAATTCAGTTCATATCCCCCCTTATAACTCTTAGTTTTTTAAAACAATTTAATAGAACATAAATGACTAGTATTTTAAAACACATTGCTGTTTGAGAGGCCATAATACAATTTTGGAAAGAAAAAAAATCACCCCTTTATAAATTCAAGACATAGAAAACAGGAAGAAAACATTCCCTATATATTAAAGACAGTCAACTGTCCAGGTCATCTGAGATCTCCGAGAAACTGCGGATCTCGTTTTTGTAGAATGTTAGTTATGCTGGAGAGACACCACTCTTTCAACATTATACTGGGAGTCTCACACTTAAGTGGAATGATTGTTATTCTCAGGAGGCAAACTTACCGGACTTTAAAACCACCTAGGCTGGGTTCATACCACAGTTCAACATTTTAATAACAGGGTAAACTTGAACAAGCTACTTAACTGTTGTGTACCTCAGTTTCCTTCTTTAGAGAAGATGCATGATAACAGTCTGCCTCAGAGCTGTTAAAAGTAAATGCATTATAAATCCAAAGAACCAAGTGCAGTGGTCTTGTACCTAGTAAGGAGTCAATAAATGTTTGTTATTACAATTAATGCGCTAAAAATGACTTGGCATGACTCACATAAGTCAACAAAGATTTTATTTCTTCAACCAGAATTTAAAAGCATATTTATTTTAGAAACAGCTTGCATGAGTCCACAAGACTCTCTTAAAAAGCAACTTTTTATCTTTGTTTATTAACTGAAAAATAATCACACTCAATTGAGATTATAAATATTGAAATGCTCTAAAAGTAAGTCGTTGCCGTGGAAGAAATAATTAACCACAAATCCTACTCATCTAAAAACTGGAGAGCATAAAGGAGAGACTTCTTTTCTTTATAAAAGTATTTATAATTTTGTAAACAGCTATGAGCATAACTCTAGGTATGGACCAAATGTTCTAGCAAAAAAGGACCTTGTAAAATAAAAAATCATTTATCTTATTATACATAAATTCATTTGAAAATCTATGATGCTTCTGAAGTTGTTTAGCCAAATTTACAGTGGGTGATGGGAGAGTTCAGTTTAAATATGAGAATACATAGAGTTGCAAAAGGGGAGACGCGAGTTGAGACATCTGAACAAAACAAAAATGTGCTTTATTATATGTATCAAAGAAAACCTAAAAGTCCAAATCCCTAAGACTTTCCTCCTTCTCTTCATATTTAGGGTGAAAAAACAAGCCATCCACCCAACTAGCTACTCAACCTCTTAGATCTCTGAACAATACAATTCATGTAGACAACTCCTTGCTTCAAAGCAGAAAGTTCATCCTGTAGAAAGTAAAAATAAATACAGCTTTTTATTTAAAAAAGAACAACATCGGGAATACCACGAGCAAAGTCTTGGAGAAAATTACTTTCCACAATGGCTGAAGTATAACTATCTTTTATTTGGAACTCTGTAAGTCAGTAATTGAGTCAATGTTTTTCTATTAATTCAGTTTATAGCTAAAGCACTGAGAGATAATGATCTGAAATATTTGCACCCAAAATGCACTCATAATCTATTATCCCAGTTCCCTCTATAACCACTTTTTCACCCACCCTACAAAGTTCTCCAGCAGAACCTGCATATTTGCAAAGTGTTCTCCTGATGTTGACATTGCATTACAAATGACTGAGAAAAATTTCAGAGACAGCTTGGAAAGAGAATGGAAGCATCTTTCCTCACCTTTTCCCATTCAGCTTATCTATATTAAATGGCGATAATCAGTAACTATTTACTAAGCTTTCAAAAAGTGATTGGCACATATAGTCCTTGTTCAGCAAGATTTAAAGGACAAGGGATAATTTGAGAACATAAAGTGTAACACAAAGCTCACGAACGTTCATGCCATAACATGACATATGACAAGAGGTACTCAAGAGTGAGCACCTTGGGAGAGAAGTAATCTATTGCCCTCCACAAAAAATGGGGGCACAGTCCTCAGCAGTGGCTTTGAGCTTAGATGGAAATAGAAAATTATAATTTCCATCTACATCCCTTTAAGGGCTCCCCATATTCACCACCCCCATTCTCTTTCATCTAGCTAATGTGAAAGACGAGATAAGAGTACGAAGAGAGAAAGAATCTGAATGAGAATGAATTTCGACAGGTGAGGGTGAGGCACACAAGTTATTTTCAGGACCTCATGCTATTGTATTCTTGGAAAAGTTAAGTGAACAGTCAAATGTTATGCTTTATCAGAAAAGAGCCATGAGTTCAAACTTCACAGAAAAATTAAAATTCATTGGGAAAAAACCTTGACATTAATGAAAAACGTGTACAATAATATAGTCATCAATCCTCATAAACACCATGGCCCAATTTGATAAAGATTTCTACTTCTCTCATTTTGGATCTCCACTGAACTCTAAGTCACATTCAATCGTTGAAATGGCTTAATAATCAGTGGCTTAAAATTTGGGCTATTTATTATAGAAGTGACCAGTATATAATGACCAATCTAATGATTGGTACAATCCTTTTCAGTATCATGCAATGTTCAGTGGGAAAAGTTCAAGAAAATATTCTAAAGATATGTTCTCTTGCATAAATATGCCTATGACAAATGTGTGTCAAACACCACTATAAAACTAAAATTTACCTCTTTCTCATACATGTTCATCTAAGTCAGTGTTTAAAATTCTATTGGCTAACAATGAAAGTGTATACTTTGTCTGGATTCTCATTCAGAAAAAACCTACAAAATGACATCGTTTCTGAGACAAAGGAATTTAAAATGAACTGGATATTATATGACTCCAGAGGATTATAGCCAGTGGGTTAGGTGTGATAATGCACAGGGTCATGCGAAAAAGTGTCCATACTTTAAAAATATACATACTAAAGTACGAATAGGTGAAATGAGATATGCTTTAAAATATTTTAGCAAAGAATTGAATCTGACAATTATTGAATCTGGATAATAAGTTTCTGGAAGTTCCTATATTATTTTTCAGTTTTGTGTAAGTTTGAAATGTTGCATAATAATTTTTTAAATATTTAAAAACATATTGTCTAGATAAACTCATAAAGAACTCAGGTAGGGAAAAATGTTTAAATTTAAAATTTAAATTTTAAACTGAAGTGCAATTTTAAAAATTTGAATTTTAAATTTAAAAACTGAAGTGCAAAAATTACGAAATTGACATTTAAAAATCTATTCTTTTATACAGCTAATCTGGATTTCATCTAATTTAAGAAAAAGCTTTAATGAAGACCCTGTTAAAAGTCTGTATCAAATGAGGCCTTATAATGCTTTACTCCAAAGCAACAAAACGCATATGCCCAAAAGATGTATAAAAACAGGCGTGCAAAGCCGGGCGTGGTGGCTCACGCCTGTAATCCCAGCACTTTGGGAGGCCAAGGCAGGCGGATCACAAGGTCAGGAGATCGAGACCATCTTGGCTAACACGGTGAAACCCTGTCTCTACTAAAAATACAAAAAAATTAGCAGGGCGTGCTGGCGGGCACCTGTAGTCCCAGCTACTCAGGAGGCTGAGGCAGGGGAATGGCGTGAGCCCGGGAGGCGGAGCTTGCAGTGAGCCGAGATGGCGCCACTGCACTCCAGTCTGGACTCCGTCTCAAAACAAACAAACAAACAAAAAAAGGCGTGCATTTAGAAAAAAAAAAAAAAAAGCAGTCTTTTCTCTGCTACAAATGTTTAAAACTCACTGTATACTCTTTCTATCTCAAAGACTTTTAAAAATTACTTTCCATCTTTAGGGAAAACCGAAAGATGAAAAAACAACTCAGCAACATGTCTGTGAATAATGCCTAGCAAAGCTTAAAAAAAAAAAAAAAAAAAAAAAAAAAAAAAAAGCTTCTAGCCAAAAAGACTAACAGGAAAAAATGAACATTTTCAAAAGCATTTTGGAACCTTATTCCAGCTACCTCTGTGCTAAGCCCTCTTTTTCCTCCCAAAATACGTCACTTAACTGTCTGTCAAATAACTCTTGCCCATTCTACCTGATCACACTCTGAAGCTGCAGCTTTTCCTGGATTCGCTTCTTAATGACAAGCTGTTCAAACAGAGAACACCTATCAAAACGAATATCATCATCTGCTCCTTTCTTTCTTCCTTTCAGGATATACTGCTGTCCAGCAGGGGAAGTAATTAATCAGTTTTTTATGTATGGAAGCGTCATCCCATCAGTTTGCTGTCTGGTTTGAATAGCTGCTATCAGCTCTTCATTCATGCCAAGTACGCTCACCGTCCAGAGACATGATAAAGCCGTAGTTCCTTTTGGATTTTTACCTCACTATTCAAAAAACAGTGTACCAGAAGCATGGGTTACAAAAGCATGAGGAGGACAGAAGAAATGCCTTCATCCTCTACAGAAAGGAAGCTGATGGACTGAAAAGTTGGTATGGAGAAAGGAAAGCAGGAGAGTACAAGAACATCCATGCTTCTAGTCCAGATAATGTTTTTTAAAGCAGCTTAATTTGGAAGCGTGTGTAATTCTGAAATACGAACAAGCAGAACTTTTCCAGGGGGTAAAATGCATATAGGAACAATCAGGATTTCTCATTGCTGAAGCATTCAATGAATCTTTAATAAGTTCTGAACACTCAAATTGTTTGTGGTCAGATCAACTGCTGTTATCAGATAAAGGCAAAACTCACCCTTCTGGTTCTATAATCCTAGCCCAATGGAGTCTTCATCTACCGCACACTATCCTAACTAATGCTACAGGATTATCAGGAATACAGATATAAAGATACTGCAAGAAATAAAACACTGGCAAAATAAAACATGAAAGGAAAGTAGAGAAGGTATTTCGGGTCTCGAAGCTTACTATTTCCAGCCAGAGTTCAAATTACTGAGCTTCAAACAAACCACTGCCAGGTAAGAATTAATTTTATAACCTTAATTTATATCTTGTCTACTGAAATTAAATCTGCTCGTGCTGTGAATGAGATAGTGGATTTGAATTTCTTGCAACCTTTCCTTAAGCTTTTGCAGATTTAAGCTGAGGTAAACACTTGTTTTTACTTATGCTGCATAAACAAGTCACTCATAACTAGATAATAAAGCATCCAAAACTCCCATTCATTTTTCATTGCATTTGTCTCATCTTTGTCTTTATTTTTATCCCAATTTTATTTAATAGCTTGAAAAAAATGCATGAAGAGAGCCCTGAACGGTGCATAAGAGCCATTCACAGACAATGTTTACCAACAATATTCAAATGAACTTTGTTTCCCAGAGTACTTGATAAAACAAAGAAAAATTAATAAGCATTTTAATTATTTCTATTCACATAAAGGAACAAAAGCTCAATGACTGATTTCTATTGTTAGCAAGAAAAAAAAAAGCTGTGATGTCATTTCATTCATACTGAAGAAAAATAATCTCTACTAAATCGAGGTATAAATTCTTGTAGGATGGGGCTAATTTATCTTAAAAATACTAGACATTTTTATAACAGACATTTATGAAGACATTTTTCTGATTTAACAAGAGGATAAAAAGATGAAAGATGTCTGGTACCTTAAAACCTCAAAAACTCAGGTCAGTGGTCCAAACTGTAAAATGCAAAGCACTAGTGAAGCCATCAAAGAATTTTAAAAGATACAGTGCCTTTTAGAAATTCCCTAGAAATCACTGCATAATGAGACTTCTAGAGAGACAATCTTAAGCAAAAACAACAAAACAGAATCATCTGATCTTCTTCATCTGATATTTTAATTTCCTACATAGATTTTTAGCAGAAATCCCAACCACATTGGTTTTCATGTACGTTTCATTGGAAAACTTAGGTCCAAAGCACCTTGTCATAAAGAAGTCCTACAACAATTAATATTTCTATTATCTTAGAAGAGAGGAGACAGGGAAACAAGAGCAAATCACACCTAACTACGCAGATCTTGTGATAATACACGTAATCAGAAGTAAGTATTCAGTACTTGTCTAAAAGTAGTCAAATCAGACATTCTCTTCCATTTCACTGCATTCTTTCCTTTTTTCAAATTTCAGTTAAGGGAGTAAATTATATGATTCCTTCATGCTTTTCAAGACAGTCTATAAATAACCTTAAATATCATAAGTCTTTTGCATCTGAAGTCATTACAGAAACTTACCTGTCATTTTCCAGTACCAAAGGAAAGCAGCAATTTAATACAAGTAATGATTATCTAATATACCAATTTGTTTCAAAGAAAAAAACGGTTTATTTAGAAATCTCAAAATACTTCTTATAGTTAAGGGTGGTGGTGTTGTTGTTTACCTACACTGAGAAATAGCTGAACCCTTAAGGGTTCTTTTCATCTGTTTCCTCCTTATTATGGTATTACAGTTTGTAAACAGACATGATTCAAATATATGGAGATATTTTAAATGAAGAATATTAATCAATATTTTAAATTATAATTAAAGATGTTTTAACTAAACTTGGACAAAAGCATGAAATTTATGTTATGCTCAAACAATCTGCTTCCAATAGAATTAAAGGGGGCAGATAACAATATTCCTTAAGCGTTCTGGATTTTATTTATTCATTGTAAAGTAAACAGAAACTCACGTCCCACTAATTTGGGGGCGTTGTTTCTATAACTCACCTTCTAATGACAATGGATGGGCAAATGAATACTACCTTGCTCCACCCCAATTTGGTCCTTGTTAGCATCAATCCCAGTGAATTTTCACTTTCTTGCCTATCCAAATCAGAAAAGTGATTATTGAAGTTTCAGTAACAGCTTTCAAAAAAATACCCTACAGCTATTTGGAATAATCTGTATTTTCTTCATGTAGGGTGAAAAAGAAATTGAAAACTGCTTCAAGTTTACATCTCATGGGTACAAATGGATGAGGGATTTTATGCTAGTACCTGAAGATTTGGTTTATTTATAAGAATTTTTCCCTGGTATTGATAGATTTAACAATTAAAGAGAGTCTCAACAGTCTTGGGATGTAGTCAATAACCTGCCTACTTGTTTCTGCAATTTAGGATGTATTTCATTCACACATATTATATAAAAGTATTATATTGTAAAAGTAATGTGATTGTGTATTATTAGTTCCTTTCATAGAAATGGAGCAAAGATTCTGGCTGCCATATCCTTATAATAATACCTACTGCTGTATCTTTAAATTCTGGTCATTTTAAATTATCCAAAAGCTATAAGCTTTTTATTTAAACCATGATAAAATAAAAACAGGCATCTAGGTCAAAATGAACACATACATTTCGTGTCTGTTCACATAACAATCTTAAAAAGTAATTTTTGTCTGAAATGCCAAGCAACATAATTTTGTATATAAAATTAGAAACATACCTAAAATTCATTTTTGTGTGTTAGCATTTAACTTAAAGGGACTGACATTGCATAATATTTTTAAATGCATTAAATATATATTTACTTATGTCTTCATTACTATAACTTTAAGTTTTCATAAGGAATTTTTCTATTCCATTATAATGGCACAGTGTTTCAAGCATAATTCAACCGGGCATTTCAATTAGCCAATATATTGGTTCCTCATTATGGTGAATTTTCTTTATGAAGTGACCAAATTTGAATAAGGATGTGGTTCACCATGAAGATTCATCTCCTCTCCAGCTTCTTCCTGCTGAGAGAGAACAATCTTTGGTTTGTGACATCACAATCTGTGACTGGGAAGTGGCTCTGATATCAAACAGATTATTACACGCTTTCAGTGTGAACTAGCTGAAAGAGAGATGTAAGCACTATTATTTCAAGTCATATCACCAAGACACTAAAGAGATGCATGACAGGAACTGAATTAGAGAAAGATGCTTTTATTGCATTTGTCACTTTTTCAGCATCAACTATTAAAGACAAAAGTACCATCTCACAGTCTTCTTCATTAATAATTCAAAAGTGGGAGTAAACATCATGTTGGTTAAATTCACAGACCATGATAAAATGGGAGTAAGGAAACTACCAGTAAGCAAGCAGACAGTCATGGAAGAGGCCCCTAGAGAACTGAGGAATAGATGCAAACTTTCACCTTGGTTCAAGGAGAAATACTGATGCTACTCGGAAAACTGGAAAATCACCAAAACACCCAAAATGGAAAAGACAGTGTCTCTGAATGAGAAAGAGATCCCTAAATATAGATTATAAAGTGATCCCAAGACATAGATTAATTAGTATCTGAAACATGGACTAGTATGAGGGCAGGGAGGGGGCTGGTTAACACCTTTCTAAAAAAGCATGGATTTGTTTTAAAAAAAAAACACAGAAAACAAAAACAAAAAAACAAAGGACTCCCTTTAGCAACACTACTGTGTGTACAAATATTTGTAAAAAATAAATTCAGGAGTTGGGGTTCAATAAACGAAACAAAAATGAAAGCTCCTTTTACAAACACATAGGCATATACAGACCTCTTTTTGTAATCTTTGTTTGCAACAGTAGCCAAAGGACAAAGCTGACCAGCTAATCCTTCCACACCGAACACATGTGTAGTCTGTCCTTTGATCAGTGGCAATACCCTGATTCACAGTATCAGTCATTTGTGACTGACCCTCCTAGACTCAGAGCCTATACAAAGATGATGTGTAAAAAATACAGGAACAACTCCACGCATAATTACAAGTCAAGCTGAAGTCTCATTATCCACACTTACACAGATTGCTTGATCCAGTGGTGTGCAGAGAATTCGTAAAGCATTTATTCAGTCCTATGTACTGGTTCATTACGACCAATGGATTATTCAACAGTTGTTTAAGGATCTGACATTCCCCGCTTTTCATACTGAAATTATTAGTGAAATAACTCAAGAATCTGGGCCAATCAGAAAACACTGCCACTTTTGTAGACATTGTTTGACGTCATACTGTTGTCATCACCAGATTATGTGGGCCTTCTTATTTCCTGATTATCACTATAGGAACGTAGCACTGAATAATGTGTTCTTTAAGAAGCAAAAGCCAGAGACGATTTCCAGTTCAGTTATCAACTAAAAATCCAAAGCTATTTATAGAATTTTTTGGTACAGTAACCTAGAAAGCTGTTGGTGTAAATCTATCAGGCTCAGTGTATAACATGGTACAACTCTTAACACTTAATATTTCATCAACTTCCCTTCATTTGTGTTGCAAAGACAGTCCTCTACATGCAATAACTTCTGGGTAACTTCTGGTAACACCTACAGAAGAGCTTCTCATGCCTAGGAACTTCCACAACACTTTGAAGTTCTTTCTTTTATAACACCTTGTCAGACTACATTGAAAACCTATTTATGGCCAAGTGCAACGACTCACACCTGTAATCCCAGTACTCTGAGAGGCCAAAGCAGGAGGATCGCTTGAGGCCAGGAGTTCGAGACCTGCCTAGGCAATATAGCAAGACTCCATCTCTATAAAAAATTTAAAAGTTAAAAAAATAAGAAAATCTATTTCTATAGTTGTCTCACATATGAAAGTGCATTTTTCATGGTTGAGGGCCTTAAGAATAAAGACCACATCTAATTTATCTGTCTATTCCCAAGGTAAGCTCAGGACTAGTTAATCAATAGATGTGTTAAATGAACGTGAAAATGTATCTTAATGCATCTTAATGCATTATTCATGTACCCTGAGCATCTTCAGAATATAGCTATGCTCACCCCAACACACATGTTGATGGATTCTAGACTGATGCTGGCCTATCTTAATGCATTCTCAGGTACAGTCGCAAACAGGCAGAAGAATAGTGACCCTAAAATATACCTCAGCTACGTTTCACTGATAATGGGCAAGTAGGTAACTGCAGAAAAGTCTAATGAAGGAGCCTTTTGAAGTAGTTTACACTGAAGTAATAGCTATAAGGAGATAATATCTGTTAGGGATATTATATGATATTATGAGGTATGCAAATACAGAATAGCAAATTTATCCCTTATCCTTTTGCTCTATTTGACATATGGAAATCACGTTTGCTATACTACACTGTGATCGAGAATTTCATCGATAATCCAAAAGGATCTAAATTGGTCGTGCTATTAAAAAGTGACTTCAGGGGAATTTGAATAAGTAGTTTGCAAATGAAATTGAAGAGATACTACAATCATCTTTCTACTTAAAGACAAGTGGAGAAAGTGACACACTTAAAATCTTACATTTATTCTATTGGATGCTCTCCCTGCCCCCTCTCCCTCTTTCACTCTCTGTGAGGAATGAATCTTTACAAGTTACCTATGTTATATCTCCCCAAGTCATCTCTTCTCCTTATGCCAACAATACAATATACCAACAATGGTGATTTCTTTAACAGCAGGGACAAAGGCTAAAGGACTATGCTGTGCCTCAACCCCTATGATAGAAATTAAAGTAGCAGAGTGTTGGAGTAGGCCAGCATCACTCTAGAATTCATCAACATGTGTGTTGGGGTGAGGGCAGCTATAGTCTGAAGATGCTCAGGGTACATGAATAATGCATGCATACGTCCTCACAGAAATCTGTGATTTGATGTTGGCGTGCACAACTTAAGATTCTGAGCTTTGGACCGGCCACGGTGGCTCACACCTGTAATCCCAGCATTTTGGGAGGCCGAGGCTGGCCAACATGGTGAAACTCCGTTTCTAATAAAAATACAAAAATTAGCCAGGTGTGGTAGTGCACGCCTGTAATACCAGCTACTTGGAAGCGGAAGCCAGAGAACTGCTTGAACCCAGGAGATGGAGGTTGCAGTGAGCCAAGATTGCACCATTACACTCCATCCTGGGCAACAAGAGCGAAACTCTGTCCCGAAAGAAAAAAAAAAAAAAAAACAGATTTTGAGCTTTGACATCCTATCATGTTTTTAGCCATGTTCCTTCTTTCAAACAACATCTTAGATAAAATGTCAAGTTATAAGACATATAAGAGCAGATCTGCCCTGGTTGGGTTGAGACAGAAAGCTTAGAGCCCGCAGGTCCCCGTCTCACCCCATCTTTCGTACGCTCTCTCCTCCACACACTTCTTGGACACCTTCTAAGATATATTTGTTGCAATTGTTCTGCCATCTAGAGGACTCACAAAGGTATTCTTCTCCATTTTAATGCATGTTTTTGATTCAGTATAGATACTGCCAAATATTCTAATCTAAAATTCCTGGTATATGTCAAGCAATAGTATTTTCTAGACCAAGAAGGCAAAGGTTGCAAAACAGTGCTACTTAGCTATGCAGAATGCTACTCAATTGTTCTGTTGCCTAAACATTGATCAACCAACCAAGAACTAGGATTCGGATAAATTATAAGTTGATTTTAAAAAGGACCAAACATCTATAACGTGGGTTGGAATATTCCAGAAGTAACTAAAATTAACAATATCTCAGAAAATTATCATTTGCAATCAAGAAAGCATAGAAACAAAAAGTGAGAATTTGTTATAATAGAACTCAGAATTCAGTGTGAGAAAACAACAGAATTTGTTAGAAATACCAGGTCCCAGCTGGGCACGGTGGCTCATGCCTATAATTCCAGCACTTTGGGAGGCCGAGGCAGGTGAATCACGAGGTCAGGAGTTCGAGACCAGCCTGACCACCATGGTGAAACCCCGTCTCTACTGAAAATACAAAAATTAGCTGGACATGGTGGCACGTGCCTGTAATCCCAGTTACTTGGGAGGCTGAGGCAGAAGAATCACTTGAACCCGGGCAGCAGAGATTGTGCCACTGCACTCCAGCCTGGGTGACGGAGTGACTCTGTCTCAAAAAAGGAAAGAAAGGAGAGGAGAGGAGAGGAGAGGAAGAAGAAGAAAGAAAGAAAGGAAGGGAGGGAAGGGAAGGGAAGGGAAGGAGGGAAGGAAGGGAAGGAAGGGAAGAAAGGGAGGGAAGGGAAGGAAAGGAAGGAGGGAAGGAGGGAAGGAAAGGAAGGAAAGGAAGGAGGGAAGGAGGGAAGGAAGGAAGGAAGGAAGGGAAGGAAGGGAAGGAAGGGAAGGAAGGGAAGGAAGGAAGGAAGGAGGGAAGGAAGGAAGGAAGGAAGGAAGGAAGGAAGGAAGGAAGGAAGGAAGGAAGGAAGGAAGGAAGGAAGGAAGGAAAGAAAGAAAAGAAAAGAAAAGAAAAGAAAAGAAAAGAAAAGAAAAGACCAGGTCCCTTGTGTAATATTGTGAACTCTGCAATTTACTTGCCTTTGCAAGTGAGATGGGGCTCAAGTATTTAAGCTTCAACCTCCATATATAACTAAATATTATAACCAGCAGGATATATTGGGTAAAATCAACTTTTAAAAGAAGAAATATGATCTTCCATCTAAAAAAGCCATGTTTCAATTATTATGACATACTATTTATATTACAATTTATTCATTCGCATTCAGTGATCACCTCCAGCACTGTACTATTCACTAAGGAATTCTCACAACTATTCATCCAAAATCTCAAATGATTCCTGCTTTGAGGCCAATCTCCTAAGTGAGCAATGTCATTTTTTCTCTAAAATACTTTAAAATATTTTCAAATATATTCTTGAGATTCAATTTTAAGTACTGAGTTATTTTAAACCAACAACCAATACTCATGTACTTATTACACAGCTTTAACAAATATAAATTTCTGCCATTCCTGCATCAGATTTTTTATGGCCTCTCTGTAAATGGATCTGGGAAGAAAAACTCCAGTAGACAACACACCTTTATTCTGTAAGTGTATTGGGAACTGGTTAAAATTTATATATCTTTATTTAGGCTTTTTAAGTATCAGGAATAGGACCTTCTGTAGGCATAATTGTACATCTCTATTAAAAATATTTTAAATAAATGTAAACAGCAAGACAGAAACGAAAAAAATTTTAACATGAATTTCTTGTACCTTTCCTGTCTCAGATGCCCAGGTGAACTTCTGAAACAAACACCCTAGGCAGAGAAACATAAGCTACTTTATTTTTCTATGCCCTCTCTTCCCACCCCTGAGTCAACCAGCCCCTTGTGGGATAGTGACATCCTGAATAGAAGTAAAATAATCAAAAGTACAGGGTCCCTTAGGAAGGAGACCAATTCCCAGCAGTGATTCCTTATATAGAAAAGAGATAGCTAAACTCATGGTCAACATGGCATGAACGAGGTATGGCAAGGTTAATATCTTGTATAGAAAAAAAGAATGTTTAGCTTAAATTGGTATCAAGGACATAGGAAGGTTGAAAGGCTCTCTGTCTCCTCACTAACAAAATCCACACTACCTTTTTTTAGCAACAAAATAAACAAAAACCACAAAAAACACATTTAAAGGGAACACAAAAAGCTGGAGTTCTTACATGAGACAGGCAAGCTGGCCTTCAGGATAACAAGAATGAGCTCCAATACTCTTACTCTAAGACACTGTTTCTCATATATTGGCAGGATAGAAAGATCATCTGATTACCACTTCAGCAAAGTAGAAGATGAGACAGATTCAAACAAATCCTCCCCTTATCATCTCTTCCTACACTCTCTTACCTTTATTTACAAGTACTTAAAATACTGCATATTACAATAAATTCTGGTTTCATACCTTGACGTTCTCTTTTGTTAGGAGGCTATGACAGCGTGCTTTCATTCAGGCTGTTGTATCCCAGCCTCATGGCCTCACTGAGCACCATTCTTATGCTTGCTCTCCTCCAAGGACACTTTGGAAGAAAAGATGGTACATACATATTTTCCTTCTCATTACAGCCCTATGTCTATGTCTGTGAAATTCTGAACCTTGAAATTCTTTGACTATTTCTACAAGTGAAGAATCAAAGGTTCTCTGTTATACTCTAAGTTTCCAATACTATGGTCTCAGAGCAAGTAAGTCCTCCCTGGTAAAACAGCCAGGTTTGAATTAGAAAGGACTATTTCAGGCCAGGTGTGGTAGCTCACCCCTGTAATTCTAACACTTTCGGAGGCCAAGGCAGGAGGATCACTTGAGCCCAGGAAGTCAAGGCTGCAGCAAGCTGTGATCACGCCACTGCACTCCAGCCTGGGTGACAGAACAAGCCCTGTCAAAACAGAAAAAAGAAAAGAAAAGAAAAAGAGAAAGAGAAAGAGAAAAGGAAAAAGAAAGGAAGAAAAGGAAGAGAGGGAGGGAGGAAGGAAGGAATGGAAGATGGAGGGAGGAAGACAGGGAGGGAGGGAGGGAGGGAGGCAGAAAAGGAGGGAGGGAGGGAGGACCATTTCAAAAGTCACTATGCCTATATAAAACTATTTTAAAAACACAGAAATTCAACCAGAAAACCTTAGCAATCCAAGTACATGAAGAAAGAGGAAATTTCTCTCTAGGCAGAACCAATGCAGACAGGCTGTTCTGAACAAAGTGACACTTATGTATTACTTATATTTCCTGAGCACCCTCTGAACATGTGTGGTACTAAACTATGGCAAACCCACTGTAGACACAGGAAGTCTCTTGAGTGAGAAAAAAAAAAGAGCGGGGGAGTACATTTAATTGGAAATAAAACACCAGATGAAAATTAAAGTGTACAGGCCGGGCACGGTGGCTCACGCCTGTAATCCCAGAACTTTAGGAGGCTAAGGGAGGATCACCTGAGGTCAAGAGTTCAAGACCAGCCTGACCAACATGGTGAAACCCTGTCTCTACTAAAAATACAAAAATTAGCCGGCATGGTGGCAGGCACCTGTAATCCCAGCTACTCAGGAGGCTGAGACAGGAGAATGACTTGAACCCGGGAGGCGGAGGTTGCAGTTAGCTGAGATCATGCCACTGCATGCCAGCCTAGGTGACACAGCGAGACTCCATCAAAAGGAAGGAAGGAAGGAAGGAAGGAAGGAAGGAAGGAAGGAAGGAAGGAAGGAAGGAAGGAAGGAAGGAAGGAAGGAAGGAAGGAAGGAAGGAAGGAAGGAAGGAAGGAAGGAAGGAAGGAAGGAAGGAAGGTTAAAGTGTACAAACTCTTCCCCAAGAGTTTGAGAAAAATAGAATTTGGCGTTCCTTTTTCCCTTTCCCATAGTTCCTACACCCAAAAAATATTAGAAGGATATATTAATAAATCACAAACTGAGAAGAAACCAGAGAGTAATGTTCACTTTCACCCTGAAGTCCCAAGTCTAACAAGAACAAACGTGAAAAATGGACAGAGGAAAGAGATGTATGTCCATGCCAGGCAAGAGTAAGGAGTAGGGGAAGCAGGACAAGATAAATCAAAAAACAGACAATAAATGGGACCTACTGGCTCATATGATGCTCCAGGTTTCTTTCTCATCCTGTTTAGAAAGGTTTATATACTTGAGAATATTCCACATTTTAAGTCTATTCTAATAAAGAACCCTTTACTTCCTCTCTGCATATCAATTTGATTACAGCTTACTCCAAAGGACACAACCACAGAGGAGTCACCTCGCAAACCCCTCTTAAAAATAAAAATTGGAATTTAAATTGGTATCTAGGCTATTATTTAAAGACTGCACTGTTGGCCGGGCACAGGGTCCCATGCCTGCAATCCCAGCACTTTGGGATGCCAAGGCGGAAGGACTGCTTGAGCCCAAGAGTACAAGGAAACCAAACATGTAGAGCTGAAGACACATTGAAGTATGTAAGTATGTCAGGAGCAGCAAGTTCTTATTTAGGAATGATACTGTGTAGCTGACAGACATGCACACTCCCACACAGATAAGATTAACAACATCAATGGTTCATAACATATCAACTTTATTCAACTGAGAGAAGTTGGTTTGGTATCCTCAGGAATCTTAAAGGACACATGTAGAGAAACACTAAGGAGCTCCAGTGGTCAAGAAAAATGTAATGTATATATGGTTATATATTTTCTTATATCGACTGCTGGTTAATTAGAATAGCATGAGCAATCCAAGAGATTCAAGATCGGTATTAGAGAAAATTATTCAGGTGAACACTAACTTGTTCTAGCTATGAATTTGTTAAATCTCCACTTTCTGGGTTTTAAAAAATAATCAGTCAAAATTTTTGAATTTAGTAATGGAAATAAGAATTTGCTACGTTATGGTATTTCCAAGAACAGCAGTAAGGAATGTAGTTATGTTGTACATCCAAACACCATGATGTTTTCCCCTTATGAATCTAAAAACACATTAACCACATTCTCTCTCTGGACCAGGCCATCTGGACACCACCCCCAAAGCAACAAAGGCTACCTTAGAATTATCCCAACTTCTGAGGGAGATCAACCAAATGGTTAGCATGTCCTGGGATGACTGTTGATCACCGGGACATGCCTACTTCCTACCCATCAACTCCTGTTGGGATAATTTTTGAAAGACTGCACCTCTTAACTGCATGGACCATGACTGTCTCTTGCACAAGAAGCACAACATTAAGGCAGGTTTTTCTAAGCAATGGATTTTAGACATGGATATATAAATCACTTGGGATATAGCTAACCATATACATATATGTCTGTACTGTGTGTGTGTGTGCATGTATGTGTGTGTGTATATATATGTATGTATGTATATCTATGGCTTACTTGGTAAGCAATAAATGACAAAAGATAAAATAAGCTTTCTGTAACTGATTAATGCGAAAGAAATTAAAATCAGTTATTGATGTTTCACCTTGTTTTACAAATGTACCCTCATTAACCCCATTCAGTTAATATAAATGCTTCCACTCTTCAAAGAAATTGACAGAAGGTTCAATGACACAAGAATAGCACCATTTATAATATAGATAGCTCTGCAGTAAAGCATAAATAAAAAGGTCAAGTATTTAGTCATTATAACTTCACCTCTTGTCCAAGGCAATCTCGGCTTCATTCAGAGAGAACTAGTTCCCCTGAACTTTTAAGGAAAAACAGTATCTTTGCATAGCCTCAAAATATTATTTACTGTCATTGTATTTAACACATGCCCAGAAATTCCTCCTTCCATGGATGAAGCTTACTCCCATCGTCTTGAGTGCGAACGGGACTTAGTGACTCGCTGCTAGTGAACACTAAATGGAAAGGGAAAAACAGGAAGTTTACAGGGAGAAACCTAACAGAGGTTTCTAAGTGGTAACTAAGAGGTAACTACGTGATCAGAGTTAACATCATCAGCAGTAAGTCCTATAAATATTTTGTGTTCACTGACATGATCCAACAAGAAAGGTACATCGTCTTAGGGTATTCTCCCCCAGAATCCATCAACTCAGCCTCATCATGAAAAATAAAAATAAAAATAAAAAAAACCCAAATTAAGGGACATTCTACAATATGGTCTACTCTTCAAAAGTGTCAAGTTCAGAAAAGACTGAGAAACTGTCACAAATAAGAAGAGACTAAGGAAATACAAAGAATAAATGCAATGGGGTATCCTGAGTTAGAAGAAAAAAAGGACATGAGTGGAAAAAGCTGGAGAAAGGCAAATACAGTCTGTGGTACACCAATGTTAATTTCTTCGTTTTGATAAAGATATCATGGTTATATAAAATAGTAATATTAGGGGAAGCTGGGTAGAAGGTACATGGAAACTCGCTGTATTATCTTTGTAACTCTTCTGAAAAATCTAAAAAGTATTAGAAAATAAAAAGTTTACAAAGTAAGTAATTAGACCATAATGTCATTTAGTATTAAGTTAATCTACATACAAGATATTCTACAAACTCAACCACTTTCCTCACCTGTTAGAATAGATTCATGGTAGGTTTTTTGTTTGTTTTTCGTTTTTTGTTTTTTTTGTTTTTTTTTTTGAGACGGAGTTTCACTCTTGTTGCCCAGGCTGGAGTGCAATGGCGAGATCTCCACTCACTGCAACCTCCACCTCCCTGGTTCAAGTGATTCTCTCCTGCCTCAGCCTCCCGAGTAGCTGGGATTACAGGCATGCTCCACCACACCTGGCTAATTTTGTATTTTCGGTAGAGACAGGGTTTCTCCCTGTTGGTCACGCTGGTCTCGAGCTCCTGACCTCAGGTGATCCACCCGTCTTGGCCTCCCAAAGTGCTGGGATTACAGGTATGAGCCTCCGCACCTGGCCTATTCATGGTAGGTTTCTACATGAGTTGCTTTTCATTGAAGAACAAGCATGTTCCCAGGACTTTGGTCTTTTAAAATGAGACAAACTTTAATAGCAAACATAAGGAACCTTTGATGCAGTAAATCACACCCAATAACCACAAATAACAGTTCACTCACTCATTCAGCAAGCTCTGTCATCATGAACCATGTGACATGTCCTGTGTCATACGCTAACAATGAAAAGATCTCCCCTCAATAGATGAACCCACCAATATCTTTACCTTGAGAGCAGTGGAATCAGAAAAGCCTCCCTGACCCTGACCAGATGAACTGGGTACCTTCCCTGGGTTATCCCACAGCACTCTGTACCTGCCACACTGAACTGTATTTGTTGGTTTCCTCATATCTAAATCACCTCACAAGAGACATCTGCCAATAACTATGCAGGGTCTGAGATTCCACCCTATCTGTAAGCTGATAGGTTAGCCTGTTACTGTTTCATGGATGCTAGCAGAAGACACGAGACACCTGGGCCAGAGACAAAGGTGTCTCTGGCAAAAGCAGTAGTCAAACCTCATGTTAATTTTTGTTGGTTCCTCATCGCCCCCGTCTCAGAGTGGTAATTCAAAGAGTCCTGTACATGCTGTGGGCTTTGTTACAAGGAAGGAACACTGAGCTGAGTGTTCCTTTGTGATCAGAAAGGAACACTGAGCTGAGTGCATGCCCTCAGCTCAGTGTTCCTTTCAGTGAGTGAGTAAGTTCCTTGGGCAAGTGGAAGCAACCTGGGGGGGATATTACGTCATCCCTCAGGGTTGCTTGCTGAAAACACAACTGTGAGAAATACAGAGAAGGAGCAGTCAGAGCCTTGCATTCTTGACATACCCACCAGGAGCAGTCTGGGCCACTGCACTTCAGCTCTCCCAACAATATTCTGAAAGATGGGCAGTGTGTGACAGGCATTTCTGTACCCTCAGCACTTGGCATGGTGCATGATACACCTGATTCCTTAGTGTTTGGTAAATAAGTACCTATAAGCTAGAAACCTTAAGTTTGAAGCCAAAGACTACTGTTCCCAATTCTGTGACCATGTACACAGTCATTTAATCTTTTTAAGCTTCATTCTATTAATTTCTAGGAAATGTTCAAAAATAGAAGTTCAAGAAATGTTCAGTGAAAGAACTATCTCTAAGGATTCTTCTCTAATACTGAAAGGTTCATGATTCTCTCAACGGCAGAATGCCAGAAATTCCAGGTGCCTGATATCTCTCTGACAAATCTGACTCACACAGCATTCCCCCATGCAGGGAGAAAGTCATGATGACATAACAAATTTAGGATTCTATTAGTTGATTTTTGTTTCTCCGGGTTATTCATGAAAACCCCACAGTTCACTGTAAATTTTTACAAACTCTTTATAAACACAAGGCAGAAGACTCCACAACTACAGAATTTTAAAGGTAAATATAAAACGACATTAAGTATCTACTCAGCTAGAAAGTAAGAGGTGAAGAAAGCAAGCTTTCTGAAACTTCATGATTTTAAAAAACCAGCAGTACCATTATTAAAGACAATATTTCCCTTCATGTGCAATACACAGGATATGAGAGATCATGACCATAAGGCTCTATATCAGGTTCGTTTTGTTGTTGTTGTTGTTTTGAGATGGAGTCTCGCTTTGTCGCTCAGGCTGGAGTGCAGTGGCACGATCTTGGCTCACTGCAACCTCCGCCCCCCGGGTTCAAGCGATTCTCCTGCCTCAGCCTCCCGAGTAGCTGGGACTACAGGCACCCACCACCACACCCAGCTAATTTTTGTATTTTTAGTAGAGACGGGGTTTCACTGTGTTAGCCAGGATGGTCTCAATCTCCTGACCTTGTGATCTGCCCACCTTGGCCTCCCGAAGTGTTGGGATTACAGGTGTGAGCCACCGCGCCCAGCCCAGGTTCTTTTCAAGTGCTAAATAAACAGATAAAATATAGATTTACTTTTCCAAGAGGAATTCTCACCACAGGTTATGAAACGCAGTATGTTGACATCCTCACCACTCAATGCCACTAAATTAAACAGTATATATTCATAATTCATTAGCATTAATTCCATTCTCAGGTCACTGAAAATTCTGAGACCAATGTAGTATTCTCACAACAAATCATGTGAGGATATTCTTTCCATCCCACTCCACACATGACAGTGACTAAGAATGTACAATGCAGCATCCCACGTGTGCTTTATTCTTTTGTACATGTCACCTTTCATTTGGAAAAGGTACATTTGAAGGTTTTTTCACTTGATAAACTAAGATCAAATTCATTTATTATGCTGGCTTGCTTTTTATTTAACAAAAGGGGAAGGGAAGGGGAAAGGCAAGGAAAAGAAAAGAGAAAACCAATGGACAGCCACCAGGCAGTGTCTTGCCTCCACAGTGTTAGGATGGAATATACCCACAGACTCACAGTCTTCCCCTACTCCAGTCTCGCATTACGCTCCACTCTCCTCTCTAGCTGCAGCCTCTGGGACCATCTCCTTGCCTATCCCCTTCTTCTCAGACCAGCTAACAATGGCTTTTATCTCCAACCAACATGAGTTCCCAAATCTACCAGAATTATTCTACTGAGGTCAAGGCTGCTGCCAGCTGCTTGGTCCACCTGTATCTGTGGGCCTCCTCTACTTATCTCTCTCGTTCTCTCTTTGGGCTTTTGTTTCAACTGCAACAGTGTGGCCCCAGAAGGCAGGAACCACTTCTGCTACAAGCTGGCAAACAAGCATGCCAAGCATGCCTACAAGATTCATAATCAGCGCTGCATGCAGAAGCTGCCCCAAGATGGGTGGGGTCACACCCTGGATACCAAGGAAGCTGTCCTGGCCCCAGAGTAAACCCTAACCAGGTCCTGCTAGGTCTGCATGCCCTGCGTTATGGCCACACAGACCCGCATTCTCTGTGACTGTCTACACAAGGAGGTGAAATGCATCAAGAAGGAAAACCACCAGACCAACTTCCATAGGCCAAAAGACTCACCCTCCCACACGACTGGGAGCCTCGCAGTGCAGTGCCCTGAGGCCTGGCTGCAGCTCCCAAGCCTTGGGGCTTCTGTCCAGATGTCTGCCTCCAGTCCAAAGGCAGCTTCTTAACCAACCACAAACCCTCCCTGAAGCTGCAGACCAAGTGTAAACAACACAGCTTCTTTTTTTGCAGAAACGAACAAAAAATGTGTATCTTAGACAGTGATATATAAAAACATAGATTTTTTTTTTTTTTTAGTTTCAGATAATCAACTATATATTTCCATTTTAATGAATAGTATCAAGTGCAAAAAATTCCAACTTTGAAGTCAGGCATACTTAAGATTGAATCCTGATTCTGCTACCTAAGAGATATGAGAATTTTGTACAAATTGTTGAACTTTATTTCTAAGGCTTAGTTTCAACATGTATAGAAGAGAGATAACGAAATCTACCCTGTTAGGTTAAAGTTAGGATTTAACGAAATGGAGAAAGTGCCCATGTAACACATCTCACACAGAGCCTGTACCTGGTAGGTTTCAGGAAATGACAGCACTGACGACCACCATCAGCTTGTTAGCTTAAGGTCACCTGCGGCTGCAGGGTCACTAGTGGCCACAGGGCTCATTTACACACACACGCCATGCCTATTTATTAAGCCTAACCCTACTGAGGACAGAGTGTGCTCGCTTAACACACAGGTAAAAAACACTGTAGAATTATCACAAAATTAAAAGCCAAGAGAACAGAATTATAGGGTTGAAAAAACTCCTTAATAAATAACCTTACTCTATCCCATGCAGCTAGAAGGACCATTGTTGAACCCATTTCCATTAAATGAAACCAAACCCATTTTGAAAGTTTTTCAGTAAAGGTGATTTCCCAACTCTCCCTTGGATGCCCAGTTAACACTCATAACACAAACGGCTAATCTAAATCCCCTGCATTTTAGTTTAAGTAGATTTGATTTTTTTCCTTTGTCTTTACAGCTTGGAAAACACAAATTATTAAACCATTTCTCAGACTTCTTTTGCTTAGCATCCTAAACCTTTCATCATACATCCTGTTTTTCTTATTTTTAATCATCTTTCAAGTTCCCTGTATCACCTCTATAGTTGCAGAAGTTAAAATAGTTGAACAAATCACACACACACACACAAAGCTAAATAAAAGAGAAAATGAGTTAATGGTTATTTGTTTTATTTTTCTAATTACATATATATGTTAGTACCATGCTTGGATATTCTAATGACAGCCCCATGTTAATGACCTAATTTTAAATGTGACCCACAGTATATTCCAACCCAACAATTTGCTTCTCTTCACCTACAAAGTAATTCTTAGCTTTTGTATAGAACTTTATAATTTGTAAAATAATTCCACATGATCTTCACAACTATCCCTAGATTGAAGCAATGAGGTATTATTTCTAACATTTGGTTTTGTTTGGAGTTAAAAAAGGTTCTAAGACAACCAAAACCAAAACTAAGATCCCCTGACACCCACCAAGTGTTCCTTCTGTTCTACTACCTAAACCTAAACACATATACTACACCTCAGGTACGCTACTGAAAAGATGCCTTTCCTACCACAATACTAATGCTACAGCTGTCCCTTTTCATAGTCTCTGAATTCATGTTTCATGTGTTTTTAGAAGAGGTTCTACCCTGATTTTAAGGACTTTATCAAAAATAACCTTTTATTATCTTTCTAGAGCAAGTAAAGAGAATTCATCAACTCCAATTAAATATGACATTGATCAGAAGCACTTATTTGCTCTCCTTCCAAAAACCCACCTAAAATAATCTTAATTTTTTTAAGGAGAGTTATGAGTCCATAAGATAATCATACACCATCAATGACAGACTGGATTAAGAAAATGTGGCACATATACACCATGGAATACTCTGCAGCCATAAAAAAAGGATGAGTTCGTGTCCTTTGTAGGGACATGGATACAGCTGGAAACCATCATTCTCAGCAAACTATCGCAAGAACAGAAAACCAAACACCGCATGTTCTCACTCATAGGTGGGAATTGAACAATGAGATCACCTGGACACGGGAAGGGGAACATCACACACTGGGGCCTGTTGTGGGGTGGGGGTAGGGGGGAGGGACAGCATTAAGAGATATACCTAATGTAAATGATGAGTTAATGGGTGCAGCACACCAACATGGCACATGTATACATATGTAACAAACCTGCACGTTGTGCACATGTACCCTAGAACTTAAAGTATAATAAAAAAGAAAAAAAAAGATAATCATACAAAGAAGAGACAATAGCACTTGAGAGGGATACACTAGATGGCATTAGAACGTGGTACCCAGATGAGGCTGGGCGCAGTGGCTCACACCTCTAATCCCAGCACTTTGGGAGGCCAAAGCAGGAGGATCACTTGAGGTCAGGAGTTGTGACCAGCCTGGCCAACATGGTGAAACCCCATCTCTACTAAAAATACACAAAATTAGCCAGGCGTGGTGGTGGGCGCCTGTAATCCCAGCTACTCGGGAGACTGAGGCAGGAGAATCACTTGAACCCGGAGGGCAGAGGGTTGCAGTGAGCCGAGATTGCACCATTACAATCCAGCCTGGGCAACAGGGTGAGACTCCGTCTCAAAAAACAAACAAACAAACAAACAAACAAAATTAGCCAGGTGTTGTGGTGCACGCCTATAGTCCCAGCTACTCAGGAGGCTAAGGCAGGAGAATTGCTTGAACCTGGGAGGCGGAGGTAGCAGTGAGCCGCCAAGATCATACCACTGCCCTCCAGCATGGGCGACAGAGTGAGACCCTGTCTGAAAAAAAAAAACAATGTAGTACCCAGATGATCTGATGATGCAGCCAGTTGTCTAACTGAAGAGTAACTGGAATACAAGTCATTTAGTAACCAGAAGAGTATCTGGAATACAAGTTAAACTCAAAAAAGATTCACTAATGTTCTCTCATTAAGCTATGTCCAGTATAACTAGTTTAAATTATCTAATAATAAAAATAAACATTCAGTTCTTCATGTGAACTTGAGAGTACAGTCTCTGCTAGCGATCCTATGGCTCGGCTCTGGGGGCCTGGGACCAGAAAGATAACCACAGCAGCCAAAAATGGTGATAGTGAAAACAATGGCTGCTTGGGGGACTGAAACCTACCACCATCAAATCAAGTATTCTTTTGATGACTTTAATTTGCCATAAGACAAATTTTTTAACGGAACAGACTAAATTGGATGAAAGCTGGATACCTCTGGAAATAACAAAATTCAACAGGTTAAATTACCTAACAACAGATTTTAATATAATAGTAGCACTGAACAAATCAAAGGCAGAACTAATGAAAATACAGATAAAACTAAAATCAGAAGATTTCCAAACAAACCTCCCTCTGATTAGTACAAAATGTCTCTCTGGCAACTGATGAGTATAGAAAAAAATGATGTAAAACCAGATCCATTCATATGAAAGGCTTCCCAATGGATGCAACCCCTGATGACATAATTCTTTTATGTCTAATCTTTTAAAGATTAGAAGACAAAGGTCAAGGACTAAATATTCAAATGAGAAAAACATTACACAAAGCATTTAAGCAATCAACATTTGCAGTGTCTGATACTATTAAATCCAATAAAAAGTTTATAGAGACCCCAGCCCTGAACCCTGGTATAAAAACACAGACTTTCTAATACTTTTCCAGGAGAATTATTTTGCAAAAAAAGAATGAAGCAAAAGAAAGTATACACTAAATTCAGAGCGAAGCAAGAGCAAGAGGAAAAATGGAAGTACTGCAAAGCATAAAATGCCTGAGAGGACGGACACCCCATTTTCCATGATGTGATTACTACGCATTGTACACCTGTACCAAAATATCCCATACACCCAGTAAATACATATACATACTATGGACCCACAAAAATTAACTTAAAAAAAAAAAAAAAAGTGCTGAGGATGCTCAAATGAAATGTCTAGATTGGATGTTTGCTGAAATTTTGGGGTGACTTAGGTAATCTGACCTGTAGAAAGCACCCACATATCCTTTTCTCAAATCATGGGGAAAGAAAATGGATACACTTTAGTAGTAGAGCAAAAGAGAGATTACTTCTATTTAAGAAAAAAGCTAAAGAAATACTAAATAAAGCAGAAGCAGCCAGTAATTGTAACCTATGACTAAGAAACAAGGAAGCGATGTGGAAAGTACTAGACAGAAAGGTAGAAAAAGAAACACTGAAAAAAACTCATGTAAAATCACCAAGAATCCCTAAACAAATGAGACTCAAAAGGTCATAGACTTAAAGGAAAAGGAAAGGGAAATAAAGCTGCCTAGGCTGGATCTGCTAAAGGAAATGTACAACTTCAGGGCAGGAAAATGAAAGTTCAGGATGATGAAAATGATGCAGCTGGACCAGTAAAAACAAAGAATTGCCTCAAAACAACAGAAAACACAAAATGGCGCTGGAGACTAGCAGTTTAGCACACAAATTCTGCTCGTATTTTTTGAAGGCTTTCAAAAAGAAAATCAAATTAGGCTCAATATTCAATATTCAGCTATAAGGAAAGGTTTTTTTGTTGTTGGAGTTTTCCTTTTTTCCTTTTTTTTTTTGGTTATCCAGTTGAAAATTTTTTTAGCCCTGTGAGCCAAAACAAACAAAAAAAATTTTTTAATGTATAGTTCTGCTTGTGTTATTTCAGATGTTTTAAAATATCAAAGGGAAGAATCTTCTACTATATTGCCGTTGTAATATGAGACTATATTAGTACAAACTATATACCATACAAGAAGAGGGGAAAAAGGAACTGCATCAATGAGGACAAATAAAATTGTCTTGTTGCCTCACGGAAAGAAAAGATTTGAGGTTTAATTTAAAAGTACAGGCTGCCAGAGTAATATCCTTTCTTTTCCCTTCAGTCTAATTGTTGACACAAGGATACAGAGGAGGGAAGAAATTCAAATGTCATTACAATTAAAATTTCCTACCCAAAACAGCTTTTCATAAAATTAAATTGAAGAAAATATAGAATAGTTTTAAGCAAAAATATGCACAGTCAACAACTATACTGACCAAACTGCAATCTGGTTATTTTGTTTTTATTTGTATCTCTAAAAGTAGTGCTTATAGACTTGCACATAATATTTTTTCCCCTTGTTTATCTTGAATATTGATCCAGTGCATTCTGGTCACCCTGTTAAACATTTTTCTAACTCTGGCTATCCGTGACATCTTGAAAGGAATAGACAATGCATATGGCATGAATTCAATGATTCCACTTTTGGGGGAAAAAAAGTGAAGGGCAGAAGAAATTTCTCATAGATCTTACTTTTTACCTTTGAAGGTAAGAATACAGTGCCATTTTCAAAGCTCGTGAAACGTAACTTAGAACTGCAAGAATACTGTTCAAAAAGAAAAGCCAAAGGCATGATTATCTCTTTCAGAGACTTACAGAAAGAGTTCTACAAAGACACCTAAAGACTCACAGTCCTACCAGAAAAAGTATGACTTTGAACAACCGTCCCCTTTCCCATATCCACCACTAATAAAAATGAGGGTGTCACTGTCCATGGCCAGAAACAAACAGAGCAGGCAGTGCCTGTGTGGCACAAGTGGAAGGAAGCAGGCTGGAAAGGGCTGCCTCTCCAAAAATGGTTCCCACCTCTATGGTGGTAACAGAAATTTTACCATTAGAAATTTGCTTTTAAAGATTTTTATTTCTTTTATAAAGAGATCTGTAAAATAAAAAAATTGATAATACATATGAGCTTAAAGAATAATTATTAAACCAACATAAATAATCATCATCCAGGACAGGAAATAGAATACTGCCACCACCACACCTGCTATCTGGCCCTCCTCATCTCCCCACTAGAGGTGACCGCAATCCTGGTATCTGGAATAATCATTTCCTTGATTGTCACTTTAGTATTTATTTATTTATTTATTTATTTATTTTTGAGACGGAGTCTCGCTGTGTCACCCGGGCTGGAGTGCAGTGGCCGGATCTCAGCTCACTGCAAGCTCCGCCTCCCGGGTTCACGCCATTCTCCTGCCTCAGCCTTCCAAGTAGCTGGGACTACAGGCGCCCGCCACCTCGCCCGGCTAGTTTTTTGTATTTTTAGTAGAGACGGGGTTTCACCGTGTTAGCCAGGATGGTCTCGATCTCCTGACCTCATGATCCGCCCGTCTCGACCTCCCAAAGTGCTGGGATTACAGGCCTGAGCCACCGCGCCCGGCCACACTTCAGTATTTAAATACACATCCCTAAAAAATGGGGTTTTTTTCTTGTGTTTGAACTTTACATAAATAGAATCATACTAAAGAATCCTGTGGGCATGTTTCTTTTACTTCATGCTATGTTGAAAAGATTCATCCACTTATTTAAGTATTCACTCCACTGTTAATGAATATTTGTGTTGCTTCCGAGGCACTTCTGAACATACAGCTGTGAATATTCGTGCTAGAGTTTCTCTAGAGCAGGGGGTCCCCATCCCCCAGACCATGGATCAGTACCGATCTGTGGCCTGTTAGGAACCGGGCTGCATAGCAGGAGGCGAGCGGTGGGCAAGTGAGCGAAGATTCTTCTCTATTTACAGCCACTCCCCACTGCTTGCATTATGGCCTGAGCCCCGCCTCCTGTCAGATCAGCAGCAGCATTAGATTCTCATAGGAGCCAAACCCTATTGTGAACTGCGCATGCGAAGGATCCAGGTTGCACGCAAGCTCCTTATGAGACTCTAATTCCTGATCATTTGTCACTGTCTCCCATCATTCCCAGATGGGACCGTCCAGTTGCAAGAAAACAAGCTTAGGACTCCCATTGATTCTACATTATGGTGAGTTGTATAATTATTTCACCATATATCACAATGTAATAATAATAGAAATAAAGCACACAATAAATGTAACGTGCTTGAATCACCCTGAAACCATCATCCCCACCCCAGTCTGTGGAAAAACTGTCTTCTACAAAACCGGTCCCTGGTGCCAAAAAGGTTGGGGACCTCTGCTCTAGAGTATCCTTTAAGGCTGAAAGTGCTAGATCTTCAGTTTTATCAGAAAATGGCAAACTATCTTCCAAAGTGAGCATCAACATATACATACATTGTGTGTGAAATAGAAATCACTTTTTAATTACCAGTCTTCAAAAATTCACCGTTACAATGGAAATCTACTTAGAGAATATATGTTAAGCTGCATTCTCTACTCTTAGATAAAGGTCTATATTCTCTACTCTTAGATAAAGGCCTATCTTCCAAATAACATCTGAGAGTTGGACCAGAGGTCCAGCTAATTTGGGAAGAAAAAATAACATACAGGCAACCCTACTTATTGGTGGACTTAACCAACCACAGATCAAAAATTTAAAAAAAATAAATAAAAAATAACAATACTGGCCAGGTACAGTGGTTCACACCTGTAATCTCAGCACTTTCGGAGGCCAAAGTGGGAGGATCACTTGAGACCAGGAGTTCAAGACCAGCCTGGGCAACATAGCAAGCTCCTGTCTCTACAAAAAAATGAAGAAATCAGCCAGGCGTGGGTGGCACACATCTATAGTCCTAACTACTAAGGAGGCTGGGGCAGGAGGATTGCTTGAGCCCAGGAGGTCGAGGCTGCAGTGAGCTATGATCATGCCACTGCACTCCAGCCTGGGTGACAGATGAAGACCCTGTCTCTCTAAAAATAAATGAATAAAGAAAATCAATTTAAAATAACAATACAACAATAAAAATACAAATAAAAAATATTACAGTATAACTTTACATAGCACTTACATTGCATTAGATATTATAAGTGATTTAAAGATAATTTAAAGTAGGCCGGGCGCGGTGGCTCAAGCCTGTAATCCCAGCACTTTGGGAGGCCGAGACGGGTGGATCACGAGGTCAGGAGATCGAGACCATCCTGGCTAACATGGTGAAACCCCGTCTCTACTAAAAATACAAAAAACTAGCCGGGCGAGGTGGCGGGCGCCTGTAGTCCCAGCTACTTCGGAGGCTGAGGCAGGAGAATGGCGTGAACCCAGGAGGCGGAGCTTGCAGTGAGCTGAGGTCCGGCCACTGCACTCCAGCCTGGGTGACAGAGCAAGACTCCGTCTCAAAAAAAAAAAAAAAAAAAAGATAATTTAAAGTATATAAGGGAAGATATCTATACTTTTTGCATAGGTTATACTAAAATATTGTGCCATTTTATATCAGAGACTTGAGCATTCCTAGATTTTGGTATCCACAGGTGTCCTGAAACCATCCCTCTTGGATACCAAGGGAAAACTTTTGAGTCCTTAAGTCCTCAAAAGCGATTGCAACAAAACCAAAAATTGACAGGTGAGACCTAATTAAACTAAAGAGTTTCTGCTCAGCAAAAAAAAAAAAAAAAAAAAAAAAAAACTATCAACAGTATAAACAGGCAACCTATAGAATGAGAGAAAATATTTGCAAACTATGTAATCTGACAAAGGTCTAATAATCTATAAGGAATTTCAACAGCTGAACAAGTAAAAAAAACGCCATTTTAAAATGGGCAAAAGACATGAAGAAACACTTCTCAACAGATGACATACAAGTAGCCAACTAACATATAAAAAAATGCCCAATATCACTATCTGAGAAATGCAAATCAAAACCACAATGAGATATCATGTCACATCACGCAGAATGGCTATGACTAACATATGAAAGAAAGAAAGAAAGAAAGAAAGAAAGAAAGAAAGAAAGAAGAAGAAAGAAAGAAAGAAAGAAAGAAGAAAGAAAGAAGGAAGGAAGGAAGGAAGGAAGGAAGGAAGGAAGGAAGGAAGAAAGAAAGAGAAAGAAAGAAGAAAGAAAGAAGAGAAAGAAGAAGAAAGAAAGAAAGAAGGAAGGAAGGAAGGAAGGAAGGAAGGAAGGAAGGAAGGAAGGAAGGAAGGAAGGAAGGAAGAAAGAAAGAGAAAGAAAGAAAGAAAGAAGGAAGAAAGAAAGAAAGAAAGAAAGAAAGAAAGAAAGAAAGAAAGAAAGAAAGAAAGAAAGAAAGAAAGAAAGAAGAAAGAAAGAAGAAAGAAAGAAAGAAAGAAACAGATGCTGATGAGGCTGTGGAGAAAAGGGAATGCTTACATACTGTTGTTAGGAATGGAAATTAGTTCAGCCACTGTAGAAGGCTGTTTGGAGGTTTCTCAAAGAACTGAAAACAGAATTACCATTCGACTTAGCAATCCCATTACTGGGTATATATCCAAAAGAAAAGAAATCTTTCTACCAAGAAGACATATGCAATTGTATGTTCGTTGCAGCGCTTTTCACAATAGCAAAGACATGGAATCAACCTCAGTGCTCACCAGTAGTGCGCTGGATACAGAAAATGTGCCACCTACACATCTCGGAACACGATGTGGCGATAATCATATCCTTTGCAGCAACATGGGTGCAGCCGGAGGCCATTAGCCTAAGCAAACTAACACCAGCACAGAACACCAAAGACTGCACCTGCTCACTTACAAGTGGAAGCGAAACACTGGGTACTATGGACATAAAGATGGCAACAATGAACATTGAGAACTCCTAGAGAGGGGAGAGAGAGTGGGCAAGGGTTGAAAAACTATTAAGTACTATGCTCAGTACCTGGGTGACAGGATCCATTGTATCCCAAACCTCTGCATCAGCATCCTGCAATATACCCACATAACAAACCTGAACATGTACTCCCTGAATCCAGAATAAAAGTTGAAATTATTTTTGTTAGAAAAGATAAGAAAGAAAGAAAGAAAGAAAGAAAGAAAGAAAGAAAGAAAGAAAGAAAGAAAGAAAGAGAAAGAAAGATAGAAAGAAAGAGAAAGCAAGCAAGCAAAGCATAGAGCCTTTGTCTGAGAAACCAAATCTGGATTACATCTCACTGTGATGAAAGTGGCCATCCTTCAGGGCACGTGGCAAACAAACACTGAGATAGAAGAGAAAAACAGATGAACAATGATAGATGGGAACAAGTACAAGTAAGGGAAAGGGGGGAAAGACTTATTTTTATTACTTGACCTAAGACCACTGACTTTTAAATTCTTTGAGACTCAGAACCACACTCAATAAATGACTCAACAATCAATGATATTATACCCAAGAACTTTTAATTTCTCAGAAAAATACAAATAAATTCTGTTGACAACCAATGCTATTTATGTCTAGCATTCAAGGAACAAAGAAATTAGACTTTGACTTCACGGAATACAGATAACTAAGGTTCTATTAGCAAAAAAATTCAATAAATACTAAAAGTAGGTACCATGTTTACATATTAAGCAGAACTAAAATCCGTGGTAAATTTAAGATAAGATGCTGGCATCATTAAATCAAGCACTGTTACTTCTATTCTTGCTCTTCCTATGTGCAAAAACAGTATTGCCCAAGGGTAGACAGAGTCATGACAGAAGTAGATTCAAATCCACATTTCTTTGAGTTGGTGGCCTGTATTCCTTACACTAAACCACACTGTCAAAAGAAAACTATCACATCACAGGCCAAACTTCAATGTTCAATATCAAAAATCAAAATTTTCAAGGTTGATAAATTGCTCCTAATTTCACTACTTTGGTGCATAATAGAGAAATTATATACTCATAAAGAAACATAGAAAATGGAAACCAAAAGGGTATATACTGTTTAGAAGACTGAAGTACATGGTAATTATGCTACCTCACTCCAGCAATCTAAAATGGTTGCAAAAGAATGTAGCAAACCATTTTGTGACCCAGCTCCTGCTCAGTCCCATCGCTGACCCCGGTCTCTCCAGGGAGTAGAAGATTCCCCGTCTGTGAACTGTGCAGAGCGTGTGAAGAATCTCACCATCTCAAGACATTTTTTGAAGTTACTGAAATGATTAAATGAATCAGATGCTTCAGACCACTCCAAATTGCAGGTCATTATATCATTTAAGTTTTTAAAATGCTGCTGCAGCTCCTAGCATGACTGACACAAAAGATGGTGATTTCTGCATTTCCAACTGAGATACCTGGTTCATCTCATTGGGACTGCTTGGACAGTGGATGCAGCCCACAGAGGGTGAGCTGAAGCAGGTGGGGACATCACCTCACCCCCAGAAGTGCAAGGGGTCAGGGGATTTCCCTTTCCTAGCCAAGGGAAGCCGTGGCAGACTATACCTGGAAAATCGGGACACTCCCAACCAAATACTGCACTTTTCCAACAGTCTTAGCAAACGGCACACCAGGAGATTATATCCTGCGCCTGACTTGGTAGGTCCCACACCCACGGAGCGTTACTTACTGCCAGCACAGCAGTCTGAGACAGACCTGCGAGACAGCAGCCTGGCAGGGGGAGGGGCGTCCGCCATTGCTGAGGCTTGAGTAGGTAAACATGGTGGCTGGAGGAGTTCATATTGGGCGGAAGCCACCACAGCTCTGAAAGGCTTGCTGCCTCTGTAGACCCCACCCCTGGGGGCAGGGTATAGCTGAACAAACAGCAGCAGAAACTTCTGCAGACTTAAATGTCCCTGTCTGACAGCTCTGAAGAGAGGTGTGGTTCTCCAAGCACGGTGTTTGAGCTCTGAGAATGGATAGACTGACTCCTCAAGTGGGTCCCTGACCCCCGTGTAGCCTGACTGTGAGATGCCTCCCAGTGGGGGCCGACAGACACCTCATACAGGTGGGTACCCCTCTGAGATAAAGCTTCCAGAGGAAGAATCAGGCAGCAATATTTGCTGTTCTGCAATATTTGCTGTTCTGCAGCCTCTGCTGGTGATAACCCAGGCAAACATGGTCTGGAGTGGACCTCCAGCAAACTCCAACAGACCTGCAGCTGAGCAGCTGAGGGACCTCTTAGAAGGAAAACTAACAAACAGAAAGGACCAGTATCAACATTAACAAAAAGGACATCCACACCAAAACCCCATCTGTAGGTCACCAACATCAAAGACCAAAGGTAGATAAAACCACAAAGATGGGGAGAAACCAGAGCAGAAAAGCTGAAAATTCTAAGAACCAGAGCGCCCCTTCTTCTTCAAAGGATCGCAGCTCCTTGCCAGCAACGGAACAAAGCTGGACAGAGAACGACTTTGACGAGCTGACAGAAGTAGGCTTCGGAAGGCTGGTAATAAGAAACTTCTCTGAGCTAAAGGAGGATGTTCTAACCCATCACAAGGAAGCTAAAAAGCTTGAAAAAAGATTAGACGAATGGCTAACTAAAATAAACAGCATAGAGAAGACCTTAAATTACCCGATGGAGCTGAAAACCATGGTACGAGAATGTAGCAAACAATAAAATGTAACACTCTTCAGGAAAAAAAAGCTAAATTAGAACTTTTAGAAGAAAATATAGGAGAACATCTTTAACCTTGGGGGAAAGATGGATTTCTCAAGGCATAAAACAGCATGAACAGTAGGATAGAAAATTGATAAATTCAACTAAAATTTAAAACAATGCACTGAAGGGCACCACTATAGAAGTGAATCTTGTATCAGGAGACACCTGCCAACACAAATATCAAAAGATAAGTGTCAAGACTACATCTTTTTTAACCCACAAATCAATAAGAAACAAAATAGCCAAATGGTCAAAGAATGTGAGCAAGCAGTTCACAAAGAAAGCAAGCACCACAAATGCAAAGATGTTCAATGTCAGCAACAACTAAGGAAATGTAAACTAAAACCTCCAAGGATGAGGTCTCCATACCATCTCACAGCCAGGCACGCCCATATTTTTATATAAGACTCTATCGTTACCATCATCTGCAACCCCCTGCCCCACCAAATCTCAACGTGAAACATTCTAATCTACAGCCACCACTTCCCACCTCTCCAACTCACACTTTCTCAAGAAGGTCAATAATCCTTCTGCCCAGAAGAATCTGTAGTCCTGTGATCCCACGATCTTTTTACTGCCCCTCATCTTCCCCCATATCTTCACTTATTTCCTTATCCCACTTAAATTCGTGTCAATCATTCTAATAATCATCTCCTTTTCCTTCTCTCATTTCATTGCATTTGCTCTGCTAAACTATAATCATGATTAAGTCCTACCCTTCCGTCCGGTCTTTCTGGGCCTGCACCCATACAGCACAATATGAGTCAAGGAAAAGTATACCTGTTCTCACCTAAAATTTATGAATACCAACTTCATGTGGGCCCCTATTGTCACCCAACATCTATACTGCATTTTCCTATTTGGAAAATAGGAAACTATACTTTCCCACTTCCTCAACAACTATTTCTCACCTTCTACTTCCAGTACCTCCTCCACAACACTTATCCATGGTTTTCTTAGACCGCTTCCTCAAGCCCCCATGACATCTACCCATCTACACATATCTATGCCCATATATTCTGCCTTTTCTCCAATTACAGTTGGAAAACTGCCGAAGCCCCAGCAATGGACCATCCCTCCACCTACACAATAGATCCTATCAAGCTCATAATCTACTAAAGAACAGAGATCCAGGAATACTCACCCCTCCCCATATTATTTTCGTCCTCTTTTCTGGATCTATCATCAAGTAAACATGTAGTTATTTCTCCCACCTTTAAAAAATGTCTTAACTGGCCAAGCACAGTGGCTGACATCTGTAATCCCAGGACTTTGGGAGGCCAAGGCAGGATTGTTTGAGCCCAGGAGTTCGAGACCAGCCTAAGCAACATAACAAGACCCTGTCGCTACAAAAGAAATGCCAAAAAAAGAAAAAATGAGAAAGTGTTGACCCCCTTCTCCCACCAGCCCATTATTCTCCTTTCCTTTATAACAAAACTCCTTAAAATTAAGTCATTTATACCTGCTGTCTCAAACGTCTCCTCCCACATTCTTTTTAAAGTAAGAAAATTTATCCCACCACTCCAACAAAATTGCACTTATGAAGATCACCAGTAACCTTCCTGTTGTTAAATTTAACAGTCAATTCTTCATTGTCATCAACTGCATTTGATACAGATCTCTCCTCCTGCTTCAAAACACTTAAAGACACTACACTCTCCTGGTTCTTTCTTCTACCACTCATGCTCAGTCTCCTTTGCTGTTTTCTTCTCTTTACCCTAAACTGTAGACACTGTGGTCCCTGGGAATCAGTACTTCTCTAGGTAATAACTCCCCTGGTCATCTCATACATTCTCATGACTTTAAATATCATCTATAGGCTGGCATCACCCAAATGTATTATTGCCAGCCCAGGCCTGGATCCTGAATCCCACATTCCTCTTTCCAGCAGCCTGCTCCATGCCGCCTATTAGATGTTGTGCTGGGTCTCTTCCATGTGCCAATGCAGATTTATCCCCCACCCTTCTCCATCCTGTTCTGCCCTAGAAGTTTGACCAGTATGGACTACAACTTCCCTTGTCTTCTGGCTTCCAGTAGGTTAGGCTTATGGAAGCCTTGGCAGAGACAGGAAGAGAATGTTTATTCCTCTGACTCTCTCAGTGTGGGGTCATCTTCACTGGCTGAGTCCCCTCACTGAAGGTGATTCCTCCCAAGGCCAACTCTCTATGACTCTCTTCAAATTTCCAGTAACTAGGGTGGTACCATCTCTGCTGCTATTTCCCTCTCAACTCAGCACTACCTCAGTGCTTTCATTGTACTCTGCACATACCTTTGTAAATGATTCCTTTGCCAAAATGTTAAATTGGCCGGGCGCAGTGGCTCGCGCCTGTAATCCCAGTACTTTGGGAGGCTGAGACGGGCGGATCACGAGATCAGGAGATTGAGATCATCCTGGCTAACACGGTGAAACCCCGTCTCTACTAAAAATACAAAAATAAGTCAGGCGCGGTGGCGGGTGCCTGTAGTCCCAGCTACTCGGGAGGCTGAGGCAGGAGAATGGCATAAACCCGGGAGGCAGAGCTTGCAGTGCGCCGAGATTGCGCCACTGCACTCTAGCCTGGGCAACAGAGCGAGACTCCGTCTCAAAAAAAAAGAAAAAAAATGTTCAATTATATTGAGTGTGCCAGCCATTTCTTAAGGAATTCTGACTGCAGCAGGTATCTAAGTGACATCTCAATTTTAATACATGCAACACTGAGTACCTCCTATAACTTACACACCTCAGTTAAGGGCAACTCCCTTCTTCTGGCTGTTCAGACCAAAAACCTAGTGTCATCCTTACATATCTTTTTATCTCATACCCAATATTTGCAAGTGTTCTCTGCTCTTCCCTCTACATAGATCTAGAACCCAGGCACTTTTCACCACCTCCACTGCTCTCCTCTGGACCCAGCAACCACCACCACTGCCCACCTGGATTATTATTAGTGGCTTCCTAACTAGTCTATCTGCTATCAGTAGTAGCAGTGGCTTCCTAACTAGTCTACCTGCTCCCCTCTTGCCAGTCTTCAGTTCCTTCCAACACAGCAGAATGATCCTGTTAACACAGGAGTAAAATTATATCACTCTTCTCTTCAAACCCTCCACTGGTTTTTCATCTCACTCAGAACAAAAGAAAACATCTTTACAATGACCTACAATACTATGCGACCTGGCTGGACAATGCCTTTCCGACCCCATCACATACTTGCTCACTTTGCTTCGGCCACACTGGCCTTCTTGCGATTCCCTGTCCTCCTAATCTCAAAGCCTTTGAGCTTGCTATTCCCTTTACCTGCGACACTTTTCCCACAGATATCCTCACTTGCTCCCTCACTCTCCTCAGATCTTTGCTCAAATGTTATCTTCTCAGTAAGACCCCAGGCTACTTCTAAAACTGGTAACAGCCCTTCCTCATTTTATTTCTCTTCTAAGCAATTACAGCATTTAACATTTTATATATTCTTCTTGTTTATCTCTACCCTCTAGAAAGTCAACTCTGTGAGGCAAGTGTTTATATCTGTTCTGTTCACCACTCTATGCCCAGCCTCTAAGCCAATAGCTGAAACAATGGGTACTTAAATATCTATTGAATTAACTACACCAGATACCATTCAGTCAACTGGTCACAATTTAAAAGTCCAACAGTACTATGCATTTGCAGAGATGCTGAACACTAGGAACTCTAGCTCATCTTTACTGTGGAAAGCAATTTGGCAATATCTAGAAAAGTTTATGACTGCACACCTAAGGAACCAGCAATATTTTTTCTCAGTTGTATATTTATTTATACCAACAAGGATAGTACACTAGGAAGCAGAATCGTTTCAAGGAGTATGGTCAGCTTACCTAGAGAACACTACATACTGCAGAATTTTTATTATCAGAGAATGAAGTTGACCTCTGAAAGTAAACCAACATAGCACCAAAACACTGAGTATGAAGAAAGCATGGAAGCTCTTCTCAGTCTTATGCTATCATGAGAAGAAACCTATAGATCAGCAACAGAGTGGGAAAGAAATGTAAGTACATATCAAAAGACAGGGTTTTTTGGCAATCACCAAAAAAACCAATCACAGATAAATAAGCTACTTCAGAAGAAATCAGTAAGCAAAGGCACGACAAGAAAAATACATGGGAGACTCAATCCATGCCAGGTTTTCAATTATGAATAAAATGCTAAAATAAATAACCAAAATCATAAACCAGAGGACAGGCCTGCTAGGTTGGACAAAAAAAAAAAATTTTTTTTAGATGGAGTTTTGCTCTTGTTGCCCAGGCTGGAGTGCAGTGGTGCGATCTTGGCTCACTACAACCTCCACCTCCTCGGTTGAAGCAATTCTCCTGCCTCAGCATCCCTAGTCGCTGGAATTACAGGCGTCTGCCACCACCACCAGCTAATTTTGTGTATTTTTAGTAGAGACGAGGGTTTCACTATGTTGGCCAGGATGGTCTCGAACTTCTGACCTCAGGCGATCCACCTGCCTCAGCCTCCCAAAGTACTGGAATTACAGACATGAGCCACCACGCCCAGCCTGGACTAGAATTTTTAACTGCCTTCCAACATTTATGAAGTATCTCTTTTTGCCAGATACTAATAACTGACTACGCACTGATTGAATTAAATCTACTTTAGTCCACAAGTTAATTCCATTGCATTACTTCAATTTTCTCCCCCAGATCTTTTGGCAGAACGGCTGATGAGAATTAAAACTAACCAGCTCATATTTTACCTTCATTCCCCTTCTCCCACCTTGAAGAAAAGTGCTTATAAACCCATAATTGGCCAAAATATAGGTACCAAGAGGGAAGCACTCATTTGACAGGAAAAATTATTTAGTCCTTGAACAGTCAATGAGTTGAGAACAATCCACAAACCTAAAGAAGTTATGCTATGTGAATCATCTATGGTAATGACAAACTGAATCCTGTGCTTCCGACTCACAATTTTACGATGTACTTCTTTCCTGCTCAGAAAAGCATCTTCTATTAAGTTAGAAGAGAATGCATCACTTTATTGTTCTTAGTCTCATGCAGGCATTCAAAAATACAGGCAGATAAAGAAGAAAGGTAGAACTAAACAGCAACATCAAAGTCATGCGGAAGAAAAAATTGAAAACAGTCCCAAAGTATTATTTTTGTTTTACTTCTCTGCTTCTCACATCTGCATCCTCTGTTATCTTTTTAACCTGGCAATAATTATTGATTAAGATAATTGCAGATTCACACATAGTTGTAAAGAAATAATACGGAGAGATCTCTTGTACACATTGCCCAGTTTCCCCCAATAACATTTTGCAAAGCCATAATATAGTATCACAACCAGGAGAGTGACGCTGAAACTGATACAATCTGCCAATCTTATTCAAATTTATTCATACTCGTTTGTGCACATGTGTGTATATTAAGTTCTATACAGTTTTTTCACCTGTGTAGGTTCCTGTATCTGCCACCACAGTCAAGATACTAAACAGTATCAGCATCCCAGGGATCTGTCATGCTGCCCCTTTGTAACCACATCCGCCTCCCACCCTCCCATCCCCAACACCTGGAAATCACTCATCTATCTTCCACTTATTCTTTAAATTCTTGGCCGGGCGCAGTGGCTCAAGCCTGTAATCCCAGCACTTTGGGAGGCCGAGACGGGCGGATCAGGAGGTCAGGAGATCGAGACCATCCTGGCTAACACGGTGAAACCCCATCTCAACTAAAAAATACAAAAAACTAGCCGGGCGAGGTGGCGGGCGCCTGTAGTCCCAGCTACTCGGGAGGCTGAGGCAGGAGAATGGCGTGAACCTGGGAGGCGGAGCTTGCAGTGAGCTGAGATCCGGCCACTGCACTCCAGCCTGGGCGACAGAACCAGACTCCGTCTCAAAAAAAAAAAAAAAAAAAAAAAAAAAAAAAAAAAAAATCCTTATGCCACACCTTAGTAGGGACCCTGCAGCCATCCGTACACCCAGCACTCCCCCATTATTCCCTGTTACTGCTCTCCAGCATCACATCACTGAAGGTGCAATAGATCTTAGATTACAGCTGATCACGGACAGACTGGGTTTTCACTGTATTGACAGAGAAAACTATCCAAAAGCACAATCAAAAACTTGGTGCTCAGTGCATCTGGCTCCAATAAGTGCATATCCACTACTATGCATATGCCCGGCTACTTAAAAAAAAGGAAGAAAAAAGAGAACGTATACTCTAGAAACTTTATCATGCTTCCTATAAATATAAGTAATGTTTCCTCCAATATCAAAGAAAACATTTATTTTTCTCAGACTATCAAATTTACAGCGGCATGGCTCAGCTTCTTCCACTTATAGGAAGGCTTTTATCTATTGCAAAGACTTTAGTCATTCTACATCAGTACATGGAAACCCTTACTTCCACTTAACATCATTTTTTTCCCTTACAAGCCATTAGAAACACTATCCTTTACTTGAATTTAAAATCCAAAGAACAAAGGATAAATTGCTAGTTATAAAAGTGGAATTTAAAAATATAAATACAATGTCTGTGCAAGTTTTAGAGCACTAAGCAGTATGCATGCAACTGGAATTCATACCTGCAGAGCTGAGGAGGACACTGAAATCTGTTCCCCTCTGGGACTCTCCACTTTCATTATTGACCTCTTTTTCAATATCTTGATATCGATCCCAGTTAGAGACAATCTTTCTTTTAGAATAATTTCCCTGTTCATCATTCTCTTCTCCATAGGTCTCTGCATCGCTGTCGTCTTCAACCTGCAACCATTAGAGACAAATCAATAAGTAGGCAGTGGAAATCCTGACCTTAGTAGACTTCCTGTAAAATAAAACAAAAAAGTACATGGGCATATCAATAAAAAGCAATACACCAAGCTGTCTGAAGATATTAAATATTAACAGAATCACACTATACCAGAGTGTTCTTTCAGGGTGAACTTTTTAGTAATCGTTGAAAAGGAAATTTAGCAAGCAGCTGCCTAAACATTTGTGTAGCTGATCTCTAAAACCTATCCCTGTGTATCCCACAGGGAATTAAGTTTCATCCAGTTAAAATAATCAAGGCTGTAAGTATCTTAAACTCAAAGGACTTCAGGATGGAAATCAACTCTCCCTTTCAATTTATGGATTTTACAAACGCATTCCATAAATACGTTTATAAGATTTAACTTTTTAGAGCAATTAAAGTATGACATGATTTAAAACTATTTAACTTAAATACACACTCGTAGGAAAACACTATTACATATAGTGAGGGACAATGACTTGTGAAATGGAGTATGAATTTATGTGGCACCACATTTACACATGTGATTCCATACTCTAGAATAATGAAAACCATTGCACATCTAAATTTGTTTTAGTACTTCTTATTAACAACTTGTTTGGAATAAATACATGTTATGAACAGAACCATCCAGATAGGGAATTAATGAATGTTCTGAGGTTATATATTGACACAAATCTACTTTTAAATATTGACAGGAGACAAATTACTGACAAAGTCAAGGCCACTTCTTTTGCCCTTGATAGCCTTCTGTGAGCGCCCTCTCAGGTATCCTCTTAGCACTCTCCAGGCTCAATTTCTCCAACTTGCCTGTGTCATTTTTCAGGTAGTGTCTGCATGAGCAATTAGTTGTATACATGTGGACACACACACACATACACAATGCTCCTAGTAAAAAGATTGCACAAAATCTTAATTCAATAGAAAGTGCTTGGGTATACAAAAGTTTCCTATATTACAACTGACTATGTTGTATCGATTTCTATAAGCTTTAAATGGCAACCCTGCTCAGATGCATTCTAGAGAACAGTTTCCAGTCTTGGGCACTGAAAGGTTAAGACAGCATGCAGAAAGATACACAATGTGAACAATTCTAGAAGATAAGGAGCCCAGTTTCTTCAAAAAATAAACTGCAGGAGAAAAAAATGGTAGCAGAGGATGGAGAAACCTATAAACCAAATAAGCTTAAGGCATAACCAGCTGTAATGTAGGGAACTTATTTGTACTCATTTGAATAATCTAGAGGAAATAATGACTATGAAACAACTGGGAAAAAGTAAATAATGACTGGATATTTGATTACATTAAGGAAATACCACTAATTTATTGTTTGTTTGTTATAATACTGGTATTGTAATTTTTTTTAGTGTTGTTAACTTTTAGATATAAACACTGAACTCTTTATGGATGAAAAGGTAGGACATGTGAGATTTGCTCCAAAATAGTGGGTGGAGAGGAATGGTGGATAGACATGAAATACACTATACTTAATTGGTAATTGCTGAAGCTGGATGATGGGTACATGGAAAATCATATTATTATTCTATCTACTTTTGCATGTATTTAAATTTTTTCATAATAGAATATTAAATTTTTAAAAGAGAGAGAGATGCACATAGAATCTTGTGTCCCAAACATTACAAAATCCTTATCAAGAAAAAAATGAGTAAAATATATTAAAACAACTCATCTGTATAGGACGGGTTGGACTTAAAAAAAATAGTGTGGACTTAAAAAAAATAACAAGCTCGGGCCGGGCGCGGTGGCTCAAGCCTGTAATCCCAGCACTTTGGGAGGCCGAGACGGGTGGATCACGAGGTCACGAGATCGAGGCCATCCTGGCTAACACGGTGAAACCCCGTCTCTACTAAAAAAAAAATACAAAAAAAAATAAAAAAAAAATAATAATAATAACAAGCTTTTATTAACACAGAAACAGGACATATGTATTGGAGAAAATTAGGAGGAAAAGACAAGCAAAACTAAAATAAATAAAAACCCCAAATTCTGTCAACCACAGAGTACCACTAACCCCTTAGTACACAAACCTCCAGATCTTTTTCTATGTATATATTTATATATACTTCTTTTTGGTCACCAGATTTTTAAAAAATATTCTTCATCTCTCCATTTAATAAATTTCATTTCATGTAACACCCAGGCTATTTCCAAATTTCCCTAACCCAAAAAATGTCCTATACAGCTGGTTTTTCCAAGACAGTATCCAATCCAGGACCAGGAACTGTATCTAATTGTTTATTCCTTAAGTTTCTTTGAATCTAGCACAGTCCCTATTTTTATGACGCTGACTTATTGACAAGGCCAGGCCAGGTCTGGCTGCTTCCTCATGGTATTATTTATAGTTTTTTTTTTTATCTCCAATATTATCTATAAACTAATCTTAAAAATTTAAGTGCTCAATGGAGTCAAGCTAAATATTTTTGGCTAAAATACATCACAGATGGTGCTTTGAACCCTTTGTTACATCACATAAGATGGCTGAACAAACATAAGCACTATATATAATAACTAAGATGGGCCACAGAGTTTGGATAATGAAGTCTGATCCACTCACCCACTGTACAGATACGTCTTCCCTCCTTCATATAGGAAATTGCTTGTGCAGTGTTATTTGATCCACTGTAAATTTCTAGTTCCCCAACCATTCACTTAACAAATTTAACACTAGTCAATAATCCTCACCTGAATCAACTTTCATACACTTTCATGAAATAATAGACTAATTGGCCTTTCAAGATCACTTTCAGCCCTCAAAGGTCATCATAAAGCCTCCCTGTCAAAACAAAAAGATGGCATTCTACATTATGATCTAGGGACTGCAAAGACTGCCTGAAAACTAGAGCATTCCTGCAAGTTTCTGAGAACCAAAAGATGCTGGCAGATTAAACATATACAATAGAATCTGCTATGTAAATAACAAATACCAGGAACATTCTGCAGAAAATAGCCTTGGCCGGGCGCGGTGGCTCACGCCTGTAATCCTAGCACTTTGGGAGGCTGAGGCAGGCGGATCATGAGGTCAGTAGATCGAGACCATCCTGGCTAACACAGTGAAACCCCGCCTCTACCAAAACTACAAGAAAATTAGCTGGGTGTGGTGGTGGGTGCCTGTACTACCAGCTACTCGGGAGGCTGAGGCAGGAGAATGGCATGAACCTGGGAGGCAGAGCTTGCAGTGAGCTGAGATCATGCCATTGCGCTCCAGCCTGGGTGACAGAGCGAGACTCCATCTCAAAAAAAAAAATTAAATAAAAAAAAAAATAGCCTTGTAACTGATGAGAATCTGCAGGACAGAACTAGACCTGAAAACATCGGCAGGGTTCTGTCTGGGAAAATTCAATATTATTTTGTTGGCCCATTGGGTGAACAGAGTTGAGAAAGCCTTCTCCGGTTAGTATAAAACCTATAAAACCTCTGAACATAGCTATAACACATGGCAAAAATGTAAACCTGGGCAAAATAAGTACCTTGATCTAAAAGAGGATTATGATCCGAAATACCTAAGGAACTATTAATGCAGTGAAACAAGCACCGAAATGGCAAGTGGGAGACCTAGACCAAATTAATGGTCCTGCCAAATGTTTATAATAGGCTGATCCTTGTGCATATGAATGACTCACCAGTCCCCAAATTAGAAGAACTACTGAACAAGGATCTCATTACCCGGACCCAAATGCAGAGACAAACAGAGCTGTCATTAGCCTTCATTCACAAGAGAGTAGTAAGAAGGAATAATAATAAAAAAGTTTAGAAGACATTTGATGTAACTGAAAGATGTATCTTAAAAACTAGAGATTTTATAGGTTCATTGTGCAAAGATCTGAGACAAAATAAAAATATGCAAAGCCTCAATATGGAGAAAAAGAAGAGAGCAAATAAAATACTGATCAGAAAACAAGGTGAAAACTGTAAAGATAAAGGCATCATTTTCATATAAATATCGTTACAAAATCAGTCTGGTGGTTTTTGCTGTAGTATTTCATACCTGGACAATGGTCCCTGGTTGCATTGTTCAGAGATTAACAGGAATCCAATTAGATTAATAAGCTGAAGACCTATTATATAATCAAACCACTGCCGAGCTATTATCTTGTCCAATGACACACATAGACACACAAATCCATTTAAAACAAATTGAGATTCCCAACTAGAAAGAGTAGCTTAATGTTTTGCAGCTTTTCCAATAGGCAAGGGTTGTTTTGACTTCACCTGCTCTGCAGAATGAAAATGAAAACATGAAATAAAAAAAATGAATCAACTTCCTAATAAGAATTGTCATGATAACTCTATGTCATTCTCCAAACAGGAGAGCCGACGGCCCCTTACACATACATATGAGAACTGTACATAGAACATAATTCAGCCAAATTCTCTGCCACTTTCAAACAAGGCATGCTTTTCTTCTAGTGTCCAGTAACATGTTCCTCATTTCCATCTGAGACCTACCTGGATTCTCCTTTAATGTCCATATTTCTACCAACAGTATCTTCGGGACAACCCAGGCTGCTTCTATCATGCACTTTAAAATTCTTCCAGCTTCTACTCATGACACAATTCCAAAGCCACTTCCACACTTTTAGGTATTTGTTAGAGCAGCACCCCATTTCCTGGTCCCAAGATCTGTATTACTTTCCTACAGCTGTCATAACAAAGTATCACAAATTAGATGGCTTAAAACCACAGAAATGTTTTTCTCTCTCAGTTCTGGAGGCTAGAAGTCTGAAATCTGGGTATTGGTAGGGTTGGCTCTTCCTGGAACTTCTGAGGGAGAATCTGTTCCATGATGTTCTCCAGCTTCTTAGTGGTTGCTGGCATCCTTAGCATTCTTTCCTTTGCCGTTTTCACATGGCATCTTCTCCTCTATGGGTGTGTATCTTCTCCATTTTTTTTTTTTTTTTTTTTTTTTTGAGACGGAGTCTCGCTCTGTCGCCCAGGCTGGAGTGCAGTGGCCGGATCTCAGCTCACTGCAAGCTCCGCCTCCCGGGTTTACGCCATTCTCCTGCCTCAGCCTCCCAAGTAGCTGGGACTACAGGCGCCCGCCACCTCGCCCGGCTAGTTTTTTGTATTTTTTAGTAGAGACGGGGTTTCACCATGTTAGCCAGGATGGTCTCGATCTCCTGACCTCGTGATCCGCCCGTCTCGGCCTCCCAAAGTGCTGGGATTACAGGCTTGAGCCACCGCGCCCGGCCTCTTCCTGGAACTTCTGAGGGAGAATCTGTTCCATGATGTTCTCCAGCTTCTTAGTGGTTGCTGGCATCCTTAGCATTCTTTCCTTTGCCGTTTTCACATGGCATCTTCTCCTCTATGGGTGTGTATCTTCTCCATTTTTTTTTTTTTTTTTTTTTTTTTTTTGAGACGGAGTCTCGCTCTGTCGCCCAGGCTGGAGTGCAGTGGCCAGATCTCAGCTCACTGCAAGCTCCACCTCCCAGGTTTACGCCATTCTCCTGCCTCAGCCTCCCGAGTAGCTGGGACTACAGACGCCCACCACCTCGCCCGGCTAGTTTTTTGTATTTTTCAGTAGAGACGGGGTTTCACAGTGTTAGCCAGGATGGTCTCGATTTCCTGACCTTGTGATCCGCCCGTCTCGGCCTCCCAAAGTGCTGAGATTACAGGCTTTAGCCACCGCGCCCGGCCGTATCTTCTCCATTCTTATAAGGACATGAGTTATACTGGATTACGGCCTACCTTAATCCAGTAAGACCTTGTTTTATCTTTGATTACCTCTGCAAAGAACCTATTTCCAAGTAAGATCACACTCACAGATCCTGCAGATTAGAATTTAAACACATCAAAATTTTTGGAAGACAAAAATCATCTATCACAGGAAAATAAAATAGTCGAAAATAATGGGTGGGCCTGGCACCATGGCTCACTTCTGTAATCCCAGCACTTTAGGAAGCCAAGGCAGAAGGACTGCTTGAGGCCAGGAGTTCGAGACCAGCCTAGGCAACATAGCAAGACTCTATCTCCACGAAAAAGATAAAAATTAGCCAGGTATGGTGGTATACATCTGTTGTCCCAGCTACTCAGGAGGCTGAGGTAAGAGGATCAGCTGACCCGGGAGTTTGAGGCTGCAGTGAGCTATGATTGCGCCACTGCACTGAAGCCTGGGGGACAGAGCAAGATCCTGTCTCTTAAAAAGAAAAAGAAGAAGAAGAAAAATAATACCTGAAAACTTCCCAAAGTTGATGAAAAACCTTTTTTTTTTTTTTTTTTTTTTTTTTTTTTGAGAGACAGAGTCTTGCTCTGTCACCCAGGCTGGAGTGCAGTGATGCAATCTCAGCTCACTGCAACCTCCGCCTCCCGGGTTGAAATGATTCTCCGGCCTCAGCCTCCCAAGTGGCTGTGACCACAGGCGTATGCCACCACGCCCGGATAATTTTTTGTATTTTTAGTAGAGACAGGGTTTCACCGTGTTAGCCAGGATGGTCTCGATCTCCTGACCTCGTGATCTGCCCACCTCGGCCTCCCAAAGTGCTGGGATTACAGGTAAGAGCCACTGCACCTAGCCAATGAAAAACCTTTATACATCCAAGAAGCTCAACGAACTTCTAGTATATAAGCAAAGAGAATCACGGATACATAATTTAAATGCTAAAAGCCCAAAACAAGGATTCTGCAGACCCACTCCGTTAAAAATAAAATTAAAACACACACACACACACTCACAGAGAAAATACTGAAAATCAAGATAAAAGAAAAAACAACTCATCACAAGGCAACCCAGAGAAAATTAACGGCTAATTTCTCATCAGAATCAACGGAAGCCAGAAGGCAATAATATAACATATTCAAAGTGTTCCTAGGAAAAAAACTGTCAGCCAAGAATCCTACATATAGAAAAGTTATCTCTCAAAAATGAGGATGAGAAAAAGACATTCCCAGATAAACAAAAAGTAAGAAAATTTGTGATAACAGGCCCACCTTACAAGATACACTAACATAAAGTTCTTCAAGCTAAAACAAGTGGTCCAAAACAGCAATTCAAATCCACATGAAACAAAGAGCACCCGTAATTATGTAACTATAAAATATCACATAAATGCCTATTTCTTCTCCTCTCTTCCCTTTACTGATTTTAAAAGCAATTGTATAAAACAACATGTGTATAACTGTATTGCTGGGCCTATAACATATAGATTTTTTTAAAAACTAATATCCAACTATAGCTGTCTACAGGGGATTCACTTTAGAATTCAAAGGTACAAGTAGCAGTAAAAGAAAGAAAAAGGATAAAAAAAATTCTATGCAAACAGTAAAGAGCTAGCGTGACTACATAAATATCAGACAAAATAGACTTTAAAACAAAAATCATTATAAAGACCAAGAAGGCTGTTACATAATAATAAAAAGGTCAATTAAAAAGATATAACAATTGGGCTGGGTACAGTGGTTCATGCCTGTAATCCCAATGCTTTGGGAGGCCGAGGTAGGGAGGATCACTTGAGGCCAGAGAGTTTGAGATCACCCTGGGCAACATAGAAAGCATTGCTACAAAAATAAAAATAAAAAATTAGCCGGGCGCGGTGGCTCAAGCCTGTAATCCCAGCACTTTGGGAGGCCGAGGCGGGTGGATCACGAGGTCAGGAGATCGAGACCATCCTGGCCAACATGGTGAAACCCCGTCTCTACTAAAAATACAAAAAACTAGCCGGGCGTGGTGGCGGGTGCCTGTAGTCCCAGCTACTCGGAGGCTTAGGCGGGAGAATGGCGTGAACCCTGGAGGCGGAGCTTGCAGTGAGCCGAGATCGCGCCACTGCACTCCAGCCTGGGCGACACAGCGAGACTCTGCCTCAAAAATAAAATAAAATAAATAAATAAATAAATAAATAAATAAATAAATAATAAATAAAAATTAGCTGGGCATGGTGGCATGAACCTGTAGTCCCAGCACTTGAGCCCAAGAGTTCGAAGTTACAGTGAGCTATGATCATGCCACTGTACTCCAGCCTGGGCAATGGAGTGAAATCCTATCTCTTAAAAGAAAAAAAAGAAACATAACAATTATGAACATAGAAACATATGCTCCTAGGAACAAAGCGCCACAATGTATGAAGCAAAAACTGACAGAATTGAAGGGAGAATAGAAAGTTTAACAATAATAGTTAGAAACTTCACGACCCTACCTTTAACAATGGATTAGACCAACTACACAAAAGGAACCATATGCTTAACCGAAGTAATAAAAAGATTTACTTACTGAAGCTGCCATCCTATTTAACTTACAATAAAGAAACAGTAATTTACATTAATTTATAATCTGCTTAATTTAACTGGCCCACCTATGAACAGTGTATTTGGGCAACCTTATTGATTAAATATCCTCCTACCTTTTCTTACCAAAAATAAATACATAAATAGAAGAGGTTGCCAAGAGAATATTTAAAGATTATCTCTATCACCAAGAGCCTTCAGATAAGCCAGTAAAATTTCAGAAGTTATTAATACTAACAACATATAACAACCAGACAACAGAGCTTATTCAAAGCCTTTTACGTATAAGAACCTAGTTTTTGCAGGTCCCTGGTTCTACTTTCTTCTGGAGCAAAAAGGTATAGAAAAGGCTTTCCTGTTTTGAAGCTAATAAGGAGTTCAAAAACATTCACACATTTTTCACCCACCTCCTATGTTCCTCACAAAAGGTAAATTATATCATAGAATAGAAAGATATATATAGAATAGAAAGAAATGAGAAAGAACACATTTAAGGAAACCCTCCAACAAAAAGTCACCAAAAACTAATCGCAGTGATCAATAATGTCAAATATGATCAATTAAAATTTTACAATGTGTGTAATTGAAAAATAATATTAATTCAGCCTATTTCAAAATGTTTAATGTTATTGAGCTTTAAAATATATCACTGACTAATAGTTAATTGCCAGCTTTTATATTTGTAACCCTATTAAGGTCATCTTTATCTTATATAATCATTTGGACCATAGGCAATAACTTAACACTGCTTTTTTCACTATTAAAAAACATTATCTTTTTAACAATAGAAAAATTCACAAACCATCATAATTAAAGAAGTCAATGACAGTTTTCGATATTTGAAAAGTGTGCTAGGGCCGGGCATTGTGGCTCATCCCTATAATCCCCACACTTCAGGAGGCCTAAGCAGGAGGATTACTTGAGCCCAAGAGCTCAAGGCTGCAGTGAGCTATGATCATGCCACTGCACTCCAGCCTGGGTGACAGAGCAAGACTCTGTCTCAAAAAAACTTTGTTTACTAGCCCTATATGAAAAAGGAAAAAAAGGCAGGGGGAACGACGCTAGCAAAAATAATTCTTTCAAGAAGTGAAATTTCAATAAAAGACTGAATTAAAAAGGATATGAATATACAAAAAAAGGACGTTTCCATTTGTCTTTGCGTATTAAATAAAATATACATTGTACATTAAATAAGATACACATCATATTTGAAAAAATGAATAAATGCAGTATATGGCATATATGTGAATTTCTTGATCCCAGAACAATGTACCTAATAATAAATATTTGGGTTCCAAAACACTGTGGCCATTAAGAATGGGAATAAAATGATACACATGATAGTCAAATTCAACTGTTTCTCTAGCAAGAGAAGTATATAGAGCTGCCCTTCCTTGTGGTCAGTATAAGGAAAAAGCAGAGAGGAAGGGAGGAGAGGCATCCCAGGACCAAGAAAATGGAAACTCAACCCTCAGTGCAGCTGTTCAATGACTCCTCTCACAGGCCTCTCATTCCATCTCTCTCTTTCCCCAAGTCCTTATATCTTTCTCACGTGTGTCATGTTGCTTCAAAGTTGGCTAAAACTGGAAGGCACAGGAAGGTAATTAGCATCTGCAGGCAGCCCACACCAGGGACAGACTATGGGATTTCTTAAAATCAAGACCTTGCGAGTTCTATGCTTCAGTGACTTAAGGATAATTTGGGAAATTAGACTGGAGTAACTTTTATTGGACTAATTAGTGATTTTAAACTACACTTTGGGGAGGTCCTTTTAGGGAAGACCTAAGAAAGGAGGGGAGAAATGGCAATAGAATCCGTTTCATTTTATCTGCTTTAAAAAATGAGCTTCTTATAAGAATGTGGGACTTTTTCAGCTTTTTAACAAGGTTTGGAAACTACCAAATTAAGTCATTTTGCAAGTCCCAACTCCCAGGTAAAGTCTATGAGCTAGATTACCATCAACAACTTTTCTAGTAAAGAAGGCATTCAATGGTCCTATACAAAGACAATGTGCTTCTTGGCGTGGTTATGATCTTAGAGAAAAGATACCTTTTTGCTTTGCCAATCTATTTAATCCACAGACACACACAATAAGTAGTGACACAACTAGAAGGCCTATCGGTAAAAAATGTCCTTCGTTAAATCATATGATTAAAGGTCATCTTTATAAAAAATGTCTTTACATAAAGACCCTGAGTATTTCTGGGTGACCTTAGTGTGCAAAATGTATTCACCTCAACCATTGACACTGACTATTTATTGTTTTTCTGAAAGGGGAAAGGGATGCTTCAGGTACATCTGCCTCTCTGTTCCATTTTTGCTGGGATTTCACTGCATATGCTTAATGCTGCAAATGGCCAGATTTTCTTTTGTCTCTGTCTCAGTTAAATTTTCAACTCTCGTATCTACCAGCGCAAGTTTGGTTTCCTTAGTTACTCAGGTTTTAACGTCATCACATATCACTTTCCAGAAAAATCAGACCATTAAATAGCTGTCTTCTGGCCCACTTGAAGATACTTTCCAAACCCTCAAGTCACCAGAGGAAGAGAACTTAATTAACAAGTAAAGCATTACTGAACTAGAAGGAACCTAGAGAGGTCAAGCCTCTGCCCTCAAGCAAGCACATGCAGAAATCACAGTGCACTAGTCTGTCCTACGGCTAGGTTCTGGGGTTATGTTTACTTTTCACCTGAGTTAACCATTGGTTTTTCCTTTATAAGCACAAATTTTCAATTTCTTAATCATTGTCATAGTCTGTTTTAAATTTCCTAAATTCCCCACCACCTTTTTAATGGTTATAATTAAATGGTTATAATCGAAATAAATGTAGCATACTAAGGACTTGACCAGTGTCTCCTCCTCTCTACCACAAGTTTGTTTTTTTTTTTTTTTTCTTTTTTTTTTTTTCGAGACAGAGTCTCACTCTGTTGCCCTGGCTAGAGTGCAATGGCACAATCTCAGCTGACTGCAACCTCCGCCTCCTGAGTTCAAGCGATTCTTATGTCTCAGCCTCCTGAGTAGCTGGGATTACAGGCGCCCACCACCATGCCCAGCTAATATTTGTATTTTTGGTAGAGGTGGGGTTTTGCCATGTTGGCCAGGCTGGTCTCAAACTCCCGACCTCAAGTGATCCATCTGCCTTGACCTCCCCAAGTGCTAGGATTACAAGTGTGAGCCACTGTGCCTGGCCAAATTTGTTAAATAAAATGAAAATAAAAATAGTATAGTTCCTTCCCAGGACAAACTCATTTCTTTAAGTACGACTCTAAGTGGCACTTATTTTTACATTTGTCTGTCCTGCAACGTGTCCACAGAGAGCTACTTTTGCTCCTTGCACCACTAACTTGCCGACATTCATTGAACAGTGTTTCCTGAGTAGTTGCTGAGTCCCAGCACTGGATCAGGCATTGGGAACACAAAGACCAATAAGCCAAGGTCCCCAGCCTCAAGAACTCACAGTGCTGTGGGAAACATGCAGAAGTAAACATATATAGTGTGATATCAGCTACTATAAAACATTCACAAGATGTTACCGAAGCACAGAAAAAGCACTACCAAAGGGGGAGAAGGGGGGATGGGGGACATCTTCAGGACCAGGCTTGTGAGCCAGTGGGAAGCAGGAGGATGACATCATCGGCTGAGGGAACCGTATGTACAAGGACCCCGGAACGAGAAACAGTCCTGCTCGAGATGGAGACTCATGGCCTGAGATGAGCCTACTGAAGGAACGGCTGCTGTCTTCCGCCTGCTGGTGGGACAGAGGGAACTCTCATTATCCCCTGCCTTGGTATTAGCAAAGAACGTGCTTCTAACCAAGAGTAACAGCTGTTCAAAACAAAACCCAGGGAAATCAACAATGGGAAATTTTGAAAAAAGAAAAACACATTTAGCCGGGCACGGTGGCTCACGCCTGTAATCCCAGCACTCTGGGAGGCCGACACAGGCACATCACCTGAGATCAGGAGTTTGAGACCAGCCTGGCCAACATGGCGAAACCCCGTTTCTACTAAAAGTATGAAAAAGTAGCCGGGCTTGGTGGTTCACACCTGAAATCCCAGCTACTTGGGAGGCTGAGGCAGGAGAATTGCTTGAACCCGGGAGGCAGAGATTATAGTGAATCAAGATCGTGCCATTGCACTCCAGCTTAAGCAACAAGAGCGAAACTCCGTCTCAAAAAAAAAAAAAAAGAAAAGAAAAGAAAAAAAGAATGCGTTTGAAGATTCTGGGAGGATGGCGGCAGCAGCAGCAGTATGGCTTTCCCAGTTCCCCTGATAAAAAATACACAGAGCAGCTAGGATAGCAAAATAAAAAATCCACAGGAAACAGCCACAAAAGCCTAGGTGACAAAGTATTTCCATGAAGTCCCAAATATGAGCAGGTACAAATCACCAACAGTCACAAGACCTGCAAAGTAGGTACCAGTGTCTGTGAGAGGAAGCAGAAGGGATCAGTGCAGCATCTGACAGACCTGGGCATCCCAAAACAAACAGCAGGCACTCAACTGGAAAGTTCAGCGGGCCCATCTGGGAACAGCCGCTAAGTATGTCGGGTCTACTCCAACAGCTGGTGAGTTCAAGGAATTTGCAGCTAAGGCTGAAGGAGCTGAGAATGTGGCCTCTTGACCTCTCAAAACTAACGGGCCAAAGCTCTTTTGCCAGACAAAACTCCACTCTGAAGAGAAACTCCTGGGGGCAGAATTCAAATTGAGCAGAAGAGGAATAATAAAAGATAAAGGGAAAGGAAGGGTCAGGTAGAGGGGGTGAGGGGTGCTGGATTTGAGAAGCAGGGACCATCTTTTTAAACACTTCAAGACAACAGAAGACTTCCGGGACTCCAGAGTCCTGACGCCTGAAAAGCCGTCCTTAACAGGTGTCTCCTTTCTAAAAGTTGGGAAAACTGACTTTGCATGAAGACGAGCAACAACAAAGGATCACAGTCAAATCCCATGCGAAGCTGTTAGCGTGGGGAAAAAGATAACAAAGGAACACCTTTCTAAAAATATCCAAAAACGTTTTATTATAATACAATCTCACTGTTTAAGGATAATGGGGGAAATGAACTAAAAATTCCACCCTTGGTCTTTAGGAACAAAGAATTAAAAAGTAACAGTTGTCAACTCTCAATCTTGCTCAGAAACGGCAATACACAAGGGAAAAAAAAGTGGGTAGAGAGACTCTGACAGAGAAAAAGGTAAACAAACCCACAAAGCTAATAATGCTCAGTGACACGTCTCAAAGGGATCTTCACTCTATCCCTTTCCTTCTCCAGGCCCTTATATCTTTCTCATAGGTGTTATTTTATTTCAGAGATAAAATGATAAAAATGAGCGGCATGAAAGAGTAATTACCATTCGTTAGCAGAATCAAGAATTGGAGACAGTACATTCCTGGCTCCTTAGATGCTCTCTAACTTTCCTTCAAACAATACAAAACAATACACCCTCAGATCTGAACAGTAACCATTATGTGGACATAAAACTGGAAAGCGGCTGGGCGCAGTGGCTCATGCCTGTAATCCCAGCACTTTGGGATGCCAAGGCGGGTGGATAGCCTGAGGTTGGGAGTTCGAGACCAGCCTGACCAACATGGAGAAACCCCATCTCTACTAAAAATACAAAATTAGCTGAGCATGGTGGTGCATGCCTATAATTCCAGCTACTCGGAACCCAGGAGGCAGTGGTTGCAGTGAGTCGAGATTGTGCCATTGCACTCCAGCCTGGGCAACAGGAGCAAAACTCCATCTCAAAAAACAAAAACAACAAACAAAAACTGGAAAGCAATTTCTCTCTCCTATGTACTGCATTAGAATGAAGTACACAGTACTATCAGATCAACAAAACCACAGACTTTAAAAAATCTTATTATGTAGTAAACTTACAATACTAATAGACACCGAGTTAGGCTTGCATCGGTACTGACCTCTCCACCTCACCTGGTCAATTTTATCTACTTCCTGGTACTTGATACTCTGCATGTGGCCACATGACTCTTTATTCTTACAAATTTTCCCCTTTCCCTTCATGCCACACTTAGTCAAAAGTATCTCAGCAATATGTATCTCCTGGGCTACAAAATGTAACCTGAATCTTTTTAAAATATTACCAACAGGAGTTTTTGATCCAGTCAACGAACTTTTCTCCACTAACTAAACCCAAGTGTCTCTACCTGCTTGTATGCTATGGAGTATGTAATCAGAAACAAATTAAATACTCAAAGAATTCCCTTCTCCGGTGAGTGGTCCATTTTAAACCAGTGTAACTGTTTTGTCAAAAACAAAAGGTTTGTTTCCTCTTCACATTCAGAGTTCCAGACCATTACCTTCTAAATAACTCAGGTTCACCAAAATATCATTTGCCAACTACGTGTGGTGGCGCACACCTGTAATTGCAGCACTTTGGGAGGCCAAGGTGGGTGGATTACTAGAGCCCAGGAATTCAAGATCAGCCCGGGCAACATGGCAAAACCCCATCTCTACAAAAAAGTACCAAAAATTAGCCGGGCGTGATGGCACATCCCTGTAGTCCAAGGTACTCAGGAGACTGAGGTGGGAGGATCACCTCAGCCCAAGGTGGTCGAGGCTGTAATAAGCTGTGATTGTGCCACTGCATTCCTGGATGACAGAATGAGACGCTATCTCAAGGGAAAAAAAAAAAAAAACCAAAAGGTATCATTTGACAAAGTTTCTCACCTATAATGAACCCAACCACCTGTCTCAAATCCACTCACTCTGTTCACCTATTAACAATTCATCCAAAAGCCTAGAACTGAGCTCTCATACAAAACGAAACAAAGCAAAGCAACCACCACCACACCATTTTAAACAGCGTGGAGACCTCATCCCCATTCCAATAAAGTTAAGCAGATTCCCCTAAGAATAACATTTCAAGAGAGACGATATCAACCACTTAAGATTTTTCAGGTAACGTCCCTATCACCATATAACTATCAATTCTTGTAAGATGCCAATTAACCGAGATAAGTGATTTCAGTAAGGTTTTTTGTTTTTTTGGGTTTTTTTTTTGAGACAGGGTCTTGCTACGTCATACAGGCTGGAGTACAGTAGTGCGATCAGCTTATTGCAACCTCCATCTCCCAGTTCAAGCAATTCTCCTGCCTCAGTCTCTCGAGTAGCTGAGACTACAGATGCACGCCACCACACCCAGCTAATTTTCGTTTTTTTAGTAGAGATAGCATTTCACCATGTTGGCCAGGCAGGTCTCGAACTCCCGGCCTCAAGTGATCCACCCACCTCAGTCTCCCAAAGTGCTGGGATTACACGCGTGAGCCACTGCGCATGGCCAGTAAGCCTAAGGTTCTAAAATGATTAAAAACTCCATTGTCTAGCAACTAAATAATGCACCACATACCATTCTGGTCAACAATGGACCACATTTACAACAGTGGTCCCATAAGGTCATAATGGAGCTGAAAATAATGTCATAGTGCAAGGCATTATTCACGTTTGTGGCGATACTGGTGTAAACAAACCTACTACATTACCAGTCATATAAAAGTCTAGCACATACAATTATGTACCATACATACTTGATAATGATAGTAAACGGTTACTGATTTATTTACTATATTGTACTTTTTACCATTATTTTAGAGTATAGTCATTCTACTTACTTTTTAAAAAGCTAATTGTAAGCTTCAAGCAGGTCCTTCAGGAGGTATTCCAAAAGAAGGCATTGTTACATAGGAGATGACAGCTCCAGGCATTTTGCTGGCCCTAATGACCTTCCGGTGGTACAAGATGTGGAGGTGGAAGACAGTGATATTGTGTCCGGAATTTATTAAGCTAAGTGTTATTACAAGAGTCAAAAAGGTAAAAATATTTAAAAGTTTATAAAGTAAAACTACAATAAACTAGGGCTAATTATTTTTTAAAAATTAAAAGTTTAGTGTGGCCTAAGTGTACAGTGTTTATAGAGTCTACAGTAGGTGTACAGTGATGCCCTAGGCCTTCATAGTCACTCACCACTTACTCACTCAGAACAACTTTCAGTCCTGCAAGCTCCATTCATGGAAAGCACCCTATACAGATGTACCATTTCTCATCCTATACACAGTAAGTTTACTGTACCTTTTCTATGTTTAGACACACAAATACTCACCATTGTGTTACAGCGGCCTACAGTACCCAGTACCGTAACATGCTGCACAGGTTTGTAGCCTAGGACAGCAGGTTATACCATACAGCCTGGGTATACAGTAGGCTACACCATCTAGGTTTATGTAAGTACCCTCTATGGTATTGCACAATGACAAATCACCTAACGACATGTTTCTCAGACTATATCCCCATTAAGCAATACATGACTATTTATTGTAGTAAAACTTAGAAAAATAGAATTGCAAAGTCTTAAGCAGTTCTTTTGTATGCAATTACACTTTAATGCATACAAGTTTAAAAACGTCTTGATTTTTTAAACACCTTTTCCATGCCTCGAAATAGAGGTTTTAAAAGCGTAGTGTTCTTTTTAGCTTTTAGAACTTTCTTACTGATGCCTTTACAAGTTCGCTCCACAACATAAATCCAAGGAGGCAAATTAGAAATTTGGTGGAAACAATACTATTTATTTTAAAGCATGTAGATCATCTGGTTTAAGCCTCTAGGCGTCCTTGTTAACTAAAGGGTTACTGCCATCATCTGGCAGAGAACATCCCCTCTTCTCACACCACCTCACAGCTCTGAAATGCATTTCAGTTCTCGCTGCTCTTTCATGAGTACTTGCTCTGGGTTACAGACGGGCAGCTGTAACTTCATAAAGCTGTGGATACCTTCATAAATGCGCCTCATACCACATCATTCAAGCCCCTTGACTGAATTACGACCTCACTCTCCTTGTCATGAAAAGCTGTAAGTTTCACGAATTAGGCCAAATTTCATAAGGCACAAGATACAACCTTCACATAACGTTTTACTTGTTTTCTTAGAAAAGGGCCAAACTCCAGCCCTACCCAGTCAAAGCTGTTTGATTTGCCATCGCGTATTAAAAACAAACGGACCTACCAAAATTCTTCTCCTTTTGAGCACCTACCCCGTGTGGAGACAGTCGATACGCACACACTGACCAAATGGTGAGGAATGATCACTGGCCCAATCATCTGAAAAGTCTTTTTCTGCATATCCATTTTACCCGACAGAAAATGATTTCACATATGCTCCTCTAGCTTTCCAGCCTCTGAAGCTCCTTTATTATTATTATACTTTAAGTTCCAGGGTACATGTGCACAACGTGCAGGTTTGTTACATATGTATACATGTGCCATGTTGGTGTGCTGCACCCATTAACTCGTCATTTACATTAGGTATTTCTCCTAATGCTATGCCTCCCCCACCCCCCACCCCACGACAGGCCCCGGTGTGTGATGCTCCCCACCCTGTGTCCGAGTGTTCTCATTGTTCAGTTCCCACCTATGAGGGAGAACATGCGGAAAAAATATGGAACGCTTCACAAATTTGCGTGTCATCCTTGCGAAGGAGCCAGGCTAATCTTCTCTGAATCGTTCCAATTTTAGTATACATGCTGCCAAAGTGAGCACTGAAGCTCCTCTTTTGAATTTATTCTCCTTTTCAGTTCTTCCCTGATGAAGAGTCTATAAAATGCCTATCTTTTCTCATTTCTGGCCTGGGTGAATTTTTCTATTAAAAAATTGCATCGTTTTCTTTTTCTAGAGATGGAGTCTTGCTCTGGCGCCCTGCCTTAACCTATCAAGTAGCTGAGACTACAGGCACAGACCACCACATTCAGATAAAAAAATATTTTCTGTATCTTTTCTTCTCTATTTTTTTTTTTTTTTTTTTTTTTGAGACGGAGTTTCGCTCTTGTTGCCCAGGCTGGAGTGCAGTGGTGCCATCTCGGCTCACTGCAACCTCCCCTTCCCAGGTTCAAGTGATCCTCCTGCCTCAGCCTCCCGACTAGCTGCGATTACAGGCATGCATCACCACGCCCGGCTAATTTTGTATTTTTAGTAGATATGGGGGTTTCTCCGTGTTGGTCAGGCTCGTCTGGAACTCCCAACCTCAGGTGAACCACTGCGCCTGGCTTATTCTCTGTATCTCTAAGAGCACTTACACATGGCCGGGTAAGGTGGTTCATGCCTGTAATCCCAGCACTTTGGGAGGCCAAGGCGGGCAGACTATTTGAGGTCAGGTATTCGAGACCAGCCTGGCCAAAATGGTGAAACCCTGTCTCTACTAAAAATACAAAACTTAACTGGAGATGGTGGCAGGTGCCTGTAATCCCAGCTACTGGGGAGGCTGAGGCAGGAGAATCACGTGAACCCAGGAGGTGGAGGTTGCAGTGAGCCAAGGTTGCAGTGAGCAAGTGCAGTGAGCCACTGCACTCCAACCTGGATGGACAGAGCAAGACTCCATCTCAAAAATATATATAAAATAAAATAAGAGCACTTCCACATGACAACATTAACATGAAAAAGCAGTGAGCACTCACAGCACTTGTGTAAGCCGCATTCCTAAAGTCCACAGAAAGTAAATGACAACTACTGCAAAATTTGTACTTAGAGAATTCAAGTGCAAATATTTTGTAGATGGAATAAGACAGTATTGTTTGCAATAAAGACAAGTGCATGCATTATACTTAAAACCTACTCCACACAATGCATGACATTTGAAAGGTGTTTGGCTGGCATGCCCTCTAGCTGAACTGCTTTCTGTTGCTCCTCAGCCATCAAATAAATGGCATCATGGCCACATGTTAGCAAAAATTCCTTCCTTCCAATCCCAACAATGTTAACTAGAATGGAGAAACAAGAGAAAACATTTTTCAGAGGCCGAACGATTCACAATTTCCCCCATGACAAGACAGAATACTACTATAATCTGCATCTCCCTTCTGCAGCTCTGTTCAATTGTGACCTTTAGGAAGCTCTCCCAACATTAGGGAGGAAAAAACATTTAATTAAAAGAAAGGGCAGCCAAGGCGCCTGCAGAAGGGAGAAAGCTTTTACCTTGTATTAGAGAAAGGTGGATTTTCTCAAAGCTCCCCATCCATCAGAACAAAATGCAAATCCCAGGATCAGGATTATGCAGCAGGAAGGGTACACAAACTCTGAGGCTGGGCCACAGCCAGACATCCAAAGCCTGAACATCTGCATGCTGGTAAAATTCCCTTGGAGTTAGCAATGCTAACATTATGGGTGCCTTACACCTTTTGCATAAGTATGAGATTATTTCTCTGCTTCACAGAAATTTAAAGACTCCAAGGATTCTGCCCACTGTGACTCAAAAAGGAAGGCATCCTCCCCACACTCTCCAGCTTACATTTTCCTGATCTTCTGGCCAGAAGGATGAGATTTCTCTTGGATTTTTGCTACCTCTGTACCACCACTGCAGCTCTGCTGAAAGCTTGCCTTTGGCTCAAAGCCAGATAGAAAAGACCAATGAGGCCGCGCAGGTGGCTCACGCCTGTAATCCCACCACTTTGGGAGGCGGGAGGCCGAGGCAGGTGGATCACGAGGTCAGGAGTTCAAGACCAGCCTGGCCAACATGGTGAAACCCCGTCTCTACTAAATATACAAAAATTAGACTGGCGTGGTGGCGTGCGCCTGTAACCCCAGCTTCTCAGGAGGATGAGGCAGAATTGCTTGAATCCAGGAGGAGCTTGCAGTGAACCGAGATCGCACCACTGCACTCCAACCTGGCGACAGAGCGAGACTCGGTCTCAAAAAAAAAAAGGGAAAGAACAATGAGAAACTTACCCCTCTCATCCCCCACTCAGGTTGCTTCTCCAGGCTTCCACTTCACAATCTGCCAGCTTTTCTTTACTTTTCTGAGTCCTCAGGTAATCTGCCCACTGAGTTTGGCTGCCATCAGCAAGAGAAATAGGCTGCAGTGGACTAACCTCATCTTGGCCAAGTGATCCCCAGTAATCTTAGTAATAATTGTTGCGGCAGCATCTCTCTTGGCCGCATCACATAATGATAGCCGATACACACCAGAGCTCAGGCCCAGCCCACCTCTCACCTTCCTCTTGATGATGCTGTCAGGGTAGAGAAAGCCTGGTCATTCATTCTTGTAAAACCTGAGATTTGGTGCACAATTTCTTAAACTCCTCTTAGGTGTCACCATTTATTTCAGACTCTAACAAAAGATGGAAGAAAACAAAAAAACTCTCTGACCTCTGGAACACTGTCCTATTCTTGCCCCTACTCTGTAAGGCTCTGTCGCTTGCCATCCCTTTAATCACACCAGGCTTCAAAGGCCAGGTGGGCAGTTAAATATTAAGTATAAACAGCTGCTTACTGTGTGCTGCTAGCAACTAAAAAGACCTAATCTATACACCTTCAGGTTGTGAAGGGCATCAAAGAAAGAAAACACACGTTAGAAATTCTGACAGATGCCACTTTTTTGGCCAGGGAAATTTAAACTCATTCTGGCTTTTTTTTAACTGATGGCAAAATAGAGGACTCTAACCAGAGAGGAGCCCAGAGAGTGGATTTTATTTCAGATGTAAGCTAAACCCCTTTTCCCTTCACTGGTTTTAATTGTAACAGGAAAAGCATAAAACCTGCTACCAGAAAATAAATGTGAATGTTTCCAGAATATTGGAAGTAATCCCTTGCTTAAACACAAAATCCATTATTCCATTACATAGCAAATATCTACGGAGAGCTGATACTATGCCAGGCATTAGTCAATGTGCATGGAATACAGCAGTGAACGAGACCAAGTCCAAGCAGCCATGAAGTTTGCATTCCACCAGAGGAGCCAAACAACAAAAAATGAATAATTTATAATGCTAGTATAAATACATAAGACACAATAACTTCAGGTAGTGATAAATGGTATCAAAATAAAGTAGGTATGAGATGAAGAGCGATGGGGGCAACCTCGGTGAAGAAACCCCTGAAGGCCGGGCGCGGTGGCTTACACCTATAATCCCGGCATTTTGAGAGGCCAGGGCAGGCAGATCTCCTACTCAGCAGCCTGGGCAACATGGCCAAACCCCGTCTCTACAAAAACACAAAAAAATTAGCCAGGAGGGCTGGTGCGCACCTGTGGTCCCAGCCGCTCAGGAGGCTGAGGTGGGAGGATCGCTTCAGCCTGGGAGGCAGAGGTGACAGTGAGCCGAGATCACACCAGGCTGGGTGACAGAGCAAGACCCCCTCTCAAAAAAAGAAAAAAGAAAACAGAAAAGAAACCTCTGCCAACTGATATTTAAGCAGAGAACTAGAAGGAATAAGGAAGCAAGCCACGCCAAGATCTAGGGATAGAAAAGCAGAACATTCCTGGCAGCAAGTTCTCAGATCCTCAGGAGAGAACAATCCTGCCACACTGAAGGATCAGAAACAAAGCCGGTATTATGGATACACTGGCCTGAAGAGGAGGAAAGAGAGAAGTCATGAGGTCTAAGAGACAAGCAGGAGTCAGATCATGAAGGGCCTTATACGGCCTGGTAAGGAATTTGGGTTTTATTCTAAATGTGATGGGAAGGCATATCTACAGAGACACAAAACAGGCAAGGTTTAATCTGACCATCTTCCTCATCCTCGATCTCAACCAAAAAAAATTACTTTCAAATTCAGAGCAAAGCCTAATGTTGAAATCTACTTCATCCTCAGTTCTAATAGATCAAAGAGAAATCACAAATGTATGCATGCATTTATTTATCTTAGAGACAGGATCTTGCTCTGTCACCCAGGCTGGAGTACAGTGGCACAGTCATCTCTAACTGCAGCCTCACACTCCTGGGCTCAAGCAATCCTCCTGCCTCAGCCTCCCAGGTAGCTGGGATTACAGGCATGCACCACCATGCCCAGCTAATCTTATTTTTATGCATGTCCTCATACCTCTCCAAACACACACACACACACACACACACACACACACACACACACACACACTTGAATGAAGGTATGTCAAAGGAGCACAGGAGCCAACTGAAGGTGCTCCCAATGGCCAAAGCTGGAATGAACTGGAGCAATAACAAAAAGTAGTATTGGGTTGGAGCACACAGTATGAAATAAATATCCATGAGTCCATACTAGTAAAAATGATCGAGTAAATACATAAATGAGGTAGACAAATCTCCCATATAGAATTCCAAATAATTTATATAGACACTCCACCCTCAAGGAAGGTGCTACCCAGTGACTTACTTCCAAAGGGTGCCACGTAGAAAGCGGGGCAGGGTGCAGGCAACAAGTAACTTTACAGTGCAGATCCCTGACAAATAACTACTTTATGCAGGTGATCAAGGTTTACATCAACAGCACTAACGCATGTTGACAGTGTGTGGATGGAGGCGCATCCTACAATATACCTGACCAGTACTCCTCAAAACATCAAGGTCACCAAAAACAAGGAAAGTCAGAGAGACGTGACAACTACATGTAATGTAGTATACTTTGATCCTGAAAGAAACGATGGACATTAGGTAAAGTCTAAGGAAACCTGAATAAAGTATGGACTTTATTTAATAATCATATATTGATATCGGTTCATTAATTGTAACACATGTGGCATACTCATGTGAGATGCTAATAACAGGGAAAACTGGGTACAGAGAAATTGGGAACTTTCTAGACTAGTCTCTCAATTTTTTTGTCCATCTAAAAATGTTCTTAAAAGTCTGTAAAGCTTAATAAATACATATATTTTATATATATGGAGAGAGAGAGTGTGTGTGCCCTGCGGGATACATGCTCTGAAACCACAGACCTTATAAAATCAATCATCTTACCCTATTGCTATGAGTTGCTTCAGCTGTTACAACAATGAGACAAAAATTAGCTTCCAGTCAAGTACACAATTGAGATGCTGGGCCTTTTACTTTTGCTGAACGAGCACCAGCTGCACTCTACCTACCTCTTAAGTATATGGGCACATCCAGAAAATATTTGTTGCCTCTTTAAATAAGTTCACGATAACAACAGAAATAATCACTATTATGGGGGAAGTGGGTTTGGTGATAAAAATAAAGCAAATATTACACAGATTTTAAGTCTGAATAAAAGTGTGAATGCTATATCCCAGAGCTTAAAAGAATACATAAGTCAAAAATGATGGTCTAGTTGTAGGCTAAATACAGGTGTGATAAACCTTATTTAGTTCAGACACTTGGGCGGAGGGTTAGGGGGGCTGTTTATGTGAATATTTTAGGGGGGAAAATGAATATGTTTATTATTGACCATAGAATGTGATTCTTGTTTTTCAAAAGAAAACATGGGTTTAAAAGGTTGAGAAACACAGGGCATGACTCCTCCAGAAAAATACAGGCTAAAAGATAAGAACTCCAAAAATTTTCAAACCAAAGTTCACTTGTACTTTTTTTACTGCTTTATTAAAAATATCAACTTCTACCTGTGATAGGCAGAATTCCAGGTGCCTCAAAGATGTCTATATCCTCATCCCCCGAATATGAATATGTGAGACTGCAGAGCAAATTGGAATTAAAATTGCAGATAGGAATCAAGGTTGCTAATCAGCTGACATTAAAATAGGGAGACTATTTTATGCTGGGTTACACAGGTGGGCCCAGGGAATCCCAAGAGTCCTTAAAAGCAAAAGAGGGAGGCAGAAGAGGAGAGAAAGGGAAAGAGATGTGACCAAAGAAGTAAGGTCCGAGGCATGCTATGTTTCTGGCTTTGAAGGCAGAAGAAGGGGCCAAGAGCCAAGGAATTGGGCAGTCTCTAGAAGCTGAAAAGGAAAGGAAGCAGATGCTCGCAGGGTCCTCCAGAAAGGAACTCAGCCCGGCAGACGCCTTGATTTTAGCCCTGTGAGACCCATTTTGGACTCTTAAACTCCAGAGCTGTAATAAACTTGTATGTTTTAAGCCACTACATTTGTGGTAATTTATCACAGCAGCAATAAAAACTAATACCCTGCCTATAGAACTCTCCTGCTTTTAGGAGGAAAGCCCTTTGACCCCAACATCAAAGTGATATATTTACCACATGCAAATTAAAGGAAAGGAAAAAAGTTATCAATAAGTGTGAAGTAAACGAGAGGATCAAAAGATCAGGAACTCCAAGAATTATAAGTAAACTACAGCAGAGAGCAGGCTCATCAAGTCACGCCAGGGATGGTCAGATGATCTTAGCCACAAAGTTCATCTAAAATCTTCACATTAACCACTGTAAGAAAAAACCCAAAAACCTATTTTCTTGTGGTTAAGAGAGACAGCAATCAATATTATTTGTGACAGAAAACTAAAAAGGGACCAGGCACAGTGGCTCACACCTGTAATCCCAACACTTTGGGAGGCTGAAGCAGGAGGATTGGGCCCAGGAGTCTGAGATCAGCCTGGGCAACATAGGGAGACTCTGTCTCTACAAAAAAAAAAAAAAAAAAAAAAAAAAGATCAGGGCATGGTGGCACACACCTGTGGTCCCAGCTACTCACGAGGCTGAAGCGGGCAGATCACTTGAGCTCAGGGATTCAAGACCAACCTGGGCAACATGGCAAAACCTTGTCTCCACAAAAAATACAAAAATCAGCCAGATGTGGTGGCATGTGCCTATAATCCCAGCTACTCAGGTGGCTGAAGCACGAGAATCGCTTGGACCCAGGAGGCAGAGGTTGTAGTGAGCCAAGATTGCACCACTGCCCACTGCCCTCCAGCCTGGGCAACAGAGTGAGACCCTGTCTCAAAAAAAAAAAAAAAAAAAAAAAAAAAAGAAGAAGCACTTTGCCCACAGAATATTCATTAAAAGAAAACTACCAAATTAAAACTACAAATTACTATAAATAAAAAGGAAGGCCAAGGCGCAGTGGCTCTTTGGGAGGCCGAGGCGGGCAGATCATGAGGTCAGGAGTTCGAGACCAGCCTGACCAACATGGTGAAACCCCGTCTCTACTAAAAAAAAAAAGAAAGAAAATACAAAAATTAGCCAGGCGTGGTGGCGGGTGCCTGTAATCCCAGCTACTTGGGAGGCTGAGGCAGGAGAATCGCTTGAACCCAGGAGGTAGAGGTTGCAATGAGCCGAGATCGTGCCATTGCACTACAGCCTGGGCGACAGAGCGAGACTCCGGCTCAAAAAAAAAAGGTGGCGAGGCTGGGCGCTGTGGCTCATACCTGTAATCCTAGCACTTTGGGAGGCCGAGGCAGGTGGATTACCTGAGGTCAGGATTTTGAGGCCAGTCCGGCCAACGTGGTGAAACCCTGTCTCTACTAAAAATACAAAAATTACCTGAGCGTGGTGGTAGGAGCCTGTAATCCAGCTACTTGGGAGGCTGAGGTAGGAGAATCGTTTGAACCCGGGAGGCAGAGAGGATGCAATGAGCAGAGATGGCACCACTGCACTCCAGCCTGGGCGACAGAGCGAGACTCCGTCTCAAAAAAAAAAAGGGTGGCATTTGAGCTGAGCATGTGAAAATGAATAAGATTCTGAAATATGAAGTGTGGGAGGGAAATGTAATTTACTACAGTTTTGGTTGCAAACTATAGAAACCAACTCTGGCTAATTTAGGTAGAAAAGGAATTTACTAAAAGAATTTCTAGTAGCTTATAAAATCGACAAGAAGTTTAGAGAAATAGACTGAAAAAAACAAGCAGGAAGCAGGCAGCTGAGAACCCAGCCACAGGAACAATCAGAGAAGTAGATTAGAGTGGTTAGGATGCCACGGTAACTGCCATAGTGAAGACTCTCTTAAGTGTCCTTTCATCTATACGTCATTGCTCAAGATTCGAAGCCTAATAAAGGACGTTATTGGGTCGTCTGGTGAAACCTCTGTAAGGTTAAATAGAATTGTAGCAATGTTAATGTCCTGATTTTGGTAATTGTGCAAAGGTTATAAAAGATTTTTTTGCTTTTAGGAAATACACATTGAAGTGTTTAGGGGTAAAGGGGCATCATATCCACCACTCAAAGGTTCAGAAGAAAAAACAATTGTGTGTGTGTGTTTTTTTGGTTTGGTTTGGTTTGGTTTTGTGTGTGTGTGTGTGTGTGTGTGTGTGTGTGTGTGTGCACGCGCGCGCGCGCGGAAAGCGGAGGAAGGAGAAAAAGACAGGCAGTGAACCTGTCCAAACTCAAGTGATCATCTTGCCCCACAAAGCCCCTGCTTACACTTACCACACATGACACCACATAATCTCACCACCCAGAGATAATCCCGACGGCTTTTATGTGCAGTTGTCTTGCCTACCGTCTTCCCTACTTTTATAATAACAATGTTTGTAGAATAATCTTTTCAAATTGGAATATGTCTATGCTTCTGATAATACACAACAGTAAAAACTATGAATGAAGGAAAGCCAAAGTTCTACATAATCCCTATATTTTCCCTACTCCAAACACAGATTAACAGTTTGGGCCGGGCGCGGTGGCTCAAGCCTGTAATCCCAGCACTTTGGGAGGCCGAGACGGGCGGATCACGAGGTCAGGAGATCGAGACCATCCTGGCTAACACGGTGAAACCCCGTCTCTACTAAAAAATACAAAAAACTAGCCGGGCGAGGTGGCGGACGCCTGTAGTCCCAGCTACTCGGGAGGCTGAGGCAGGAGAATGGCGTGAACCTGGGAGGCGGACCTTGCAGTGAGCTGAGATCCGGCCACTGCACTCCAGCCTGGGTGACAGAGCAAGACTCCGTCTCAAAAAAAAAAAAAAAAAAAAAAAAAAAAGTTTGACATTATTCTTCTACCCTTTTGAGAGTTTTAAATGCATACATATACCTTATAATTTTCACATACTGTCATTTTTTTTTTACTTAAAAGTCTTATGACATCTTCGCAGTTTTATGAGAAAAGAATCTACATCAAATATTAAGGAAAAAATTAAAATTTGTTTTAAAAAACTGTTTTAGGAACGGGGCATGGTGGTTCACGTCTGTAATCCCAGCACTTTGGCAGGCTGAGGCAGGGGGATCACTTGAGTCCAGGAGTTCAAGACCAGCCTGAGCAACATACGCAGACCCTGTTTCTACAAAAAAAAAAAAAAAAAAATTGAAAAGGAAATGATTTTTAAACTTTAGGAGTTGTTTACATATTCATAGTATTACTGAGTTTAAATAGAAAAGCAGCAGCAAAACAAAACACAATACTTGGGAATGGAGTGAAGAACACTAAGGGAAAACAGGAAGCCAAGCTTTGTCTTTAGAACAAAACTCATTTTTTCAACAAGGTTTGCTCCCAGAAAAATCATAACTTCCCTTGGAAGGACTTGAAGTGTAATGTATCTGTAACAGGGATTAAGACTTCTTCAGTAACATAAGACTAATCTTTAATTAGCCCAAATATTGAACAGAGACACTCTATTTTATTATCAACCTTGTAGTAAAAGGAAAAAATGATGTTGAAACATTCTAGTCCTCAACATCATGAAGCCAGCTCACAAGAATGTGAACTCTAGATTCACAATAGAACTATAAATTCCAAACTGGGCATGGTGGCTCACACCTGTAATCCCAGCACTTTGGGAAGCCGAGGCAGGCAGATCACTTGAGGTCAGGAGTTCGAGACCAGCCTGGCCAACATGGTACAACCCCATCTCTACTAAAACTACAAAAATTAGCCAGGCATGGTGGCACATGTCTGTAATCCCAGCTACTCAGGAGGCTGAGGCAGGAGAATCTCTTGAACCCAGGAGGCAGAGGTTGCAGGGAGCTAAGATCACGCCACTGCACTCCAGCCTGGGTGACAGAGTGAATGAGACTTCATCTCAAAAAAAGAACTATGAATTCCAAATCCACTATGTAAATAAAATTCACATTGCATGAAACTCTTTGAGAATACTAGGTTTTTGGGGTTTTTTTTCTTTCGTTTTGTTTTGTTTTGTTTGAGATGGAGTCTCACTCTGTGTCACCCAGGCTGGAGTGCAGTGGCGTGATCTCGCCTCACTGCAAGCTCCGCCTCCCGGGTTCACATCATTCTCCTGCCTCAGCCTCCCGAGCTGGGACTACAGGTGCCTGCCACCTCTCCCGGCTAATTTTTTCGTATTTTTAGTAGAGATGAGGTTTCACCGTGTTAGGCTGACCTCGTGATCCGCCTGCCTCAGCCTCCCAAAATGCTGGGATTACAGGCATGAGCCACCATGCCCGGCCTGGTTTGGGGGGTTTTGTTGAGACAGTCTCAGCTGTCACCCAGGCTGGAGAGCAGTGGTGTGATCATAGCTCACTGCAACCTCCAACTCCTGGGTTAAAAATCTTCCTGCCTCGGCCTCCTGAGTAGGTGGGAATACAGGCGTGCACCACCATGCCTGGTTAAATTTGTTGTTGTTGTTGTTGACAGGGATCTTGCTTTGTTGCCCAGGCTGGTCTTGAACTCCTGGCCTTAAGCAATCCTCCTACCTCACCCTCCCAAAGTGCTGGGATTACGGTATGAGCCACTATACCTGGCCTAAATATTTTTTAATTTTCCCCAAATGTAACTGTGAATGGTCCTTTCAAGCCAGAAATTATAGAAATCCAAAATAGATGACTGTATTTGTTTCACAGAATATACATCTATTAACAAACTCTCGATGTCAGTAACTTGACACAGTTAAATACAGAAATATAAGAATCACAACACTGATAATGATAATCCAAAAGAATACATATGAGATTTTTTGTAACAGCCTATTATCCCAATTATGCTTTGCTTAGGTTAATTTATCTTTTTGAGACACAGTTTTGCTCTTGTTGCCTAGGCTAGAGTGCAATGGTGCAATCTCGGCTCACTGCAACCTCTGCCTCCTGGGTTCAAGTGATTCTCCTGTCTCAGCCTCCCGAGTAGCTAGGATTACAGGCGCAGGCCAGGCCTGGCTAAGTTTTGTATTTCTAATAGTGACAGGGTTTCATCATATTGGTGAGGCTGGTCTCGAACTCCTGACCTCAGGTGATCTGCCCGCCTCAGTCTCCCAAAGTACTGGGATTATGGGCATGAGCCACCACGCCCGGCCTGCTTAGATTAATATTAAAATGTTTGCTATACCTCAATGTAAGTTTGACTTGGTACTAAAGATACATGGATCAGACAGATTTGTATCAGGCCTTAAAGGCAGGAGGACTCAAAGGTAGAATTAAGTTTTTACAACAGGAAATGCATTCTATCCATCTCCTATATATTTTTTGATTGTTGCTCTGTTTGCACACACACCAATGATGTGATATGGGTGGTAGGAAACAGCATCCTTGGCAGTGTTGTTCTTCCCAGGAATTGTCTTTTAAGCAATTTAAGGCTTACAAAATCAGGCTGGTCAAATTATAACAACAGCATCCTAGCAGCATCAAGGTAAAACACACACATCAGTTAGTATTTCTTTTCAGCATCCTTTGACAAAATCCGCTCGAAAGTGAAATATTATCCATAACCATTATCCATGCACTGCCCCATGACACCTTTATAGAAAATTTTCAGACTAACAAAGCTGTTAATTATTTCCATCCAAGAGAAAAAGTATTAAAGTATTTATTCCTGGCACCTCAACACACACATATACACACACACACACACACACACACACACGGCTTCCAACAAAAGAAAAAAAAACTCAAAGAGAACTAATCCAGTGCCGTAATAAGTTAGTCAGTAGCTTCTATAAAATAGAAATTATTATGTGTCACTATGGTCTTTATTGCTCCCTTTGATACTTCAAAGTGCATCACGAAATAGTGACATCTGAATAGAAAACACCTTTGCAACCACTTAATTTCTAGAAAAAGGCTAGTTAAGTCATGCTATGGTGTGGTTAGGATCAAATGACTTACGTAACCTCTCTCGAGGTCACTTGCCCAGTGCTGTAAAAAGTAATCACTACTTTTTCTGAAAAAAAAAAAAAATGAGAAAACCAACAATGACTTAGTACTTACTCTTCCAGAAAACATACGCCAGTGGTATTGATTTATGAGCGAGCTATTTCCATCCTAGCAGCGGTTTAAAACAAAGGCAGTAACACTATTAAGAATGACAAAAGTGGCCAGGCGCGGTGGCTCACGCCTGTAATCCCAGCACTTTGGGAGGCCGAGGCGGGCGGATCACGAGGTCAGGAGATCGAGACCATCCTGGCTAACATGGTAAAACCCCGTCTCTATTAAAAATACAAAAAAAAAATGAGCCGGACGCAATGGCGGGCACCTGTAGTCCCAGCTACTCGGGAGACTGAGGCAGGAGAATGGCGTGAGCCCGGGAGGTGGAGCTTGCAGTGAGCTGAGATCGTGCCACTGCACTCCAGCCTGGGTGACAGAGTGAGACTCCATCTCAAAAAAATAAAAATAAAAAAGAAAAGAAAAAGAAAAGAACAACAAAACCTGGAAACCATATTCTGCAAATGATGGATAGCCAGAAAACAAAAAAGCTCTGAATGAATTCATGCAATGAACCATCTTACCTTATAAGAAACAAAGGTGCTACGATCTATGTGTCCTCAAAACAGAGTGTGCACATACCTAGGGGTTCAGAAAGATTTTACAAGGAGTATATGAGCAGCATGTTTTTCAGGGAATCAACTTCCAGATACTCAAGATCCACGGTCTTTCCCAAAAGCAGTCTACCCTAGAACGCACCTGAAGACAGCACAACTCCTTCTCAGCCATTCTCAATCTGGCTGTATTCCCCAAGCCCCAACAATAGGACAATTTTAAATATAGATGTTGAGGAAGTGTAATTCTAAAGAACATGTAAAATGTACTTTGCAAATCAGGTAGTTCCAATTCTTTGCTTTCAACCAAAGTGATGGAGAACCTAATACAGTGATCACTTGACAGATTCTTAAAATACTCTAAAAATAAGTTTTTGGCATATAAATAGAGATATTTAATGAACTGAGTGACACTGATATGGCAAAACTCCAACATTCCCATCTACCTATTGATGTGAACAATGTTTCTCAAAAAGAATTGACACTGAATTCTATCTCATGCAGGTAATAAGTAATGTTCATCCATGGATACTCAAACTCATTAGGGAAAATGAGACTTGTTTACAATGAAGTTTTACCTTTATGTTTAACAACTGCAAGGCTGGGCACGGTGGCTCACGCCTGTAATCCTAGCACTTCATGAGGCAGAGGCAGGCGGACTGCCTGAGCTCAGGAGTTCAAAACCAGCCTGAGCAATACGGTGAAACCCCATCTCTACTAAAATACAAAAAATTAGCCAGGCGTGGCAGCGTGCACCTGTAGTCCCAGCTACTCAGGAGGCTGAGGCAGGAGAATTGCTTGAATCCAGGAGGTGGAGATTGCAGTGAGCCGAGATCATGCCACAGCACTCCAGCCTGGGTGACAGAGCGAGACTCCGTCTCAAAAAAAAAAATTGTAAATCAAAATAACTGTATATATTAATCGATGTAATCTTAATTCAGTCTAAAAGGAAAAATAGCACCCAAGCCTGTAGAGTTACATAACATTTTTTAAGTCAACATTTATTACAGGAAAACATGAAATGGTAACCACTAAAAGATTTTCAAGTATGAAAATATATTCTGTTAAATAAGGTTCTGCGGGGAGATGGGGCATTAAAATACAAGCAAAAAAGAATAAGAAACAATGGAAATCTTCACACTACTAAAGAGCTGGGTTTTGTTTTTGTTTTGAGACAGAGTCTCACTCTGTCTCCAGGGTAGAGTGCAGTGGTGTGATCTCGGCTCACTGCAACCTCCACCTCCCAGGTTCAAGCGATTCTCCCACCTCAGCCTCCCAAGTAGCTGGAACTACAGGTGCGTGCCACCATGCCCAGCTAACTTTTGTATTTTTAGTAGAGACAGGGTTTCACCATGTTGGCCAGGATGGTCTCCATCTCTTGACCTCATGATCCGCACACCAAGGCCTCCCAAAGTGCTGGGATTACAGGCGTGAGCCGCCACACCCAGCCTAAAGAGTTTATTAATGTGATTTTTAAATGGATAAAGGCAAATACCAAATCACTCTAGTATTTAAAATCCACCCATAGCCAAGTGTGGTGACTCACATCTGTAACCCCAGCACTTTGGGTGGCTGAGGCGGGAGGACTCCTTGGGCCCAGGAGTTTGAGACCAGCCTGGACAAGACAGTGAGACCATCTCTACAAAATACAAAAATATTAGTTGGGCGTCGTGGTTCACGCCTGTACTCCCACCTACTCAGGAGGCTGAGGTGGGAGGATCCCTTGAGTACAGCAGCTGAAGGCAGCAGTGAGCTTTGTTCACACTACTGCACTCCAGTCTGAGCAACAAAGAGAGACCCAGTTTCTTTACAAAAAAAAAAAAATCAATTTATAAAAATTGTGTGAGTTTTATTTAAAATGTCAAATATACAATATGTTGGAAATGTTATATTTTGAAATTATCTGATCCACTGATAAAAATGTGTTAGATGTAAACTTTAAAGTACATTGTAATGGTTTCCCAAAAATTTTTTAGGCAGAATACAAGCAAAAAATTCACTTGTCTGTGTTGACATTGGAAAATATGTAAGTGAAATAGTGGTTAGTGAGAAAAGCAACTTAAAAACAGAGTATGTTAACAAGGATAGGGATGCCAAAATAATTACAGTGTGTGAGCAAAGGTCTGCAGCAGGAGGAGAGGTCAATTTCAGGAATTACCAAGAGCTAATCTTAAAGCAATCTTCTGTTGGGACACTTAAGCACAGTTCAGTTTCTAACCAAATTGGCTTCAGGCTTTGTGGAAAAAAAGGAAAATAAAGTCTAGAGGCTGTGATTTCAGTTTGAGCTTTAACAGGCTCTCAGTCTCTAGCTGGCTGACATGTTGCTGGTGGCTACTTTGAGCAACAATGAAGGAGCAAGTCCTCAGACACCTGCCTGTAACTGACCTGACACCATTTCTTCCCTCCAGGTTCACACAAAACTTGAATAGAAAATTACAGATTTCCCTTTTACCAAGTGAAATGAAAATGTCAAAGGCATCTGGTATTAATCACTACTCAGGCTGTATTTATAAAGCAAAAGTTTGATCAGAATAAAATGCCTCCAGATTCTACTTTTTAGTACAACTATAAACAGCTGTCTCATCTTTTATTGAATGTAAGTCATTTTACAAGGAATATGAAAAGCTGCAATATAAATATGGAGCAAGAAAGAAAAGGTCTGCTAACACCCACAATAACTGAAGATGGTACCAATATTACCTTAAAATCTTATAACCATACTAAAACATCAGTTTAAAAAAAAAATCAGGCATGTGAAAGAATCACCAGCAGTCCTCCACACACCCCTTTTTCAAATCTCAAAGTCATTCCAGGAGCAGTTTAGAGCAGCCGTCGAAAGAACAGGCTCTGGAGTGAAAATGCTCGGGGTGGAATCCAGGCTCAGTAATTTTCTGGTTGAGTGATATTAAAAAGTTATTTCACCTCTCCTAACCGTGAGCTATTTCACGGTGCCTCAGCTGTCTCATCTCACAGTAAGTACTCAACAAATGTGAATTACTGATATTACTACAGGAAGGAAAAAAGAAAAAAATGCCAAAGACTGCCAACAGGCCTTGTCTTCCTCTCTGCTAACAGCCCATCACAAAGCTAAATACTAAACAATTCTAGTACTGGGAGGAGTGATGGGGGGTTATTTATTCATTTAGTTAGCAAGTTAGTTGGGACAGAGTCTCACTCTATTGCCCAGGCTGGAGTGCAGTGGCACGATCATAGCTCACTGCAGCCTCCACCTCCACGGCTCAAACAATCCTGCTGCTTCAGCCTCCCTTGCAGCAGGGACTACAGACGCACTCCACCATGCTCGGCAGTTTTTGTATCTTTTTTATAGAGATGGGGGTACCGTTATGTTGCCCAGTCTGGTCTTGAACTCCCAGACTCAAGTGATCCACCCACCTCAGCCTCCCAAAGTGCTGGGATTGCAAGTGTGAGCCACCACACCCAGCCAGTATTTTTTTTTTCTAAGTTAATCATTGTATCTAGTACAATAATGCTTCTAGTGAGTATTCTGCGAAGATAATTATGCTCACTCATAATCAGTGAGCTTAGAGCTCAGACCATTTACAGAAGGAATGACTTAGGAGCAAGAGACTAAGAGATGTACTCAGTACTCAACTAAGTTATCTTGGAGTATGACATAACTATCTAGAAGTTGGTTAGTTTGATTTTGTTTTCCATGTATACGCAGTGGTCCAAAATAGAAAGCAAAGGTGTACACAAATTGGTTTCTGAAGGTGGACAACTGGTCTTCATATGGCTGGGAGTCTATTATGATTTTTTTTTCTTCTGATCATTTCAGTTACTCTCTCCTTGGGGCACAAATGCACCATGGGATATGAGAACAAGAAGGCTGCAGCAAAGTCAATCAATCTTGTCTCGTAATCGTTAAGCACCAAAAATGGTGTCCTAGCAAGACTAAATGCAAACAGTACTTCAGAATCTGAGAAATGGAAGGAACTTAGAGATGACCAATCCAAACCAAAATTAAGAAACAATCTGCCCAACATCCCTTCCCCCAGCTTTGGCTGAAAACATGATGATGAAGGGATAAGACCAACTGGACAAAAGAAAAAGCCTAAAATTTTAACAGAATGTGCTACGATACTAGCTCACATTTTTTAAAGTCTTGGATTGTTCTTTCTCTTTAATGATGTACCATCATGGCCGGGCGCAGTGGGTCATGCCCGTAATCCCAGCACCTTGGGAGGCAGAGGCAAGTGGATCACCTGAGGTCAGGAGTTCAAGACCAGCCTGACCAACATGGTGAAACCCCATCTCTACTAAAAATACAAAATTAGCCGGGCAAGGTGGCTCATGCCTGTAATCCCAGCTGCTCAGGAGGCTGAAGCAGGAGAATTGCTTGAACCCGGGAGGCGGAGGTTGCAGTGAGCCAAGATCATGCCATTGCACTCCAGCCTGGGCAACAAGACGGAAACTCCATCTCAAAAAAAAAAAAAAAAAAAAAAAAAAGATATATCATCATTTCACCCAATTTAATTCAACAGAAATTAACAAAACAGAAGCAACTTCACTCACTCAATTCAACTGAAAGACGCTTATTAGTAAAGTCCTGTGCGCCAGACACCATAGTTAATACCAAAGGTACCATTACTACAATTGCTCTTAAGGCACGATCTCTGCAGCCAACAAATGTCTCCTTTGTTCTCAGTAAAGTGGTGATTGGTTCACAAAAAAGTAAGATAAAATACAGTTGACTCAAGGGCAGCTTGATATAAATCCCAGCTCTGCCACTAGCTGTGAAACCTTAGGCAAGTCAATTAACCTGTAAAAATAAAGATTACTATATATACACACATATATAGTATATATAAATAATATATAACATTGTATTTAACATACAATTACATACTATATTACATAATTCTACACTACGTATATATTACATATATATAATACAGTTATAAGAACAAAACGTGATATATTGTGGGCACTAGGTTGGTCTTAGTCTGTCATTTCCTTAGTTTCTGTCAGTTTACACCAGGTAAACTGACCCTAAAAATGTTTTTATATCTCATTCAAGTTTTGCCTATTACCTACCTTAATCCTAACAAGATTTAAGTTTGTTACATTTAAATTTAAGTTTTATAATTTTTTTCCAGCTCTGTATTGCTGTATACAACCACTCTCTTTAGGGATATCTTATCTGCTATGCCCCTGAGATACTGTAAATACGTCAGTAAGAGCAAATTTTGCCTCATTCAAAAAAGAATTTTTTAAATCTGTGTGCATAAGAATGCAGATTATAAAGATGGTCTTGTCCTACAGATGTTAAGGAAACAGAACAGCTCATAAAAAGACAGTCCTCTAACTCCCTGACCTATGATTAATGCCCCCATATATATCATCCCCTGCTCCAATCTCCGAAAACTTTCCCTCTATGAATGTGTCAATAAGACCGATGATATTGCTATTAAAACTCAGACCGCTCATTTATAAACTGAAAATTCAAAACGACAAAGGCCAGTGCTCCCTGATTTCTATACATACAGGTATGATAAAAGAGAACTACGCTATTACAAAGAACTATGCATCTGGTCCCGCCCCTAAATACTAGAGTCCAGTCGTAGGGGTCATTCTTTCATTCAACAAACTTTTTATTATGCACCTACTGTGTACTAGGCATTGCACAGATAGTGAACAAAACAGACCAAAAAATCCCTTCCCTCCTAATAACAGGAGCGTGCCCATAGAGTAAAGGCTGCCGAGGGAACACGTCCTGGCCGCGCCTCCGTCCCACAGAGGTAATCTTACAGACACCCCAGCCGGCCCACGGGCCGCCGAGACCTGCAGCCCCGACACACTGCCTTGTCCTCTGGGTTCCTAACCCGGACCCTGGGGCAGGCTGGGAAACCCTCCGACCCCACCGTCTAGCGCCAGCGGGCCCGGAAGCCGCGAGGGGAGCCAAGCGCACACCCAGGCGCGCCCCCGCCACCATCCGCGCGTCCCGCGCAGGCGCCGCCGCCGCGGCCGGCGCCCGTCTGGCGCGCGCCTGGCACGCTCTCTTGCGGCTCTTGACTGGCGGCCTCGGCCCCACTTGCCCCAGTTACACGCGGTCCCAGCCCCACCAGCCGTCGCCTCTTACCGGCGCGCTGGCCCCTGCGCCCCGGCCTCCCGGCTCCCGGCGGCTGCCTCGCGGGGCGCCTCCTCCTCCTCGGCCTCCGCGAGCGCCGCGAAAGCCCCGGCCACGGCCCCGGCGTCCGCCTCCGTCCCCGCCGCCGCCGCCTCTGGCTACCGCCGCTGCGGCTCCGGGCCGCTCGCTGTGGCGGTCTCCGCCAGGCCGGCCGCGGCCGGGCCGCCGCCCGCGGCCTCCCCGAGCTCCTCGCTCCGCCTGCATCTGGCCGCCGCCGGCGGTGCTGAGCGCGCGGGAGTAGAGCCGCGGCGGAGACGCCCTGGCCCCACCGGAAGCGGGCCGCACGGAGGAGCAGTGAGCGAACGGCGCCCGGTAGCAGCGAGGCGCGGGGTGCGGGGCCAGGGATCGAGGCCGGCCGCGGCGGGGCGGGGCGGCCGGGGACCCGCAGGTGGGGCCGGAACCGGGACCGCAGGAAGGCCGGACCGATGGGAGCTGGAAGTGGTGGGGGTCTGCAGCGGGGAAGGGGGGTTCTCAAGGCAGCAGAGATACGTGGAGGGGAGGGACGGTGTTAAGTGCAAGGACGAGTCATAAAATAAAATTTGTATAATGTGAACTTTCGGAAAAAAAAGGTTAAATGTGTGTATTTGCATAAGAAAAGGTCTATACAAATATATACTAAAATGTTAGTGGTTAACTGCTCAGATTTCCAGTGAGTTAATTTTTTTTTCCTCCGTTTAATCTAATTTTCAGGAATGAATGTGTATCATTTTAAAACTATACCGAAGTCAGGGTTCAGGAGGTGTGGATGTAAAGACAGTTTGTGTCTGGTGAGAGGTGGACTAACAGCGCGTGGGAGAAGGAACAGTGCGAAACTGGGAGATGGCTAGAAAGGGCGTCAAGGTCCTCAGCAGAATGTCTGTAGAAATGACTATTATAGCTGACATTTATTGCGCGCATGAGTATTTCATTTTCATAACAGCTCTATGAGGTAGGGATGACCGTTATCCTTGTTCTGCAGTGAGGTACCAGCCTTGGAAAGGTTAAAAAAACTTGCCTAAAGTGAACAACTAGGTAGTGGTAGAACTGGCATTCTAAGGCGGTCTCGCTCCAGTCCCTTCTTTCAACCAAGGAGGGAAAAGGAAGGGGAACAGTTGGTTACACAGATGCATGGAAGCAGTTTTTAACTTAGAACTGAAACCACAGAGTCTGGCTCTGTCGCCCAGGCTGCAGTGCAGTGGCGCCATCTAGGCTCACTGCAAGCTCCACCTCCCGGGTTCACGCCATTTTCCTGCCTCAGCCTCCCGAGTAGCTGGGATTACAGATGCACGCCGCCACGCCCGGCTAATTTTTTGTATTTTTAGTAGAGACAGGGTTTCACCATGTTAGCCAGAATGGTCTCGATCTCCTGACCTTGTGATCCACCCGCCTCGGCCTCCCAAAGTGCTGGGATTACAGGCGTGAGCCACCGTGCCCGGCCTTCATTGCTTCTAATTGCCTACTCTGCATCAGGCACAGTGCTATGTCCTGAAATTAAAAACAAAAACAAACAAACAAAACCTTGCCCCTGCCCTCAAGTAGCTCACTGCCCACAAGGAAGATAATCTAGTCCTGTGAGCAGATGATGACAGTGCAGTGCAGTGAGAGAGTCAAGGTCAGGGCCCGAAGAAGAAAAGTTGAATTACGTTTCAGTGGATTATCCAAGGCTTCATGAGAAATAGACCCCTGGACTAAGGCCTAATGGTTGAGTAGAAGTTTGCCTGGTTGGTAAATGGGAGTAGGGGAACCTTCCAGACAGAGGGAACTATTGAAGGATTGTCAACTCCAGAGAAACAGTCTTAAAAATGATAACACTTGTAGAGCACTTATATGCACCAAACACTATTCTACATGCTTCTGATATCACTTCATTTGAGACTAATAGCTGCCCTACAAGGTAAGCTAGTGTTGTCCCCATTTTACAGATCAGGGATCTAAGACACACGTTAAGTAACTTCCAAGATTACACAGTTACAGGCCAGGTGCGTGGCTCATGCCTGTAATCCCAGCATTTGGGGAGGCTGTGGCGGGTGGATTGCCTGAGCCATGAGTTCGAGACCAGCCTGGACAACATGGTAAAACCCCATTTCTACAAAAATTAGCTGGGCATGGTGGTGTACGCCTATAGTTCCACTACTTGGGAGGCTGAGAGAATCGTTTGAGCCCAGGAGGTTGAGGTTGTAGTGAGCTATGATCGTGCATGGGCAGCAGAACAAGACTATCTCAAAAAAAAAAAAAAAAAAAAAGATTTCAACATATGAATTTTGAGGGAGATGAACATTTAGACCATAGCAGTGGGGAAGGGGCATGGCAGAATGTGGTTAAATATCTACCAGCACATCACTGGTCTGGGCTCTTATCAAGTTGGAGATTCACACATTAATCTCAAACTAGATATTTGCACAAATCAGACTTTCTCAATGTTGGCACATTTAGGGCTGGATAAAATTTTGTGGTGGTAGCTTATCCTGTGCATTGTGCAATATTTTAACAGCATCCCTGGCCTCTACCCACTAGATGCCAGTATCAACCCCTCTCCCCCTTATTAAGACAACCAAAAACATCTCCAGACATTGCCAAACGTTCCCTGAGACGCAGTCACCCTGGATGAAAACCACTAGCACAGATAGATGGGTGCAAAAGGTACATTTTAATATCTAAGGAGCTACCGATGTAATTTATCCAAAAATTTATCCAGCCCTAAATTTGCCAACATTGAGAAACCCTGATGTGGGCAAATGTCTGGTATGAGATTAATATGTGCATCTCCAATGTGGTGAGAGATGAGACCAGTGGGAAATAGGGCTTGAAGGAACTATATAAATATCCCTTAAGAAGCCTCCAAAATTATGAGGTAGAAAAAGATCAGTGGCTTTCAGATTAAGCCAGTATTATTAGGGCACATTCACTATGCTTGATACTTTCAACTGGTCAGTGTAAGACTCAGTAACACTTTTGAAAGGTATGCCATTTTAGAGATAGATTTGTTTGTGGATGGTGCTAAGATTTTTTAACATTTATTTTGCACCTGATACTATTCTAAGCACTTTCCACATGCTAACTCATTAAATCTTCAAAATATTCCTATGAAATAAACACTATTATTATTCGATTTTACAGATAAGAAAACTGAGTTGCAAAAAAGTTAAATAATTTCCTCAAGCTAATAAGTAACAGAACTGGGATTTATACCAGTACAGTCTAGTTCCAGAATCCATGCCTGTGAGTCTATTCTGCAGATTCCCTAAAAAGTCCGGGGGCTATGTTACTCTCCAGCTGTTCTTTCAAGGCTTATTCTGTTTTTCTCAATTCAACCAAGAGTGTTTAGGATATGGAAAATTCTGAGGTTCCCCCTTCTAGCACTTCCTAATTAGCAGACACAATTAGCCAAAGTTCTTTCAACAAGGATATGGTATATACTGTCCTCGTGTGATTCTGGTCCAAAAATGTGTTATTAAGGTTTAAAAATACCACACAAGTACCTCCTGCATTTTGAGCAACCAGAGACCTTTGGATTGCATAAATAACAAAGGGAAGGAATATTTTCTGGTATTGCTTTTACTTGATAGTCCTGATTTTAAACATATGCCATTGCATGAATAAAAAATTCAGTTTTCCCTTAGGAAGGACTCATGAGAATTCATGAGTATCAAAAACAAAGTACTGAATTATATAGGTAGCTCCTTAGAAACAAAACTGTACTTTTTGCATACTTTTAATACATATATGACCTAAGTTGTTTTTTGTTTTTGGCTTTTTTTTTTTTTTTAAGATGGAGTTTCGCACTCATTGCCCAGGCCAGAGTACAATGGCACAATCTCGGCTCACCACAACCTCCGCCTCCCGGGTTCAAGCTCTTCTTCTGCCTCAGCTTCCCAATTAGCTGGGATTACAGGCATGCACCACCACGCCTGGCTAATTTTTTTGTATTTTTAGTAGGGACGAGCTTTCTGCATGTTGGTCAGGCTGGTCTCAAACTCCCGACCTCAGGTAATCCGCCCACCTCAGCCTCCCAAAGTGCTGGGATTACAGGCATGAGCCACCACGCCCAGCAACCTAAGTTATTTTTTAAATAAAATGGTAGCCAATTCCTTAAGGTAGTTGTTCTCAAAATGTGGGCCAGAAACAGCATCACCTGGGAACTTGTTAGAAATGCAAATTCAGAATTGGAACTCTGGGGATGAGGCCCAGCAATCTGTGTTTTAATAAACCTGCCAAGTGATTCTGATGCATCCTAAACTACCGTGTCAAGGTAGCATCTGAGCCTTCAAACATCACAAGAAACTCAGTAATTCCTACTCTTAAGACTATGGATCAGCCGGGCGCCGTGGTTCACACCTGTAATCCCAGCACTTTGGGAGGCCGAGGTGGGTGGATCACAAGGTCAGGAAATCAAGACCATCCTGGCTAACATGGTGAAACCCTGTCTCTACTAAAAATACAAAAAAAAAAAAAAAAATTAGCCTTGCTTGGTGGCGGGCCTCTGTAGTTCCAGCTACTTGGGAGGCTGAGGCAGGAGAATGGCATGAACCCAGGAGGTGGCGCTTGCAGTGAGCTGAGATGGTGCCACTGCATTCCAGACTGGGTGACAGTGCAAGACTCCGTCTCAAAAAGAAAAAAAAAAAAAAAAGACTATGGATTTCATAGGCTCTCACTGTTTGACAAAAAGTAGATGTTATGATAGGACTTAGAAAAAAATGCACTGTCCTCTTGCAAATATAAAGTTTGTGGGAAAAGTACATCTTCCTGATTCTTCTCTTCATAGGCAAGCAGATTTTCTATAGTTTAACTAGTTTCTCATGCTTAATATATAAACAATGCACACTGGAAAACACATAAGTTTCTCAAAAAGATGTCTTCCTTTGCTATGTTGTTTTGAACAGCTCCATCTACTACTGAGGGTGCTCACCAGCTACAGTTGGGGAGGCAGTCTGGCATGAGCTATTCTTTCAGCCCAGAATCCACAGCCTGTACTCTGGTGGAGAAAACGGAAAGTGAAGAGCTTACAGGTCATAAAGGTACTTTGACTTGAAGGGCTGGAGTCATGATTAGAGAACTCCTGAAAATGAATGGAGCAAACTCCTAAAATACAGAATACATGACAATAGCTTCTTCTCTCTCCTTCCACCCTCACTCTCAGCTGCTGACTTTGCTTTCTATTTCATGAAGAAATGGAAGCAACCAGAAAAGGATTTCCAGTGTTGCCATTACTACAACTCCCAGCCTACCTGTATCTGTACATATATTCTCTGCTGCCTTCCTTCCCGTTAGTATAGAGGGGTCTCTGCCCCAGTCCAAGGCCAAGGCTTCTGTTACTGCACTAGATCTTATCTGTGCTCACCTACTTGGGGACATCTTTCCAGCAAATGCTCCCACTCTCCCCTGCACATCAGTTTTTACCTTCTAATGAGTCATTCATATTAGCATATAAGCATACTATATTTTCGCCCTTTAAAAAAAAATGAGAAAAAAAAAACTTCTTGGCCTTACACCCTAATCCATTTGCTGCATCATTTCTCTACTCCCTTTTATGGCAAAGTTCCTCAGAAGAGTCATCTATAGCACTATCTCCAATTCTCCTTTTCCTATTCGCTATTTCATCCACTCCTCAAACCTTTTGTGCCCACCACTTCACCAAAACAACTTAGCAAGTTTCACTGTGATCTCCATGTCACTAAATCCAATGGTCAGGTCACCGGCCTAATCTTACTTGGTTTATCAGTCTCATTTGATAAAGTTGATTACTCCTTCCTCCTTGAAACATTTTATTGTTGTTGTTTCCAGAACAATATACTACCCTTAGGATTTCAAAGATATATATAAAACCCTTGCCCTAGGTTTGTGGGGAAGACTTGGGCAACAGTCAAGGGCTTCTGTACCTCCGGAGTCTCACATAACTTTGTTTATGGCAGTACTTCCCAGACTTTTTCATGTCTTGGCACACATAGAAAATGGTAATATTTGCCCAGTACTCTGGAATAACAGGACAATACTGCTCCCAACAGAAGGGGACCCACCTAGCCAACCCCATAGCCTGTGGCAGGAGTGGACAGTGTATGCATTAAATGGGTCCAGTTTATGCCTTCATGTAAAGCAATTCCACCTATTTTCCTGTCCTATAACAATACAGTAATTTGGCCGGGCACAGTGGCTTACACCTGTAATCCCAGCACTTTGGGAGGCTGAGGCAGGCAGATCACGAGGTCAGGAGATCGAGACCATCCTGGCTAACACGGTGAAACTCCATCTCTACTAAAAATACAAACAATTAGCTGGGCGTGGTGGCAGGTGCCTGTAGTCCCAGCTACTCAGGAAGCTGAGGCAGGAGAATGGTGTGAACCCGGGAGGCAGAGCTTGCAGTTAGCCAAGATCGCGCCACTGCACTCCAGCCTGGGCGACAGAGCAAGACTCCATCTCAAAAAAAAAATAATAATAATAAATAAAGTAATTTAATGACTTCAGGAACAGACCTCTCTGCCACCTGAATTTCGTCTAAAAGCTCAACTTTATTCTTACATTCTCTTTTTCTTAGAGCTCTAAAGATGAACTCTTTCAGTTCAAGGACTATCGTATATCCCTTTTATATGACCCACAGCAGCTAGCACACTAGTGAACACAAAGTATGTTCTAAAGAACATGTCACACTGAAATCCTGCTCTGGATATTATTGCTTCAGAGATATTAAGAAGTCATTTCTTAATCACCACCTTATCTTCAGTCAGCAATTTGATTCTACCAATCAAAAGGAGTTAGATATATCTTACTTTAAAATATTCACCACAAAAATGCAAGTCCAGAACCTCCCTCATTCATTCACACATTCCTGTACTGCAAGTCCTTCCTCACATTTAACACAGTGGTACCCCAGTGTGTTTTAAGCCTACTTTGTCTTGATTTGTCCTTGAAACGGAAGGAGGGAAAGAGTCACTCATCAATATTCCACATAACAATATGAGCTGGTTATCATGAGGTCCCAATATCATTGGATTGTAGATGCCATTAAAGTTTTCCACTGTAGTTGCTGTAGAAACAATGAAGAGTAGCAAGGACAGGTTCAGGCATAATGCTTCTCAGAGAAAAAAAAAAGGGTGTTTCAGAAAACAAAGGCCTAACCTCACCTTAGGAAAAGTCTCAAAAGTTGGCAAGGCCACTCGACAAGAAAAGGAATTCATTTGGTACACAGGGTTACCTTTTTTGATTCTTATGTTAGTTTGCTTCATTTGTAATGTATCGACAGCAAAGAACAGGAAACAATCGGCCAAGGTTGGAAACACAGAGGCTTTTATTTATTTTTATTTTATTTTATTTTTTTTGAGACGGAGTCTCGCTCTGTAGCCCAGGCTGGAGTGCAGTGGTGCGATCTCAGCTCACTGCAAGCTCCGCCTCCCGGGTTCCCGCCATTCTCCTGCCTCAGCCTCCCGAGTAGCTGGGACTACAGGCGCCCGCCACCTCGCCCGGCTAGTTTTTTGTATTTTTTAATAGAGACGGGGGTTTCACCGTGTAGACCAGGATGGTCTCGATCTCGTGACCTCGTGATCCACCCGTCTCGGCCTCCCAAAGTGCTGGGATTACAGGCTTGAGCCACCGCGCCCGGCCCAGAGGCTTTTATTACTGTGGGAGTCTTTATCTTATGTTGTGGTAGAAAATAAACCTGGGATAATTACTGCTCTCTCTTAATGCTGGTACCCTAAAAATAAACATACTCTAGATGGTGGGATGAAAAATGGGAACTTTTAAAGTTTGAGTAATCAGGGAAGAGCTCAAAAGGATCCACACTCCCAGATAACCACTTACATTTCATTTGCCTCTGCAACTTTCCTCAAAAATAAGTTACCCCTTCATAAACACAAACAATGATTGAAGAAGTTTATTGTGGAAAACATTCAGGCTGGAAACTCAGTTTTCATACTCAACTATCATCCAAAAAAAGAAATCAATCCATCAGCCGTGGAACCTACCTTATGTCCCAAATCCCTTTGTGGAAAGATCTGTCCAGCAGCCTAGGAATCAGGAAAAGTCATTCCCCCAAAAAGTGAGGCAGGAAAAAAAAAGGGGGGGGGGAAGAGAAGGCAGAAATCTTTAAAGGCTAGTTGTATTAATTTCAAACAGGAGAAAAAAAATTTTTAACTCAAGTGATTTTGGAAGGCAGAGGGGGATTCAAATGTTATTGCACATTGCATTGGAAAATTCCAATTTAACAGTCCCTTTGTGAGCGATCATTCCCCTTTTCTAGGAACTTAGGAAATCATTCTTAGCCTTGCAACTTAAAATATGGTACGTGGATCAGTAGCATCAAGAATACTTAGGAGCTTTTCAGAAATGTGCAATTGTGAAGTATGGCCAAGATGGCGGGTTAGAAGCAGCAGCAGTCTGCAGCACTCATGGAAATGAGTGAAGGTGTGAGTGAATACAACACCTTCAACTGAAATATCCAGGTTCTCGCTTTGGGACTAATCAGGCAAACAACTTGACCCACAGAAAACAAAGAAAAGCAGGGTGGGGCGACTGCCCACCTGGGAGCAGCACAGAGCAGAATGAACCCCCACCTCCAGCCAAGAGAGGCGGTGAGGAATTGAGCAACCCCACCAGGGAAACCACGTTTCTGCACAGGTCTTTGCAACCCATGGAACAGGAGATCCCCTTGTGAGCCCAGGCCACCGGAGCCTTAGGTCCAACACACAGAGCTGTGCAGAGCCTCAGCAGAGCAGCCACTCAGGCACACACAGAGACCTAGCAGTTTGTTTGTTTGTTTGTTTTTGAGACAGAGTCTCACTCTGTCACCCAGGCTAGAGTGCAGTTGTGCGATCTCGGCTCACTGCAAGCTCCGCCTCCCGGGTTCACGCCATTCTGCTGACTCAGCCTCCCAAGTAGCTTGGACTACAGGCGCCCGCCTCCACGCCCAGCTAATTTTTGTATTTTTAGTAGAGAAGAGGTTTCACCGTGTTAGCCACGATGGTCTGGATCTCCTGACCTCATGATCCACCCGTGTCGGCCTCCCTAAGTGCTGGGATTATAGGCGTGAGCCACCGCGCCCAGCAGAGACCTGGCAGTTTTACATACTCCAACCCTGCGATCCCTGGCAAGGCGGGAGGTCCATCTGCACATACCCCTAGGAAGAGGGCTGAAACCAGGGAGCCAAGCAGTATCTTTCTGCAGGCCCCACTTCCCCGGCACCTCACAAGGTAAGACCCACTGACTTGGAATTCCAGCCAGCCAACAGTAAAAGCTAGAGTCCGCCTGAGATAGAATCGAGCTCCCAGTGGGAGCATGACTATTATCTCTGTGGTTCAGTTGACTTAGCTATTCTAGCTTGCGGCTTTGGAGAGTCCAAACAGTCCAGACAAGGAAAGGTCCCTCCCAGCGCAGCACAGCTGCTTTGTCAGATGGTGGCCAGAGTGCTTGTTTTGTCTTGTTTGGTTTTGTTTTTGGAGATAGAGTCTCACTTTGTCACCCAGGCTGTAGTGCAATGGTGCAATCTCGGCTCACTGCAACCTCTGCCTCCTAAGCTCAAGTAATCCTCCCACCTCAGCCTCCCACACCCTGTTTCCCAGGATGAGGGACTCTCCACACCAGATCCAGGAAATAAGAAATCAAAGGGTGCCTGGGAGAAGGGATGGGGTCAAACAATAGGACCAAGTGAGTGGAGTAGCTGGGACTACAGACACACATCACCATGCCCAGCTTGTGTGTGTGTGGGTGTGTGTGTGTGTTAGAGACGGGGTTTCACCCTGTTGCCCAGGCTGGTCTCAAACTCCTGAGCTCAAGCAATCCACTAGCCTCGGCTTTCCAAAGTGCTAGGATTACAGGCGTGAGCCACCACGCCCGGCCAGACTGCTTCTTTAAGCAGGACCTGGATTCATTCCTCCTCACTGGGTGGGATCTCCCTGTGGGAGTTTCACCCGCTTCAGCCAGGGTTATATGGACAGAGCTCTGATCTTTCCCTGGGATAGAGCTCCCAGAGGGAGGGGCAGCTGCCATCTCTGTGGTTTGGTTGACTCAGTTGTTCCAGCCTGCTGGCTTTGGAGAGTCCAAATGGTCCTGACAAGGAAGGGTGCCCCCTAACACAGCACAGCTGCTTTGCCAGATCATGGCCAGGCTGCTTCTTTAAGTGGGACCTAGATCCATTCCTCCTCACTGGGCAGGACCTCCCTATGGGGGTTTCAGCCACTCTAGCCAGGGTTATACAGACAGAGCTCTGATTTCTCCCTGGGATGGCACTCCCAGGAGGAGGGGCAGCTGCCTTCTCTACAGTTTGATTGACTCAGCCATTCCAGCATGCTGGCTTTGGAGAGTCCAGTCTGGACAAGGAACAGTCCCCCCACAATGCAGCACACCTGCTCTATCAAAAGGCAGCCAGACTGCTTCTTTAAGCAGGTCCCTGATTCCATTCCTCCTGATTGAGACCTCCCAACAGGGGTCTGCGGCCTAGGTGTGTCTGGGCCAGCAACAGGTCAGTATGTCCCTGGGATGGAGCTTCCAGAGGAGGCAGCAGGCTGCCACCTTTGCTGTTTTGCATACCTGGTGGTATGTTTTGGAGCATACCACCGGGTACGAGAAAAACCGAGATGACTAGGGTCTGGAGTGGACCCACAGCAAACTGCAGCAACGCTATGGAAGAGTTGTCTGACTGTTAAAAGAAAAACAAACAGAAAACAACAACAACATCAACAAAAAAGACCCCACAGAAACCTATTTCAAGGTCAGCAACCTCAAAGATCAAAGGTAGATAAGCCCACAAAGATGAGACAGATTGAACACAAAAATGCTGAAAACTCAAAAAGACAGAGTGCTTCTCCTCCTCCAAATGACTGCACACCTCTCCAGCAACGGCACAGAACTGGGCTGAGGCTGAGATGGCTGAATTGACAGAACTAGGCTTCTAAAAGTCGGTAATAACAAACTTCGCTGAGCTAAAGGACCATGTTGTAACCCAATGCAAGGAAGCTATGAATCATGGTAAAACAATGCAGGAACTGACAGCCAGAGTAGCCAGTTTAGAGAGGAGCATAACAGACCTGATGGAGCTGAAAAACACACTATGAGAACTTTACAATGCAATCACAAGTACCTCTAGCAGAATAGACCAGTGGAGAAAAGAATCTCAGAGTTTGAAGACTATCTTTCTGAAATAAGACAGGCATACAAGAATAGAGGAAAAAAGAATGAAAAGGAATGAGCAAACCTCTGAGAAATATGGGATTATGTAAAGCCAAACCTATGGCTGATTGGGGTACCTGAAAGAGATGGGGAGAATAGAACCAAGTTGGAAAACATACTTCAGGATATCATTCAGGAGAATTTCCCCAGCCTAGCAAGATAGACTAATGTTGAAATAGAAACAATGCAGAGAACTCCAGTAAGATACTCCACAAGAAAACCAACCCCAAAACACACATCAGATTCTCCAAGGTTGAAATTAAAGAAAAAATGTTAAGGGCAGCCAGAGAGAAGGGCCAGGTCACCTACAAAAGGAACCCCATGAGACTAACAGCAGGCCTCTCAGTGGAAATCCTACAAACCAGAAGGGATTGGGACCAATAATCAACTTTTTTTTTTTTTTTTTTTTTTTTTTTTTTGAGACAGGGTCTCACTCCATCACCCAGGCTGGAGTGCAGTGGCACGATCTCAGCTCACTGCAACCTCTACCTCCTGGGTTCAAGCAATTTTCTCCTCTCAGCCTCCCAAGTAGCTGGGACTACAGGGCTACAGGCACCTGCCATCACACCCAGCTAATTTTTGTATTTTTAGTAGAGATGGGGTTTCACCTTGTTGGTCAGGCTGGTCTTGAACTCCTGACCTCAGGTGATCTACCCACCTTGGCCTCCCAAAGTGCTGGGATTACAGGTGTGAGCCACTGTGCCTGGCCTCAACATTCTTAAAGAAAAGAATGTCCAGACCAGAATTTCAGATCCAGCCAAACTAAGCTTTATAAGTGAAGGAGAAATAAGATCCTTTGCAGACAAGCAAATGCTGAGGGAATTTGTCACCATCAGGCCTGCCTTGCAAGAGCTCCTGAAGCTTCCATATTAAGCACTAAATATGGAAATATGGAAAGGAAAACCAGACACTACAAAAACACACTGAAGTACACAGACCAGTGACATTATGAAGCAACCACATAAAAATGTCTGCAAAATAACCAGCTAGCATCATGATGACAGGATCAAATTCACACATAACCATACTAACCTTAAATGTAAATAGGCTAAATGCCCCAATTAAAAGACACAGAATGACAAGCTGGATAAAGTGCCAAGACCCATCAGTATGCTGTCTTCAAGAGACTCATCTCATATGTGAAGACACACATAGGCTCAAAATAAAGGGATGGAGAAAATTTTACCAAACAAATGGAAAACAGAAAAAAGCAGGGGTTGCCATCCTAGTTTCTGACCAAACAGACTTTAAACCAACAATATCAAAAAAGAGAAAGAAGGGCATTACCTAATGGTAAAGGGTTCAATTCAACAAGAAGAGCTAACTATCCTAAATACATATGCACCCAATACAGGAGCACCCAGATTCATAAAACAAGTTCTTAGAGACCTACAAAGAGATTTAGATTCCCAAACAATAATAGTGGGAGACTTTAACACCCCACCAACTATATTAGACAGATCATTGAGAGAGAAAATTAACAATGATATTCAGGACCTGAACTCAGTTCTGAATGAAGTGGACCTGATAGATGTTTACAGAACTCTCCACCCCAAAACAACAGAATAAACATTCTTATCATCACCCACAGAACTTACTCTAAAACTGATTACATAATCAGAAGTAAAACACTCCTCAGCAAATACAAAAGAACTGAAATAATAACAGTCTCTCAGACCACAGTGCAATCAAATTAGAACTCAAGATTAAGAAATTCAGTCACAACCACACAACTACATGGAAACTAAACAACCTACTCCTGAATGACTCTTGGGCAAATAATGAAATTAAGACAGAAATCAAGAAGTTCTTTGAAACTGAAACAAAGAGACAAAGTACCAGAATTTCTGGGATGCAGCTAAAGCTTTGTTAAGAGGGAAATTTATAGTACTAAATGCTCATATTGAAAAGCTAGAAAGATCTCAAGTTAAAAACCTAACATCACAACAAAAAGAACTAGAGAATCTAGAGCAAACAAACTCCAAAGCTAGAAGATGACAAGAAATAACTAAGATCAGAGTTGAACTGAGGGAGATAGAGACGAGAAAAACACTTTTAAAAATCAACAAATCTAGGAGCTGGTTTTTGAAAATAGATAAAATAGATAAACCACTAACTAGACTAACAAAGAAGAAAAGAGAGAAGAATCAAATAAACACAATGAGAAATGATAAGGGAGAAATCACCATTGACCCCACAGAAATCCAAACAATCATCAGAGAATACTACAAACACTTCTATGTAAGTAAACTAGAAAATCGAGACAAAATGGATAAATTCCTGAACGCATACACCCTCCCAAGACTAAATCAAAAAGAAACTAAATCCCTGAATAAACCAATAATGAGTTCTGAAATTGAGGCAGGACCAGACAGATTTACAACAGCATTCTACCAGAGGTACAAAGAGCTGGTACCACTCCTACTGAAACTATCTGAAAAAATTGAAAAGGAGGGACTCCTCCCTGACTCATTCTATGAAGCCAGCATCATCCTGATACCAAAGCCTGGCAGAGATACAACAAAAAAGAAAACTTCAGGCCAACATCTTTGATGAACATTGATGCAAAAATCCTCAATAAAATACTGGCAAATGAAATCTAGCAGCACATCAAAAAGTTTATCCACTACAATCAAATTGGCTTCATCCCTGGGATGCAAGGTTGGTTCAACATATGCAAATCAATAAATGCACATCATCACATAAACAGAACTAAAGACAAAAATCACATGGTTATCTCCACAGATGCAGAAAATCCTTTGATAAAACTTAAATCCCTTCATGTAAAAAAAACTCTGAATAAGCTAGGCATTGAAAAAACATACCACAAAATAATAAAAGCCATCTGTGACAGACTCACAACCAATATCACACCAAATGGACAAAAGCTGGAAGCATTCCCCATGAAAACCAGTACAAGACAAGAATACCCTCTCTCACCACTCCTATTCAACATAGTATTCAAAGTTCTGGCCAGGGCAATCAGGCAAGAGAAAGAAATGAAGGTATTCAAATAGGAAGAGAGGACATCAAATTATCTTTGTTTGCAGATAATATAATTCTATGTCCAGAAAGCCCCATCATTTCAGTCTAAAAGCTTCTTAAGCCGATAAGCAATTTCAGCAGTCTCAGGATGCCAAATCAATGTGCAAAAATTGCTAGCATTCCTGTACATCAACAACAGGAAAGCACAAAGCCAAATCATGAATGAATTCCCATTCACAGTTGCTACAAAGAGAATAAAATACATAGGAATACAGCTAACAAGGGAAGTGAAAGACCTCTTCAAGGAGAAATGCAAACCTATGCTCAAGGAAATCAGAGAGGACACAAACAAATGGGAAAACATCCCATGCTCATGGATAGGAAGTATCAATATCATGAAAATAGTCATACTGCCCAAAGTAGTTTATAGATTCAATGCTAATCTCATTAAACTACCATTGACATTCTTCACAAAATTAGAAAAAACTACTTAAAAATTCATATGGAACCAAGCCAGGTGCAGTGGCTCAAACCTGTAATCCCAGCACTTTGGGAGGCTGAGGTGGGCAGATCACTTGAGATCAGGAGTTCGAGACCAGCCTGGCCAACATGGCAAAACCCCATCTCTACTAAAAATACAAAAATTAGCCAGGCATGGTGGTGGGCACCTGCAATCCCAGCTACTCAGGAGGCTGAGGCAGGAGAATTGCTTGAACCCAGGAGGCAGAGGTTGCAGTGAGCCAAGGTCATGCCACGGCACTCCAGCCTGGGTGACAGAGTGAGACTCCATCTCAAAAGAAAAAAAAAAAAAATCATATGGAACTGAAAAGAGCCCATATAGCCAAGATAATCTGAAGGAAAAAGAACAAAGCTGGAGATGTCATGCTACCCACTTCCAAACTATACTATAGGGCTACAGTAACCAAAACAGCATGGTACTGGTACAAAAATAGACACATAGGCCAATGGAACATAATCGATAATTCAGAAATAAAACCACACATCTACAAACATCTAATCTTTGACAAACCTAACGAAAACAAGCAGTGGGGAAAGGATTCCCTGTTTAATATATGGTGCTGGGAGAACTGGCTAGCCATATGCAGAAAATTGAAACTGGACCCCTTCCTTATACCTTATACAAAAATTAACTCAAGATGAATTAAAGATTTCAATGTAAAACCTGAAACTATAAAAACTCTAGGAGAAAATCTAGGCAATACCATTCAGGACATAGGCAAAGGCAAAGATTTCATGATGAAAACATGAAAAGCAATGACAACAAAAGCAAAATTTGACAAATAGGATCTAATTAAACTAAAGAGCTTCTGCACAGCCAAAGAAACTATCATCAGAGTGAAGAGGCAACCTACAGAATGGGAGAAAATTTTTGCAAACTATGCTTCTGACAAAGGGCTAATATCCAGAATCTACAAGGAACATAAACAAATTTACAAGAAAAAAACAACTTCATCAAAAAGTGGGCAAAGAACCTGTATGAACAAACACTTCTGAAAAACAGACATCCATGCGGCCAAAAAACATATGAAAAAAACCTCGACATCACTGATCATTAGAGAAATGCAAATCAAAAACACAATGAGATCCCATCTCACGCCAGTGAGAATGGCTATTATTAAAACTTGAGAAAACAACAGATGCTGGCAAGGTTGTGAAGAAAAAGGAACACTTTTACACTGCTGGTGGGAGTGTAAATTAGTTCAACCGTTGTGGAATACTGTGTGGCAATTCCTCAAAGACCTAGAGGCAGACAAACCATTTGACCTAGTAATCTCATTACTGGGTATATACCCAAGGGAATATAAATAATTCTATTATAAAGATACATGCACGTGTATGTTCATTGCAGCTCTATCCACAATAGCAAAGACATGGAATCAACCTAAATGCCCATCAACATTAGACTGGATAAAAAACTGTGGTACGTATACACCATGGAATACTATGCAGCCATAAAAAGGAACGAGATTATGTCCTCTGCAGGGACATAGATGGAGTTGAAAGCTGTTATCCTCAGCAAACTAACACAGGAACAAAAACTAAACACCGCATGTTCTCACTTATAAGTAAGAGCTGAATGATGAGAGAACACATGGACACATCCAGGGAAACCACATACGCTGGAGCCTGTGGGGATGGGGGTGGGAGGAGGGAGGACATCAAGAAGAATAGGTAATAGACGTTGGGCTTAATACCTAGATAATGGGATGATCTGTACAGCAAACCACCTGGCACACGTTTACCTATGTAACAAACCTGCACCTCCTGCACATGTATCCCTGGACTTAAGATAAATGTTGGGAAGAAAAGGAACAAATGGTTGCTTGAAAACAATTTTAAAACATCTTAAAAATAAATAAGCCAGGCACAATGGCTCATGCCTGTAATCCCAGCACTTTGGGAGGCTGAGGCGGGCGGATCACCTGAAATCAGGAGTTCGAGACCAACCTGACCAACATGAAGAAACCCCGTCTCTACTAAAAATACAAAATTAGCCGGTCGTGGTGGCACATGCCTGTAATCCCAGCTACTCAGGAGGCTGAGGCAGGAGAATCACTTGAATCTGGGAAGTGGAGATTGTGGTGAGCCGAGATCACGCCATTGCACTCCAGCCTGGGCAAAAAGAGTGAAACTCTGTCTCAAAAAAAAAAAAGGTAAATAAATGAGGCCAAGCCTGGTAGCTCACACCTGTAATCTCAGCATTTTGGAGGCCAAGATGAGTGGATCACTTGGGGCCAGGAGTTTGAGACCAGCCTGGCCAACATGATTAAACCCCATCACTACTAAAAATACAAAAAATTGTAATTATCTGGGTGTGGTGGTGTGCACCTGTAGTCCCAGCTACTCAGGAGGCTGAGGCAGGAGAATCTCCTGAACCCAGGAAGAAGAGGTTACAGTGAGCTGGGATCGTGCCACTGCACTCCAGCCTGGGCAACAGAGTGAAACACTGTGTCAAAAAAATAAATACAGGCCGGGCGCGGTGGCTTATGCCTCTAATCCCAGCACTTTGGGAGGCTGAGGTGGGCGGTTCACGAGGTCAGGAGATCAAGACCATCCTGGCTAACATGGTGAAACCCCATCTCTACTAAAAATACAAAAAATTAGCCAGGCATGGTGGCAGGCACCTGTAGGCCCAGCTACTCGGGAGGCTGAGGCAGGAGAATGGCGTGAACCCGGGAGGCGGAGCTTGCAGTGAGCCGAGATTGCGCCACTGCACTCCAACCTGGGCAACAGAGTGAGACTCTGTCTCAAGAAAATAAATAAATAAATAAATAAATAAATAAATAAATAAATAAATATAAATAAATAAATTGTGGAAATGCAAGCCCCATCCTTCTACAATTTAACGAGATTATCCAGGTAATTCATATGCATACTAAATTTTGAGACACACTGATTATAAAATCCTGGTGACCTCAGGTGATCTGCCCACCTCAGCCTCCCAAAGTGCTGAGATTACATGTGTGAGCCACCACACCCAGCCTAACTAAGCAGGTATTGTTATACATGTTTAACAGATGAGAAAGCCAAGAACTCAAAATATGGTGAGGGCTGTTTTCACTACACGAACTTCCAAGGCAACTAATAACTGCCATTTCCCTAATTAAGAATAGAGGAAAGTTGACAGCTAAAATTAATACAGTTTCCAATTTTTTCTACTGTGAGCCTATAAGAGCCTGAAAGCATTTTAAAGGATAAACCATTAATTCCAGTCTCTTAATTCCATATATGGAAAAACTGGGGCCCAGAGAGAATACATGGCTTGTCTCAAATCACAAGATTTTATCCAAAATTAGAACTCCTACTCCATACTCCTAGTTCATTGTGGTTACTAAAATGCATTTCCCAAATGTGATTCATGGATTCCACAGGATATTAACAGACATTCCTCTGAGAAAGGTTAGATAAGCTAAGCCACCTCTGTGTTAAGCCAAATTAAGTAATGTTCTCTACCGCAGAACCTCCCAGCTTTCACTAGGCTAATGTGTCTTCTGAATCTTTAAGTGCTCTACATACTACATTCTCAATCTATCAGATCATGAAACCTTTTCAATCAAGTATTTGAAGTAGTCCTAGACTTTGGGCAGACTCTGAGGAAGACTGTGTTAGCCTTGGCTCTCCTCAAGGTTGTTCTGCTTGAATAAGTAGGAGCAGTTTGTTATGCCCCTAGAGATAGAGCACCAACCAAAAAAACTAAAGAGGAAGGGCCAGGTGTGGTACAATCCCAGCATTTTGGAAGGACAAGGCAGGCAGATCACTTGAGGCCAGGAGTTCAAGTCCAGCCTGAGCAACACAGAGAGACGCTATCTCAAAGCAAAATGAAACCAGAAAAAAATTAGCTGGGGATTGTGGCACATGCCTGTAGTCCCAGCCACTCAGGAGGCTAAGGCGGGAGGATCCCTTGAGCCCAAGAGGTTGAGGTTGCAGTGAACTATGATCACACCACTGCAATCCAGGGTTAGCACCATGAAGCATCTAAAAGAGCCAGTTTGTGGTCATGAAAATATTGCCTTATTAATGAAAATGTTGCCTCATTATTTTACCCTGTCCCTTAATAACCATGCCTCAGGCTCATTCCTACCAGGGGAAGAGTCTTTTTTTTTTTTTTCAGATGGAGTCTTGCTCTGTTGCCAGGCTGGATTGCAGTGGTATGATCACGACTCACTGCAACCTCTGCTTCCCAGGTTCAAGCGATTCTCCTGCCTCAGCATCCTGAGCAGCTGGAACTATAGGCACATGCCACCATGCCCAGCTAATTTTTTTTTTTTTTTTTTTTTTTTTTTTGTAGTAGAGACGGGGTTTCACCATGTTGGCCAGGATGGTCTTGATCTCTTGACCTCGTGATCCACCCACCTCGGCCTCCCAAAGTGCTGGGATTACAGGTGTGAGCCGCCGCGCCCACCCGGCCGGAATAGTCATTTTGATGCTCTTGTTGCTGGATTGCTACTTTGTAGTGAACATTCCCCTGTGTCAGTCACTGGTTAAATACAAAATGGATTATCTCATTTAATACTTAAAACAATCCTATGAGGTAAGGACTCTTTTTATCCCCACCTCAAAGTTTAAAATCTGAGACTCAGGTTAAGTAATGTGTCCAAAGTCATACAGTAAGTTGGAGCCGTATGTTGTGGCCCACACCTGTAGTCCCAGCTACGTGGGAGGCTGAGGCAGGATAGCTTGAGGCCAGGGGTTCCAGCTTCAGTGAGCTATGATGGTGACACTGTTCTCCAGCCTGAGTGACAGAGCAAGACCTTGTTTCTAATTAATTAGTTAATGTCACAGAGTAAGTAATGGAACTAGGTTTTTAATCTGAAGCTGACCAATGCCAAATTGTTATATGATGGTGAGGTGATGTTACCACTGTAAATTATTTTCTTTTCCCTTTTAGCAAAGAGCTTATTCCATTTATCAGAGAGAGAGAGAGAGATTTATTTTTATTTTAAAGGATTGGGTGACATGATCGTAGGGGCTAGCAAGTCTGAAATCTGTAGGCAAGTTGGAAAATCCAACAGGAATTGATGTGGCTGTCTTGAGTTCTAAGGCAGTTTGGTGACAGAATTCCTTGCTCTTTTCATTCGGCACCTCAGTCTTCCCTTAAGGCCTTCAAATGATCGAATGAGGCCTACCCGCATGATGGTGGGTAATCTTTACTTAAATTCCACTGATTTCAGTATTAATCATAACTGTGAAGGTATTTTCAACCTTCACAGCAATATCTAGACTGGTGTTTGACAAAACTGGGTACTGTAGCCTAGCCAAGTAGACACATAAAATTAACCATCACACTATTGACAAATAAAAAATTATAGGAGGTCATTGTTTCGGACTAAGCTCTTGAACTAGGCTCCAACAACCCAGAATAAAAATCAAAATGGAGCCACCCAGGCAAACCTAAACTAAGTTGTTATTTGACCTGAGAAATCAGGAGAGAGAGAGAGCCAATTTCCCAAACAGACCACTGCAAATCTTCAATCAGCATGATAAGGAAGTTCTCTCTGCTTTAATTCTAACACACACACACACACACACGCACACACACACGTAGCCTGAAGTAACCTGATATTAACTAACCAGTTATTTTCTGTTGTTCTGTCTGGAAGTAACTAATACACTCCTTGTTCTTTGCTTCTGCTTTCTTCAGGCCTTCTCTGCCTATAAAGCCAAATTCTTCTGGTCAGCTCATCCGAACATTTATTTCACAAAATGAAGAATTGCCTGATTCTGGAATCACAAATAAGGCCAACTGAGATCTTTACATTTGTTTCAATTTTGTTTTTTGACATAATATAATATACAAAGTCATAGAAATGTAGGTATGTTAGTTTCTATAGTCCAATTTCCTTTTCTCTTAATTTTTTTTCTTTTGAAAGGGAGTCTCACTCTGTCGCCCAGGCTGGAGTGCAGTGGCAACATCTTGGCTGACTGCAACCTCCACCTCCCAAGTTCAAGTGATTCTCCTGCCTCAGCCTCCCAAGTAGCTAAGATTACAGGCACGCACCACCACGCCCAGCTAACTTTTGCATTTTTAGTAGAGACAGGGCTTCACCATGTTGGCCAGGCTGGTCTCGAATTCCTGACCTCAGGTGATCCACCTGCCTCAACCTCCCAAAGTGTTGGGATTACAGGCGTGAGCCACCACGCCCGGCCTCCTTATTTTTTTTTAATGAGTAAACAGAAGAAAAAGAAGTACCCAAGTTATACATGTGTCCAAAGGAGTACGTGCCCATCCAAATTCCCAGAACCTTCCGTAAATTGCTTACCACCTGATAATAAAATTAAATGGAAAAATTAAATCCTTCCAAAACACTACGTATTCCTATTTTGAAGAATTGATTAGAGAAATTCAGCAAGCGGTCAGATCATTTTACTACTTCTCTCCAGACTAATGCTCCTCAACACCTGGATGTTGGGACTACCTTCAGAGTCGATGGGGAGTCTGCAAATAGCCGACACAGCTCTCCCAGAAAACCGACTTTTCTCTCAGGTCCTCTCCTGCCCCTCCTTCTCCTGCCAGCCTCTCCAGTTTCACCTTTCACTCCTCAGGTTTCTTTGGCTCCAGCTACCTTGTTTATTTCCATTCCTCCTCTTTTGCCTCTGGGCTTACACAAGCTTTTCCCTTCCCTGTCTGAAACATTCTGGCACTACCATCCCCAGCCTCCACCCACCGTTTGTCTAGCTATTGGTGATTCATTCTTCAAGTCTCGTCTCTTAGGTCTCTTCCTCAGGAAGTGCTTCCCATGTCCACTCAACGAGGTTGGAGGTCCTTCACAGGTGTGCCTGTGGCCTGCTGCACCCCTGCTATTTCCATCTGCTTATTTATTTACATTCCCAACTAGTGTCTTAAGAGCAGAGACATTGGCCTATTCCGTGGTATCGCCAGCATTAGAGTCTGTCCCATAATAAACATTCAAATGGAAGGGGGGCAGGAAAGGAAGGAAGAAAAGAAAGAGTAAAGGAGAAAGGGACTTCCACAGGCCCTTTTTGGCACTGTGTGGCTTAGATCTGACCATTGGAAGACCATCTGTGAATGCATTTGCCCAGAGAATTGTAGAGTGTAGAGCAACTTTGGTCTTTTCAGATGCCAGGGAATCTCTACCTAATGACCTGGCAACCTTAGAATTTGCTTTAACAGCTTGAAGAATGTTGACAACGCCAAGGTGTTAGACGTAGAAGGTAGCAGATGGAGCATCAGGAATGTAGAGGGACCAAAAAGAGGGGCCTTCGTGGGTCAATGAGACTGCCTCTGTTTGGGAGGTGAAGAAGCATGTAAGATTGGGAAGATGGGAGAAGCTGGTTTCCGGTGCAAGACAATATCAACTCGATTCCATGCTGAATTTGAGGTGTTACGAAAATACCCAAAATTACAGCTGCAAATATAAAGCAAAGCCAAGAAAACTGTAGCCCTTCACAAATTTGTCATCTTTATGTCAGTTACTGTGATCAAAAAAGTGTCAAGACTTTTGGTAGAGCAGAAATACCCCATTAAACAAAATTTCCCACATGGGGTATTTTAAGGGTCAACAAAAAGATTTTCACTGGGCACAGTGGCTCACGCCTATAATCTCAGAACTTTGGGAGGCTGAGGCGGGCGGATCACCTGAGGTCGGGAGTTTGAGACCAGCCTGGCCAACATGGTGAAACCTCATCTCTACTACAAAGTACAAAAATTAGCCAGGCATGGTGGCAGGCACCTGTAATCCCAGCTACTCAGGAGGCTGAGGCAGGAGAATTGCTTGAACCCGAGGGGTGGAGGTTGCAGTGAGCCAAGATGGCACCACTACACTTCAGCCTGGGCAACAAGAGCAAGACTCTGTTAGCCGGGCGTGGTGGCGGGCGCCTGTAGTCCCACCTACTCTGGAAGCTGAGGCAAGAGAATGGCGTGAACTCGGGAGGCAGAGCTTGCAGTGAGCCAAGATAGCGCCACTGTACTCCAGCCTGGGCAACAGAGTGAGACTCCATCCCCTCTCTGAAAAAAAAAAAGATTTTTTTTTCCTTTTACCACCCATTATCATGTCAAGGTGGTATTTGTTATATATCATCAAATATACGTTGTATGCACATGTATCTCTAGAAGGAAAAATAAATGGTAGCAGTGGTTACCTCTGAAAAGTGGGGCTTGCAAGCTTGGAGGTCAGAGGTGGGAGGGAGACCTAATTCCTGCCATTTATCCTTTGGTACCCACTGAAATCTTTATCATGTACATAGATTTTTTTAATCTACAAAAGGAAAATTTCCTTTTAGTTTTAAAAGTTAAAATTTGTCAACGGAGGGTTAATTAAATATAGTACATCCATTAAGTGGAATAATGTACAGTCATTACAATGAAAGTGATAGCTCTCGATGTACTGATACAAAAGCTGTCCATGATAATTCATTTGTTAAGTTAAAAACAAAATTCAGGCCGGGCGCGGTGGCTCAAGCCTGTAATCCCAGCACTTTGGGAGGCCGAGACGGGCGGATCACGAGGTCAGGAGATCGAGACCATCCTGGCTAACACGGTGAAACCCCGTCTCTACTAAAAAATACAAAAAACTAGCCGGGCGAGGTGGCGGGCGCCTGTAGTCCCAGCTACTCGGGAGGCTGAGGCAGGAGAATGGCGTAAACCCGGGAGGTGCAGCTTGCAGTGAGCCGAGATCCGGCCACTGCACTCCAGCCTGGACGACAGAGCGAGACTCCGTCTCAAAAAAAAAAAAAAAAAAAAAAAAAAAATTCAAATTGTAAATGGTAAAAGTATTAGTGTATGCATAGGGGAAATTGTATTTAAATATTTATTTATTAGTATATGCATATGGGAAAATGCCAAAATATACACTAAACTGTTAGCATTGATTACCTCTGCAAGTTGGAATTAGAGAGACTTTTGCTTTCTAAGATTTACATTTTGACATTGTTCAAACTTTTATGAGGAATGTATTACTCTACAATCAGAAAAAAGATAACCTAAAACAATTCTATGATATTGCAAATAGTCCAGGAACAGAGAGAAGGTCCTTATCTTCAGCAGCTGGGGCAAATGTCAGATCCCCTAGATGAAAACCAGGTATGCACTTGGAGTTTGTGCATTAGGGCTAAAAGAAGTGGTATAATATAGTCTTGGCTCACAACAGCACCTCAGTAATGTTTAATAATGGAGACTGGGACTATAGAATAGATACCACTTTTTCCCCAGTGCATGACAATTTAGGTATTTACCACCAGAATCTTAAAAAAAAAAGGGGGGGGGGTTTCTGCCCTTATAGGCACTGCAATCTAAGGTGATTTAACATCCCTGCTTTCCCCTCTTTACTGCTTCTCAACAACCCATTTTTTTTTCCTTTCCCTTCACCCTCCTCGTCTTCCCAGCCCTTTTTAAAATTGCCACAAGAGGGCAGCAGCCTCACGCAGAAGAAGGGCACTAGGCCATTGCCAGCAAAAGCAAAAGGATGTCATTAAAAATAGGTGATTTCAGCATCTTGCTCTGAATATGTGTGCAGCCATGTTTAATATTGTTAGAAACTATAAACAATGAATGGACAAGAAAGTCATGCTGCTGTGCGGAGCTAATGTGTTTCCCTCTCTTCCAGATGCTGGCCAACAAGAGCTGAAATACAGAACAGCCTAGAACCTAAGACTATTCTAATATAAAAATTTTGCACCAGGATGGAAGGGGACTCTTACCACAATGCAACCACCGTCAATGGCACCCCAGTAAATCACCAGCCTTTGGAACGCCACAGGTTGTGGGAAGTCATCAGCATTGCAGCGGTGACTGCTGTGGTAAGCCTGATCACTATTGTGGGCAATGTCTTGGTCATGATCTCCTTCAAAGTCAACAGCCAGCTCAAGACAGTTAACAACTATTACCTGCTCAGCTTAGCCTGTGCAGATCTCATCATTGGGATCTTCTCCATGAACCTCTACACCACCTACATCCTCATGGGACGCTGGGCTCTCGGGAGTCTGGCTTGTGACCTTTGGCTTGCACTGGACTACGTGGCCAGCAACGCTTCTGTCATGAACCTTCTGGTGATCAGTTTTGACCGTTACTTTTCCATCACAAGACCCTTGACATATCGGGCCAAGCGTACTCCGAAAAGGGCTGGCGTCATGATTGGCTTGGCCTGGCTGATCTCCTTCATCCTCTGGGCCCCAGCAATCCTCTGCTGGCAGTACTTGGTTGGGAAGCGGACAGTTCCGCTGGATGAGTGCCAGATCCAGTTTCTCTCAGAGCCCACCATCACTTTTGGCACTGCCATTGCTGCTTTCTACATCCCTGTTTCTGTCATGACCATCCTCTACTGTCGAATCTACCGGGAAACAGAGAAGCGAACCAAGGACCTGGCTGACCTCCAGGGTTCTGACTCTGTGACTGAAGCTGAGAAGAGAAAGCCAGCTCATAGGGCTCTGTTCAGATCCTGCTTGCACTGTCCTCGACCCACCCTGGCCCAGAGGGAAAGGAACCAGACCTCCTGGTCATCCTCCCGCAGGAGCGCCTCCACCAGTGGGAAGCCATCCCAAGCCACTGACCCAAGCACCAACCAGGCCAGAGCTGAGCAGCTCACCACCTGTAGCAGTTACCCTTCCTCAGAGGATGAGGACAAGCCCACCGCTGACCCTGTCCTCCAAGTGGTCTACAAGAGTCAGGGTAAGGAAAGCCCAGGGGAAGAATTCAGTGCTGAAGACATTGAGGAAACTTCTGTGAAAGCTCAGACTGAAAAACATGACTCTGACACCCCAAACTACTTTCTGTCTCCAGCAGCTGCTCATAGACCCAAGAGTCAGAAATGTGTGGCCTATAAGTTCCGATTGGTGGTAAAAGCTGACGGGACCCAGGAGAACAACAACGGCTGTCACAAGGTGAAAATCATGCCCTGCTCCTTCCCAGTGGCCAAGGAGCCTTCAACGAAAGGCCTCAATCCCAACCCCAGCCATCAAATGACCAAACGAAAGAGAATGGTCCTAGTCAAAGAGAGGAAAGCAGCCCAGACACTCAGTGCCATTCTCCTGGCCTTCATCATCACATGGACCCCATATAACATCATGGTCCTGGTTTCTACCTTCTGTGACAAGTGTGTCCCAGTCACCCTGTGGCACTTGGGCTACTGGTTGTGCTATGTCAATAGCACTGTCAACCCCATCTGCTATGCCCTCTGCAACAGAACCTTCAGGAAGACCTTTAAGATGCTGCTTCTCTGCCGATGGAAAAAGAAAAAAGTGGAAGAGAAGTTGTACTGGCAGGGGAACAGCAAGTTACCCTGAAAAGTTAACGACTCCTCTCAAAAGAACAATGACCACAGTCAACATCCTCTGAGGAAGAGCAAGCTGATTCTGTTTTGTATATTTTCAAAAAGAAGACATCTCATTTTGAGTCCTTGAAGATGTTTATAAAGGCTCAAGGTCTGTTGCCAAATGGAAGGGGTCACAGCCGCAGCAATTGCTGTCGTATTAAATGACTCTTGCCTAGGACCAAGGCCATTTGATGCCACTGGAGTTTGCCAATGAAGTAAAGAGATAGGCTCATGGCCCCTCACAGGAGGAAGCACACCGGGTAACAGTGAACAGTGACTCAGGGAGCTTTTGTCCCTTCTGTAGGAAATAGCAGAGACCGGGGGAAACCTTTTCCTGTGGAACCTGTCATCGAATTTTGTGCAATATGTATGTGTCTATGAAGCTGTCTTGTGCCAGTGAGAACCAGGAGAATGTACATCAGTGTCACTTGTTAACAAGACTGGCTTCTAAGAATATGTATCGTCATAAACTGATCACTATCTATAATGCAGCTATTATGTGGTCTATACTGTGGTTTGTTTTCCTGTCCCTACATCTGAGTGAAGGTCTGGCTCTTCCCTTTCATATCCAATGCCAATTCCTCGTACTCACTGAACCCATGCTGATCTCCAGGGAACCATCCTTCCTCTCAGAATCCAGCGTCTGGAAGGACTGAAACCTGGTCATACCCAGTCCTTTAAAGGGGCCTCTATTCTGCTAATAAAGTCTCCACAGTCAGTTATTCTAGTTTTTGCCAGTGGAACTTTTTTCCTTTATCTAAAAAAAATATTGTGCATTCTATTTTGTGCCCATTTGAAACCATTCATTTATGCTCTGTTCTTAGGAAGACTAATTGTGTAAGAGTCCTTCACTGGCTGAAGATTTTCTCCAGGCTATTGAATTAAGGTTCTTATATTGTTTTCAGAGATCTTGCTTTCTAATCTCTTCACAGGGCAAATCTGAGCAAAATGTGGAAAACAAATTTGCTTTTGAACTTCTTCCAGAGGCCTTTTGCAGCCTCCAGTTTCCCTTGTTCAGATCCCCAATTCACACCAAGACACAAGCAGGTCAACTGTGCTGCCTCCAAGCAGGGGGTTGCGGGTTGGGGTGGGGGTGGAAAGACTTTCTTTTTTTATAGGTCCTTCAAATCAGGGCCTAAAAATGACTTCTTCATTCCTCTCCAAACTCAGTCAAAAATGAGAAGGCCAGAAAAGCACACTTGAGGGTGCGATGAAGCTGAAAATGATCTGAAAGCTTCGTTTTTAAAAACAAAGTATAGGTCACACTAATGCATAAAAATAAAATAGTTAACATGCATGACAGCATGAGGATTATTAAAAACCACATTTAATTGAAATCTCTGAGTGTGTATCAACAAACTGAATCAAAGGACCTTTGTGGACAAAAGTCCACAAAGAAGCAGTAGTGTGGTGCACAACAAGGATTTTAAAGATGAAGCACTCCTGTCAGACATTATTTAACTTGTTGGTTACATCTGCAGCTGGATTTAAAAATCGCCAGACTTCATGCGTCTCAGTGTAGGCCAGGTCCTTTTCAGTGTCATTTGCTATGAGGATGGAAAAATAGCTGGTTTAGTTGTCCTGGGAATTAGAAATGTACCTGAGTATGGGAGAGCTTCAGCCTAACACTGAAGAGGATAATCAGCCTCTCACAGGATGTCCCAGGGAGGCTTCAGGGTAGTAGAATCTCAGGCAGGATGGGACTGGTCCCCTATAAAGAATTTATGTTGACATGAAACATCTTGCAAGCAGTGCATCTGCTGAGACTTTGTAAAGGGCAGGTTGACACCTGCCAGAAACTGGGTGGGAATAGTAATTGGCTCAGTTCTCCAGCACAGAGGCTCTTGGGCCTCTGCGATGCCAACTGGGTGTGACTTCATGAGCAAACCTGCTCTACCAGCTCCAGATAAACAGTTGAGTCTTCGTTTAAGGCTTTGATTCCTAACAAAGATGAAAATCCCTTCATGAGAATAGGCTCTTAAGCCGATGTTGGGCATTCACCATTTGCAGTTGAGAGTGAGACAAGCTAATTTAAACAAAAGAACACAAATCGGGAAGGGGTGCCACTGAGGGTACTCTTCACACGCTCTGCACTTGCTTAGGACTTGGCCCTTTTTGTTCATCTTTTGTGAAATTGATTAAGAAGTGTATTGCCGGGTGTGGTGGCTCACACCTGTAATCCCAGCCCTTTGGGAGGCTGAGGCAAGAGGACTGCTTCAGCCTAGGGGCTCAAGACCAGCCTGGCAACATAGGGAGACCCCGCCTCTATGAAAAATTTTTTTAAATACCTGGGCATTAGCAGAGCATGGTAGTATGTGCCTATAGACCCAGCTACTTCAGAGGCTGAAGAGGAGGATTGCAGGAGTTAGAGGTTGCAGTGAGCTATGATCACACCACTGCACTCCAGCTTGGGTGACAGAGCAAGACCCTGCCTTTAAAAAAAAAAAAAAAAAAAGAGAGAGAGAGAGAGAGGTAGATGCTTCTTTATCATTGGCTTTGGAAAGCAGCCAGTTTTGCAGACTACCAATGCCTCTTGACATAGACGAAAAATATCCCAAACTACTAGGGACATCTAGACTTCTATAGAATAGGGGCTTTAGTGGGGTCCTCAGAATGAACAGACCCAATTGTAAACTACAGGGACCTGGTGGGTGGGTGGGAGGCGCATGGCCTGACTTGAGATCTTAGGCCTTCTATGCCCCCAGTCTTCAGTCTTTGTCTATAGTAAACTATGTATGACTTTGGCTAGTTACCTACTGGATGCTGTTACTTTGCTATCATTGTAACTTGTTTCCCCGCAACTCTGAATTTGATGGCTTGTCAGGGAATCTGTTTTCCATTCAACTTTTGGTTAAACAAAGCGTTTTGTCAATATTCTCAGCCTTTGCTTTGCTCCTTTGGTGAATGTCCTCTGAAGACAATACTGACGCCAGCTCTTTGTAATTGCGAAATCTGTACCCCAACCTCTGGATTAGAATCTCCAGTTGTCTACTGTAAATACTGGAATTACAGCAAAGGATATGGGGACTGGGCTGCTTTTCTGTATTGTACTAGCACTATTCTAGATATTAAAGAAATTTAACCACTATGTACAGAGCATTTAACTAAGAAAATTGTTTCAGAGTAACTCATTAGATCCATCTATATTGGGGGTCCCACACACCTTTGCATGGCCTGGCCTTTCAAGAAAGTTGGGATTGATACACAGTATGGATACACGTCCTTCTTGCTACCTTTTGTGATTCCTCCTTTCCTCTAAGTTACCAATGACCAAACTAAGATTAAATAATAACAAGAGATCTGTGAGTAAAATGCTTTCCCTTCCCTCTGGGACAAGGGAGGTGGGGCAGACCTCAAACCACAGTCCTTTACCAAGTGGAGACTGCACCAAAAGGGGCAGCAGCATTTCCTCTTCAACTATTTAAAGAGTTGGTGATCCAATCACTTCATTTCCATTGTAAGTGATACGAATTTCCATCTTCCTCATATCGTTTTACTGGTAAAGTTCAAGATAATGTAAACTCTTGCCCAATAAGGACCCCAGATCGAGAGTGTGAGGAAGAAGTGAAATAAGTTTAATGGTCAAAGAAGAAGCTAGAAGCAATTAAAAACAAAACAAAACTTTTTTGAAATCATTTAAAATGTACAGAAAACTTGCAAGCGTAATAAGAAGCCTCCTAATGTCCTTCACCCACATTATGCACTTAACATTTTGCCACATCTGTGCCTGCTCTCTCTGTATGTGTGTGTGTGCGCACACATTTTTTCTCAACCATTTGAGAGTAAGTTGCAGATATCTTGCCAATTTACCACTAAATACTTCTTGAGTGTGTATTCCTTTTTTCATTCTTTTTTTTTTTTTTTTTTTTTCAAGACAGGGTCTCACTCTGTCACCCAGGCTGGAGTGGCAGCTTCGACCTCCCAGACTCAAGTGATCCCACCTCAGTAGCTGGGATTACAGACGCATGCCACCATGCCCGGCTAATTTTTTTTTCTTCTTTTTGTAGAGACAGGGTTTCACCATGGTGCTCAAGCTAGTCTTGAACTCTTGGGCTCAGGCAGTCCCCCAGTTCGGCCTCGCAAAGTGCTGGGATTGCAGGCATGAACCACCGCATCTGACCTCAGAGTGTGTATTTCTTAAGAAGAAGATTATTTTACATAACCTCAATACAAATGTAAATAGCAGGAAGTTTGACATTGTTACAATGTTATTATGTAATCTACTGTCCCCACTCAAATTTTACTAGTTTTTGTATTTGGAAAACTAGTAAATGTTCATTATAAAAATTTATTTTCCAGCTCAATATCTAATCCAGGATCACACATTGCATTTAGTTGTCATGTCATGTTTAGACTTATTTAATCTGTCTACAACTTTTCTGTCTTTCATGATATAGTCATTTTTTAAGAGCACCTACAATCCAATTTTTAAAAATAATTTCAGCTGGGCGCGATGGCTCACTCCTGTAATCCCAACACTTTGGGAGGCCAAGGAGGGTGAATCATGAGATCAGGAATTTGAGACCAGCCTGGCCAACATGGTGAAACCCTGTCTCTACTAAAAATACAAAAATTAGCTGGGCGTGGTGGTGCATGCCTGTAATTCCAGTTGCTTGGGAGGCTGAGGCAGGAAAATCGCTTGAACCTGGGAGTCGGAGGTTGCAGTGAGCTGAGATCGTGCCACTGCACTCCAGCCTGGGCAACAGAGCAAGACTTCATCTTGAAAAATAAGTAAATAAAAATAATTTCATCAGTTTGAGACTATCTGATATTTCCTCATTAGATTCAGTTTAATTGTTTTTGGAGGGCCAAGAATATCACAATGCATTATTATGTTCTCAATGCATCACATCGGGAGGCATATGATGTTCTATCTCATTACTGGTGATGTTAATATTGATCAATGTTTTAAGTACACTAACCTTTTAAGTAAAGTTCCAAGATTTGTTTATAATTTTTTAATCTTCAGATTGAAGGGATATACTCAAATTACTATGCTCAATAATTGCTTTTGTTAATTTTTTTCATTCAGTGTGGTTATATTTTTCATTTGAAATCAATTGGGTTTGCTCCTATTTATACTGAATTTTAGAGTTTTCTCCCATAACTGTTTATTTAATTTCATTTTCTTGAATAAGTAAAATATTAATATTGTTGAAAATCAAAACGATATGAGAAGATATACTCAGAGACGTGTCACTCTATCCTTTATCCCTTCCATCCCATTCCCACGTGTGTTAGTCTGTTCTTACACTGCTATGAAGAAATACCCAAGACTGGGTAATTTATAAAGAAAAGAGTTTTCATTGACTCACACAGTTCTCTGCATGGCTGGGGAGGCCTCAGAAAACTTACAATCATGGCCGAAGTCACCTCTTCATAGGGCAGCAGGAAAGAAAATGAGTGCCAGCAGGGAAGATGCCAGATGCTTATAAAACCATCAGATCTCGTGAGAACTTACTCACTATCACAAGAACAGCATGGGGGAAAAGCGCCCCCAGGATTCAATTACCTCCCACCAGGTCCCTCCCACAAGACATGGGGATTATGGAATTACAATTCAAGATGAGATTTGGATGGGGACACAAAGTCAAATCACCCTGTCCTGTAGATAACAAATTTTCTTCAGTCTCCAGTTTATCCCTTCTTTGTTTCTTTCTTTCTTTTTCTTTTTTTTTTTTGAGACGGAGTCTGGCTCTGTCGCCCAGGCTGGAGTGCAGTGGCCGGATCTCAGCTCACTGCAAGCTCCGCCTCCTGGGTTTACGCCATTCTCTTGCCTCAGCCTCCCGAGTAGCTGGGACTACAGGCGCCCGCCATCTCGCCCGGCTAATTTTTTGTATTTCTTTAGTAGAGATGGGGTTTCACCGTGTTAGCCAGGATGGTCTCGATCTCCTGACCTCGTGATCCGCCCGTCTCGGCCTCCCAAACTGCTGGGATTACAGGCTTGAGCCACCGCGCCCGGCCTGTTTCTTTTTTTTTTTTTTTAATCGAACTCTTTTAGCCATTTTTGTATCCATATTTTAAAATATCCATGTAGTTTTATTTTAATATTTTTGGTTTAACAAAATATCTACTGACTTTCTACCAAGAAAAATAAAGGTTTGATTCTTACATAGTGATGACTACTTCCCAAACAGCCACTCCTCTGGCCCTCAGTTTACAAAGCTATGCATAAATGGGTACCTCTATGAAGTGATCACTTGGATACAGGGTGCTAGAGCTCTCCATCGAGCTAAGGACGTGGGTCCTACAAAAGAAGACACAGTCTAAGTCTTGGAGCATCTACTAATACTGAGAGCTATGAATACACCAAGTAGAACAAGTTGAACAACTCTGGAGACACTAATAACAGGCAAAAGACTGACACTGTGAAACAGTCACATTATACTCAAAGAGGGCACAGCCAGTATTATTCTGCAATAAATGTCACTGTCCCCTACCTCCCCTGATGAATTAATGTGCATGAGGTGGGACAGACTGGAGTTAAAACCTTAAATTTATCTGCGATCTGTGATTAGGCAAAGAAAGCCAAGGTCTAACTCTGCTCACTGGGCTTGACTATCACCCTGTGTTAGTGTGCTTCGTATCAATGCATCTGTCCAAAAAGTCCGAACTTTTAATTTCATATGGCTCTTGAACAAACCTCATCCCACCCACCAGATGCCTCCAATGATGCCTTCATGCTCCTGCTAAGAATAGTTCTCCAAAGGGTGTTACTTTCCCAGTCCCTGGCAATGATTTTCTGACAAGGGTTATCTTGCATGAATGGATCTTTAGTGGTGTCCTAGTAAAGGAATGGGCACCCTTACCTTCAACAAAGAATGGCTCGTACTCAACTCATTTACCCCAATATTACTAGCTAGGGAGTTGGTGCTTAATTTTAATTTTATTTTGAGACAGGGTCTCGCTCTGTCACCCAAGCTGGAGTGCAATGGCATGGTAGCCTCCATCTTTCAGGCTCAAGTGATCCTTCCGCCTCAGCCTCCCAAGTAGCTGGGACTACAGGTGCATGCCACCATATCAAACAAAAGTTTTTTGTTTGTTTGTTTTGTTTTGTTTTGTTTTTGGTACAGATGTGGTCTCTCTATGTTGCCCAGGATGGTCTCGAACTCCTGAGCTCAAGTGATCCTCCTGCCTCAGCCTCCCAAAGTGCTGGGATTACAGGTGTGAGGCACCATGTCCAGCCAGGTGCTTATTTTTAGTAGTTCTATGTGTATCCAAACACGGGTTTGTAGTCCAGCCACTTTCAATCAAAATCCATAAAGCTATTGATCATGATGTACTAACTACAGCTCAGTCCCCCTAGTATACTATACAGTGCACTGCAGTGTAAAACACCAGGCTGGAAGACAGCAAAAAAGAAAAAGTGATACAAATTTAAACTGGTATTTGGAGGACTACTCTTTCTCCCTAAGAAACTAGACTTCCATGAATAAAAAATCCTTTGACAGGTCCTTTCATACCCAAAAGATAGGGCTTATCAATAAGAGTCAGAAACAAAATGAAGTCTTTAACTCAGAAAACTATACTAGGTTATCTTTTATATTCACTATATGTTATAATATAGTCATTAATATATTAATACATATTTTCTGGCCAGGCACAGAGGCTCACGCCTGTAATTCCAGCACTTTGGGAGGCTAAGGCAGGAGGATCACTTGAGGCCCAGAGTCTGAGATCAGCCTGGCCAACATAGCAAGACCTTATCTCTACCAAAAAAATGTTTTTAATTAGCTAGGCATGGTGACACCCACCTGTAGTCCTAGCTGCTCAAGAGGCTGAGGCGGGAGGAAATTTTGAGCCCAGGAGTTTAAGGTTACAGTGACCTATGATGGCACTATCTCTCTCCAGCCTGGGCGACAGAGTGAGACCCTGTCTTTAAAAAAATAATAATAATACATATATTCTGAGAAAACAAATAAGCAAATAAAAAATTACCTGGGCCCAGCACGGTGGTTCAAGCCAGTAATCCTAGCACTTTTGGAGGCTGAGGAAGGTGGATCACAAGGTAAGGAGTTCGAGACCAGACTGACCAACATGGTGAAACCCCATCTCTAGTAAAAATACAAAAATATTAGCTGGGTGTGGTAGTGTGCTGTAATCCCAGCTACTCAGGAGGCTGAGGCAGGAGAATCATTTGAACCCAGGAGGTGGAGGCTGCAGTGAGCCAAGATCACGCCACTGCACTCCTGCCTGGGCGACAGAGCAAGACTCCGTTTCAAAAAAAAAAAAAAATTACCTGTAATTTTATTTTATTTTTTGTTTTATTAATTTATTTTTTTGAGACAGAGTCTTGCTCTGTTGCCCAGGCTCTGGAGTGCAGTGGCCAGATCTCGGCTCACTGCAAGCTCCGCCTCCCGGTTTCAGGCCATTCTCCTGCCTCAGCCTCCCAAGTAGCTGGGACTACAGGCATCTGACACTACGC